>NC_054534.1:29127688-29454354 GCF_017654505.1 Polyodon spathula | reverse complement strand
CCTTAAATGGGATATCTTTGGCAAATCATATGTTTAAAACCTTATTTTTTCACCTTCAAAAGAACTAATTGAGCTTAAGTAAGTCGATATAATCAGTAAACTTTGTGGAATATAAAGACATTCCTGAATATCTTTACAAAATATAGTGATAAAAGATACAGCTGTACCATTTGTCTGTTCATTTTTGTACACCATTTGTTGGCACATCTTTTAGCAAACTGAGTTAATTAATAACAAATAATAACAACTGTCTTTTGTTGCGTGTGATGTCAGTAGCATGGCTTTACTCTGCAGTGGAAAAACAACCCAGGTTCTCCTTAACTGCACCTTGAGGGCTCAGTATGGCCCCGGCGTGGCTCGGTTGTAAAGTGGAAAAGAGGTATCAGTCACCTCATGCATCCTGGGATCACATCGTTGGTAAATAGTTGTAGACAGTCGGTGCATAACCTTCTTACATGCTTAACCCTGAGTTCATAGAGTACTGGTGGAAGGCACACACAAATTACAAATGGACTCTTCCGCAGTGCCTGAATGTTTAGGCTGTCCTTCTTCTTAGTACTGTCCCAAACGTAAACTAAGTCACCAACATTGTAGACCTTCTCTCAGGCTCGCAAGTCATAGGTCTTCTGTCGTACATGACATGCACAGAGGTGCTGTCGAGCTGTATGATGAGCTTGCCTGAGGCCTTTCTTTAGATTTTGTAGGAAGTCTGGGGCGTCCATTTCATCGCGATTCATTTCCGCAGTATGCAACCATGGTCCTAGGGTAGGTGAACTTCTCTCCCCAACATCAGCCAGTTCAGTGTGAACCCAGTGCTCGAATGGAGTTTACTGCGGTATGCAGCTGTGAGCAGAGGCAGGTGTTCGTCCCAGTACTTTTGGTTTTGCAGAAGTGTGCGATTGAACCACTCTGCTTGCCCATTAGAAGCTGGGTGATATGGCATAGTTTTTGTTTTTGTTATTTGTAAAAGCCAACATATATCTTTGAAGAAGGGGCTCTCAAAATTACGCCCTTGTTCAGTATGTAGCTCCAGCAGTGCCCCAAAATTAACAATAAAGTCGTACACAAGTTTCTTGGCTGTTGTCTCAACTGCTTGATCGGGTCCAGGGAATGCTTCAACCCAGCAGGTAAACTGATCAGTTATAACTAGAATATATTTATTTCCAAAAGCAGATGTGGGGAACGGGCCCAGAACATCAGTATGCAGGCGGTCTATGAGTGTGCCTGCTTGGTAATTTAGCTATTTAGCTTTGTTTGTAGGACTGGATGTTTTATGGATTTTGCACTGTTGGCATCTAATAATAATTTATTGAATTTATAAAGCTCATTTCAAGAGATCTCAAGGTGCTTTACAACAGTAACAATACAACAAACCCAGCAAAACAAAAATAAAATCAACACCAATACAATTAAAAAAATAAATACAATTTAAAAATCTTTAGTATAAAAGTAGTACGTCTTCAGGCAAGATTTAAAAACCTAAAGAGAATGGGCCTTCCTTACCAAGAGTGGCAGTGAGTTCCATAGGCACGAGGCATAACAAGTTAAAGCCTAGCTTTAGGAACCATTAAAAGATTTAGATCAGCTGATCAAAGGGCATGAGAGGGGACATAAACATGCAGGTATTTTAGATATTTAGGAGCCAAATCATTAAGTGCCCTGTAGGTAAGAAGTGAAATCTTAAAATTGACCCTGAACCTCACTGGCAGCCAATGGAGGGAGGCCAGGACTGGGGTTGTATGCTCAGATCCAGCAGTTCTGATTAAAACCCTAGCTGCTGAATTCTGTACCAGCTGGAGTCTCTGAAGGACCCTGCCAGACACCCCAGCCAACAGACCATTACAGTAATCAATGTGTGTGGAAATATAAGCATGAATAAGCTTCTATGCATCTGAGATGGACAGAGTCTTAAATGTGCAATATTACGCAAGTGGAAGAATTACACTTTCAGGATGTTTTTATCATGAGACTTGTGGAAGGGTGGTGGGTAATTCACTGACACAGGAGACAGACAGGTGAATTTAAGCAGCACCGTACAGGTGCCCAGTTTTATTTCAGGGTGCTATTTTTCTTTTTATCACACAGATGGCGCTGTGGGTCCGTGGTCTGATTTACCAACGGTGGTAAACAGAACCACGGGCATACCAAGCGATGGTACACAATACCGGTGTCCTTGCAGGGGCTTCGAAACAATAATTCAAAACAGAAGGCACAAAGAAACAGGGAAAATAAAACAGTAACAAAACTACAAAGAAAAAAGGTGCTGCACTTGACAGCTATATCCCAGTCGCCGCTACCCGTGTGACCCGGATTACCATCCTACACTGCCGGCTAACTAGCCTGCTCCGTTACAATGCTTCAGGGTCTGCCCAAGGGTTCCCCGCTCTCACTGTCTCGCTCTGACACACTCAGTTTCGGTTTCTCCCGAGTGGTTCTCGGTCCTCGACCAGCGCTTCCGCACTCTCGGCGTGTTTAAGGGCAGACCTGAGGAAACAGCAGAGCATTTTTTTATAGGACTAGCAATCTTCCAAGACTCACCTCTCAGCCATTCAGAGAGGGGGAAAGTCCACACACCCACTTTCCCACCTCCCCGTGTCACTGCCATGACTCACAGGCGGTTGTTGGACGACTGCCGCCCTCTTCCTGCAGTACTGTCGACACGCCAGCAGAGTCAGCACAGATCTCCCCCTGCTACAAGACTCAAAAGACAATGCAGAGTAAAAAATTGCACCAATATTTTTTGCAATAGCAGTAGAATTTATTTCCACACCATCTATTAATAAACTGACACTATTGGCTTTGCAAAGCTGTTTTGAGGAGCCAATTAACATCACCTCAGCTTTATCACAATTTAGCTGCAAAAAATTTTGTTGCATTCATATTTTAATTTCCGACAGTCATGTGGATTAGAAACATCCAGTCCTGCCCCAGGTTTAGCCTGCAGATGTAATTATGTGTCATCAGCATAACAATGAAAATTCCAATACGACTAATTATCTGACCAAGGGGTAAAATGTAAATACTGAAAAGGAGAGGTCCCAAAACAGAAACCTTAGGTACACCAGCTAACACATGCTTTTTTTTTAGATTTAAAACTCCCCATTTCTGCAAACTCTTGACAAAGAGGTGAAAATCCCCTCCCATCCCGTACCAGTGATAGTGTTGTTGGAGACGTTGGAGAGTCTTTCCTTCCCCTAGGTGGATGGACTGAGAAGGGTCATGGCAAAACGGCATGACTTCTTGTAGTGATGAAGGTACAAGCAGTAATAAAGATGAGCCGGAGCTGGAGGCGACCTCCCACCGGTAGTGAAGGACCCCAAGGTGCAGTTGAATTTCAGGCCAACACAACCAGAACTTCCTCTGAAACTCTCTTTTTTAAGGAAAATGTTCAGAGGGTTTGCAATCTCAGCGAATGACAAAACAAACCTGAGATAATAATTGCACAGGCCCAGGAAAGCCTGTAATTCCTGGACTTTGTGAGAGGAATGCCAGTCTTGCACATTCTTTATTAGAGCGGTGTTAGTTCTAATGCTCTTACCACTGACAACATGCCCTAGGTACAGAACCTATTCCTTCAGCAACTGACACTTCGATGGTTTTAGCTTTGGGCAGTAGCTATGAAGGCGCTCAAAGACGTCTGCCAGGCGCTGTAGACTTTGTTCGACTCCTTAAAATGATGCTTTCATCAACCAGTTCCATGGCCCTCTGAAAGATACTGGGGGCATTGCAGAGTCCAAATGGCATTCTGGTGTAATTGCATGGTCCATACCTGGTGACGAACGCAGTAGTGCCCCAGGCTTTCTTACCCACTTCAGTCTGCTAGTAGCCAGACTGCAGATCTAAGGTTGAAAAGACAGTAGTACCTCCAAGAACATTGAGGCACTTTTCAATCTTTGGTAGAGGGTACACAAACTAAACTGTCAGGCTGTTGAGGCACCAGTAATCTACACACCAGCGGACTCCATTGTCCTTCTTGTGGGCTAAGATTACTGGGGATGCCCATTCAGAGTTAGATGGTGCAACAACACCTGTAGTTAGCATGGCTTGAAGGTGCTGTTCTTCCTCACCTTGGAAACCCAGTGGGGTTTGTCAAGCTGGTTGGCGTACAGGTCTTACTGATCCAGTATTTACTGTGCGCAACAGTAGAGAAGTGGCCCAAGTCAATATCGTTGGTTGCAAATAGGGACTGGTATTGCAAGAGTAGTGATCAGCTGCTGTTGCTGGTCTTCATTGAGCATTTCACTTGAAGCTGCAAACAGGCCTTGAGGATGTTTAGGAAGGTCTACTGCACTTACTGACTTTACTCTTCCAATCCGGTGCAGTTGAGAGGCTCCAGGCTCCTCTTCTGGGCAAGGCTCCACATTCTGTCTCCCTTCTTGGACTGAATAGGTGGAAAGTCAGGGAATGTTTAAACTAAAATCCCTAAACATAACCTTAACTGTCAGGCTGTTGAGGCTCCGGTAATCTACACACCAGCGGAATCTGCCATCCTTCTTGTGGACTAAGACTACTGAGGATGCCCATTCACAAATAGTTGGAGATGCTGGACAGCTTCATCCTGGTTCATGTCTTCATAAGCCACCTTCTGGTTTTTTAACCCATTGAGGAATGCATCAGTAGCAAGCTGGTCTTGTAGTTCTATCTCCTGAATAGACAAGAGTGACAAGGCGACGTACCTCTTCAGTAAACTTGGCTGAGGACTCCTGTGTGTCACAGTTGGGAGTGTCCTTTTGACCGAAGCTCAGCGACAGCTGCTCTTTTAGAAGAGAATAATCAAATGGCAGGCCCTTGGAGACACTTGTGCAGTTTGTCTACATTCTGGGCACCATTGCATCCATACTTGCATGCTTGGCGCTCAAAGGAAGTAGGAAGGACTTCCAGTCTTTCCCATCATAAGTAGCGAGCTTGGCTTTGGGACCATCATAGGCGTGCAATCGATTTGAGTCATAATGGTAACTAGTCCTGTTGCGGTCAGTCATCCCTGTGGAAGTGTAGAATTGTCTGGGTGTACTACCATAAAAGGACAGATGTGGCACTGGTGTGCTGGGTTTGGCCTCCGAACCTGTGCAGGATGGACGGGGCGCTCGGTACTTCCAAGGCTGAATCTAGCTTTCTCTGGTGCTGGGTTTGTGATTTGTGCTCCAGCACTAGATATATTTTGTGTATCTAAGCGCTGCAGAGTGGTTGTGTTTGCTGGTTCAGTAGAGTCTTCAACCAGGCTGGGGGCTGCTCAGGCTCAGGGGGGCTTCTAAATGGACCTTGCTCCACTTGATTCATTACAGATTTGTTTATTTGTTAGTTTGCCAGCAGTTTTTTAGTAGATGAGCACTTGTTGTATGAAGCAGCAGTGTTTTACTAGCACAGCAAATAGAAATCGCTGAAGCGTCTTTTCTTTTTAATCTTTACATTTTTTTTATTTTTTAGTCTGCACTGATGACGTTGATGTTGGCTGGCTGCCAAGTCTCTAGGGATTTTTCACAGACGGTCTCCACACAGCCACATGGATCTTGCATGTAACAAAGGCAACACTCACACGGTTTTGTTTTTCCTTAGACTTTTGAAATAAGTCCTGTTTTCAAGATTATAGTCAGATTATAGTTTTCCAATGGTTTAATAAGAGTCAATACAGCATCTTCTGACTTCCTAGTTTTTTTTGTTTTCTGTGTATTTAATATCCCACGATGACACCATTTGTCATGCATATGCTTTTACTATTATTTAATTGTGGCGAGGGTGAAATACATCCACATGACAACAGATAGTACTTGCAATGATGAACTGATGTTTATTCACAGACAGGATGTCAAAATCACAGTACCTTACAGCAGGCAGTAACATATTGCTCTCTCCAGCGCAGAACGGATGAGTGTCCATGTCTGAGCCATAAGCCTATTAGCAATCAGCTAACTACAACTAACATCAGCATTCCCTGTTCTACTATCCCAGTGTTTCCGGTCAATAACTATAGCCTATGGCTATGGCTATGGCCATAAGTTTTGCATAACCTAGAATTTTAGGATTAAGACATAATTAAAAAAAAAAGAAAAACTATATGGACATAAAATTTAGATCTTTTTTTTAACATGGGATTGGGAAAACTACATAGCATTATGTAATTCAAAATGCTAACACAATATTATTCAGCAGGTTTGATTTTGTGAAGCAAAAATATTTCATTCTATAGAGTGATGCAAAACTTTTGGCCATAGAGAGAGAGAGTGTGTGTGTGTGTGTGTGTGTGTGTGTGTGTGTGTGTGTGTGTGTGTGTGTGTGTGTGTGTGTGTGTGTGTGTGTGTGTGTGTGTGTGTGTGTGTGTGTGTGTGTGTGTGTGTGTGTGTGTGTGTGTGTGTGTGTGTGTGTGTGTGTGTGTGTGTGTGTGTGTGTGTGTGTGTGTGTGTCTGTGTGTGTGACAGAGCGTATACAAAGGAAATCTAATGCAAATGTTAAGAGATTCCAAAATTATATTCCACTAGGATTTAAAAAAATAATAAAAAGACAAGGTAGGATGTATGTGTTTGTTGCTACACTACTGTGAGCCATAATTCAAGAAACTACTCCGTTTTAAAAACTGGGATATATATATATATTCATCAGAATGTCAGTTCCATTCAATGCGGTTAGATGCAAATACCTAGATTATTTCTTGTATAATGACTTAAACATCAGTCGTTGGTACAAGGTTTTCCACTGAGTGAAAAAAAAGTGATTGACCTTCATGCAGGAGCCAGGCAAAGTGGGTGGAGATCACCTCCAGAGGCCTTTTAGTGGCGCTGTATTATGAAAGGATTCCATAAGCTTCAGTTCTATCACCCTGCCTCCCGTATGTTAATGTCACAAGCTGCAGAGTGACCTCGACCACGCAGACATTTAAAGGCACTGCTCTCTGGTAAGACACCACCGTGCTAGACAGGATGCTTTAGAAAAGACTATCCATGTTGTTATGAGGCACACCTTTCAGGTGAGCTTTGGAAAATAAAAATAAAACAGAGGCTCCAAATCCTGCTGTGTTTAGACACCTGTTTTAATAAGCGTGCACAGAGTTTCTGTCTGTGTCACTAAAGAGGTATCCGCAGCCAAAAATAGAGACGGAAATTGGTAGCTATGCACGTATTGTAGATCTTTAATTACAGAAAGCATGACCTTGTAAGTGCTTTTACATTTGAGAAACCAAGCATTAGTATTCTTAAAATTTAGACCAATTCAAATTCCAGAACTTGACACTAAGCAGTGCATAACTTACTAGCTTGAATAACAAATACTAAAAAAGATATGTGTGTGTGTGTATCTATATATATATATATATATATATATATATATATATATATATATATATATATATATATATATAAAGTATATTATGATAAAAGTAGTACTTGAAATGTTTTTGGTTTGCGACAGGTACATGATGAATTTGCATTCGTTGTCCAGCTGTGCCTCTTTTTGATTTTAGTGCAATGATTCTATAGTATAAAAAAATAAATACCAGTATGTACGAAATTATAATTTGAATGGCACTTTTAAAACATATGTTCCATTGTACTTGTGTAGTATACACATGTGATAAAAGACAGATGTTTTCAGAATTGAATGTTTCATGTGATTTGCTGAGGGAAAAAATGTGGTAATATAAACCAAATGTGTTGTCAACACAAAACTAATGTAAATAAGGGAGGGTGATATATCCTGGACTAAGAGAAGGCTGAGAATATTGTTGTTCTGCGCAAATAGTTATGTCTTATGCAAAGGGGTTGAAATGACTGAAGGATTATGTCTAAAATCAAATTTGGACAACTAAACAAGCAACAAGAGTGAAATTATTACCACACACAGAAAAGGTAAAGAGGTGAAACACTAATACTGATGATGTCTGGTACTCATAAACTGCCAAGCTTACAAAAACTTTTTTCAGTTTGTCAGAATGTGAACAAAAAATGATTGACCTTTCTGTTGTGTGTGCTTTTTATTTGATCCAAGCACATTTGCCCACATGCTTTTGTAGAAAAAATGTTATAATGTTGAAGAAATTTCTATTCATGTCTGTACCAGGCATGAATGTGGAAACAGCCTGAAATGAATGAGAACCGCACTATAAAAAAAAATTAAAAAGTGGCTTCCAGGTCTCAATGAGCAATATTCCACTTAAAGAAATAGTCTTGAGAACTCATATACGTTTCTCATAATGTAATGCTACAATTCTTTGCAAATAATAAGAACTGAATTAATTTGTGGTTCCAATCAATTTTGTAGCCCCAGTTGTTATTTTAATTATTGATCTTCAAATGCTTGGTGTATTTACTTAGTCTAATTCCAAAAGATCACGACAAAAAATTAACCTAATGATTTGGTACATTTTTTTATTTTTGTGTCTTTGTATTAAACCTGGCCCCCTGAAGAAATTCATAATGATGGGTTTTGACAGTTGACAGTATTGCTGCAGTTATATGGTGCTGTAAGATGTCAAACAACAAAGGATTACTAGGGTTAGATAGTTATAGCTTACCTTTTCACCTGGCTTGCTTTTGACAGTAACTTAAAACCTCAACTAGTGAGAACACCTTTTACCATACCTGTACATCAGGACTTCACAGAGACATAAGGGACAGTTATTTGAACCCCTGTGTGTTGGAGCCAGTTGGCCTCAGTGCAGAATGATAGATTTTTCCAGGAAGAGTTGTGCAAAAATGTGTAAATCCTGTCTGTCACCTTCTACCTCTTGACGGTGTGTTTGACTGCTTACTCCCAAATTGGACCCACATAGCCATGGGAAATGCAGGTCTTTAAAAAAGCTTGAAGGTGGTTCATGTGGTGGCTGGTTGGAATAGAAAAGCTTTGTAAAATTCCTCCACAGGGAAAACTTAAAATATCTTGGTGCTATCTGGCCTGCAGGCAGGGTGGGATTTGGGTGGTGGGGGTTTACCCATGCGGGACTGGTGTTGCTATGACATTTACCAAGAACAGGGCCCTTATATCGGGGTCAAGTACTTCAAAAGGGCTTGATTGTGTTTTATCAGCAAATGTTAAAGTTTCATAAGCAAGGAAAATCTTTTTTTTTTCTTTTTTTTTTCAAAAAAAGAAGGAAAAAAAGCGACAACCTTTAGTTACCTCACATAGGGTATTGACATAGCAGTAACTGTTCAGACAGAGACATTTTTCTTTTGTCTTTTCAAGTGGTGCTACATAACTAAGAAGTCAAACATTTTATAATGCTGCATCATAACAGCTTTTGGAGACAAGGAACTTGTCAAAGAGCCCTTTAATAAATCCTGGAATCACTTTGTTAAAGGGAACATCACACAGAACATGAAAAAAGAAGACATAAACTTGACAAGTTTAATTAATAAAAAAGGGACCTAAAATTAAGGACAAATGACAACGGACCACAGCTTTTATTTTTATTTTGTAATCTCTACAGTACTTTGTTGCTGCTGCTACAACATTGTAGCCACCTATACAATCTGTTATTGTATTATAAACAATAATCAAGCACATGAATTGGTGCATCTGCTATTAAGGAACCACACATCTCCACATGCTACGGATACGGTGTGGTTAATACTATGAGGAGCCTAAGGACTAAGGACTACAGATTTATCACCATTCTGTCCTGGAGCCTAGAAAAGGAGCCTGCGTCCGAAACAGTTTCCCCTCGGGTGCTGATTTCCAGAAGTGGAACATCCAGTTATAAACTCCATTAATCAAGTGAATGTCACTTAGCTATCCTTTTAACTTCAGAACAGAATTACATGTATTATTGTGATTAGTTGCTTATATTTTATATTCAGTATTAATGTTGTTACACACTGTTACTAATTTTTTTTATTTGTAAATTATATGCTAATTTATTGCCATGTTGCATTGACACTTGTACATTTATTTCACTGCATGCAGTTGGAATTTAGAATAGCTAATGCAGTGAAATCCCACGTGACACAAACCTGTTTTAACATAGATAAATTAGAACAATAAAAGTACAGCTTCTAAAGATATTTCCCATGTTATCAGTCTTTTAATGAATATCCAGGGGTGTACGTTTCTAAAGAGATTTCCCATGTTATCAGTAATGAATATCCTGGGGTGCACGTTTCTAAAGAGATTTCCCATGTTATCAGTAATGAATATCCTGGGGTGTACGTTTCTAAAGAGATTTCCCATGTTATCAGTAATGAATATCCTGGGGTGTACGTTTCTAAAGAGATTTCCCATGTTATCAGTAATGAATATCCTGGGGTGTACGTTTCTAAAGAGATTTCCCATGTTATCAGTAATTAATATCCTGGGGTGTACGTTTCTAAAGAGGTTTCCCATGTTATCAGTAATGAATATCCTGGGGTGTACGTTTCTAATGAGATTTCCCATGTTATCAGTAATGAATGTCCTGGGGTGTACGTTTCTAATGAGATTTCCCATGTTATCGATAATGAATGTCCTGGGGTGTACGTTTCTAAAGAGGTTTCCCATGTTATCAGTAATGAATATCCTGGGGTGTACGTTTCTAAAGAGATTTCCCATGTTATCGGTAATGAATATCCTGGGGTGTACGTTTCTAAAGAGGTTTCCCATGTTATCAGTAATGAATATCCTGGGGTGTACGTTTCTAAAGAGATTTCCCATGTTATCAGTAATTAATATCCTGGGGTGTACGTTTCTAAAGAGGTTTCCCATGTTATCAGTAATGAATACCCTGGGGTGTACGTTTCTAATGAGATTTCCCATGTTATCAGTAATGAATATCCTGGGGTGTACGTTTCTAATGAGATTTCCCATGTTATCGGTAATGAATATCCTGGGGTGTATGTTTCTAAAGAGATTTCCCATGTTATCAGTAATGAATATCCTGGGGTGTACGTTTCTAATGAGATTTCCCATGTTATCGGTAATGAATATCCTGGGGTGTATGTTTCTAAAGAGATTTCCCATGTTATCAGTAATGAATATCCTGGGGTGTACGTTTCTAATGAGATTTCCCATGTTATCGGTAATGAATATCCTGGGGTGTATGTTTCTAAAGAGATTTCCCATGTTATCAGTAATGAATATCCTGGGGTGTACGTTTCTAATGAGATTTCCCATGTTATCGGTAATGAATATCCTGGGGTGTATGTTTCTAAAGAGATTTCCCATGTTATCAGTAATGAATATCCTGGGGTGTACGTTTCTAAAGAGATTTCCCATGTTATCAGTAATGAATATCCTGGGGTGTACGTTTCTAAAGAGATTTCCCATGTTATCAGTAATGAATATCCTGGGGTGTACGTTTCTAAAGAGGTTTCCCATGTTATCAGTAATGAATACCCTGGGGTGTACGTTTCTAATGAGATTTCCCATGTTATCAGTAATGAATATCCTGGGGTGTACGTTTCTAATGAGATTTTCCATGTTATCGGTAATGAATATCCTGGGGTGTATGTTTCTAAAGAGATTTCCCATGTTATCAGTAATGAATATCCTGGGGTGTACGTTTCTAAAGAGATTTCCCATGTTATCGGTAATGAATATCCTGGGGTGTACGTTTCTAAAGAGGTTTCCCATGTTATCAGTAATGAATATCCTGGGGTGTACGTTTCTAAAGAGGTTTCCCATGTTATCAGTAATGAATATCCTGGGGTGTACGTTTCTAATGAGATTTCCCATGTTATCAGTAATGAATATCCTGGGGTGTACGTTTCTAATGAGATTTACCATGTTATCGGTAATGAATATCCTGGGGTGTACGTTTCTAATGAGATTTCCCATGTTATCGGTAATGAATATCCTGGGGTGTACGTTTCTAAAGAGGTTTCCCATGTTATCGGTAATGAATATCCTGGGGTGTACGTTTCTAAAGAGGTTTCCCATGTTATCGGTAATGAATATCCTGGGGTGTACGTTTCTAAAGAGGTTTCCCATGTTATCGGTAATGAATATCCTGGGGTGTACGTTTCTAAAGAGATTTCCCATGTTATCAGTAATTAATATCCTGGGGTGTACGTTTCTAAAGAGGTTTCCCATGTTATCAGTAATGAATATCCTGGGGTGTACGTTTCTAATGAGATTTCCCATGTTATCAGTAATGAATATCCTGGGGTGTACGTTTCTAATGAGATTTCCCATGTTATCGGTAATGAATATCCTGGGGTGTACGTTTCTAAAGAGGTTTCCCATGTTATCGGTAATGAATATCCTGGGGTGTACGTTTCTAATGAGATTTCCCATGTTAAAATATTTAGGTAATGACTGACTAGTTATAGAAAATCCATTTTTTTAAAGACGGTGGTACCAATAGGTTAACCACCAAACTGTTAAAACACGCAGCAGCTATCATTTGCTTTCAAGAGAATAATTCATGTTCATCTTTCTTCCCCATCCCTGGCAACTTGCCAATATTATTACTCTACAGTCTACACAACACTGATCGATTATCCCATTTCCCTTACTCCTGCTTAATATTAGACTTTTAAAGCGATTTCCCAATTGCCAGTTATTGAATTATATACAGCACTGAAGTCACCCGGTCAGACAGCCTGGCGAGTACAGCGGACGCCAGCATCTTGTTCTCTACCTGCCGAGGCCCGTTCCCGGTGGGAGCACTGCAGCAATTCGTCAACGGCTGGTCCAAAGTAATGGTCAGGGGAGGTAGGGGCTGCTTTCCCATGAGGCCGCAACATAATCGCATCATGGTCCTCCTCAGCAAAGCTGAAATCTGGTTCTTTAACATCTGGGGCAACTACCGGTACAGGCAGGGTCAGCTCCAGGGCCAGCTTTATCAGCTGAGCTGGGGCAACAGTGAGGGCTTGAGCCTGCTGCCTGGCCAGGGGCTCCCAATGCTGCGTATGGCTCAGCCATATATAGAAGCACTCAGGCACCAAGGGTGCAGACGCACCGAGGACACTGAGTGAGGTAGAATACACTACTGGTTCACTGAAGCATCGGGGGCACCGAGTGCAGGTGTTATTGACATGCTGTGGTGCTAAGCACCGAGGCTTGGAGCATCTAAACAACGAGGGTGCCAAAGCACTGAGAGGCACCCAGCCTTAACCGTGTGAAGTCAACATAACCCGGGGTAGTGCAAAGATAACCCGAGGTGGATACACAGGTTATGGGATATACGCCTACCAATAGGCAGGCGTATATCCCATAGACCATGTTTGGTGGCCATCTTCGAATTGAAAGGGAATCACAGTAAGACCTTCAATATAAAAAATGTAAATGATATAAAGTATCCATTTAATGTATTTGAAATATTATTTAGTTAAAATAAAGTCTGGATAAAAATACAGCAACTATACTGGCAAACCAAGACTAAGTAGAGACCTGTGTGCGTATTCGTGCTTGATACAGACAGGAGATCGATGTTTTAGTTGGCCTGATTTCAACTTGATTACTCTTTGGTATCCAACCCCGGTTTTCTCTCTCTCTCTCTCTCTCTCTCTCTCTCTCTCTCTCTCTCTCTCTCTCTCTCTCTCTCTCTCTCTCTCTCTCTCTCTCTCTCTCTCTCTCTCACACACACGCACACACACACACACACACAGCCGTCTGAAAAGTTTAGGTTTCTCTTCATAGCAGACTCCGACCCTGGAACAGACACACGTTTTGTTTAGAGCTTTGCTTCTCTTAACAGAAAGTTGGATTACTTGCAGATTTTGTGAAATGTATAAATTACCAAATTTAGAGAATTGTAATCCAGCCGACCAGCTTGAAACTACTACAGGAGAATCTTGTCAAGGTTCCTTCCGGTAACATTACGTATATGGACCTCCAATTGGGCTAGACAACGACACTGCATTGCTAAATTAGTTGGGAGACAGTTTGACAAGATGCACGCCATTCCTTAACTTGATTACACGTGCACTAGCCAGGGTTTGAAATTCCTGTGGTGATTGTCGTCATAGAGGGGCCGATTGCAATGTGTTACAAGAAATCACAGATGTTAGATCGGCAATTACAATTTTTTTTTTTTTTTTTTTTATTAACAGCCCTCGCTTTTGTTTGTTAACTGTTTACAAATGCGTGTTTTCATTTTTGTTAATAGGTAGTTTGTATAAAGTTCTCTCTTTTATTAAACATGTTTTTTTTTATATGTTACCGTCCTTTTATTTGTGATATCAGATTGTACAGTATACTATTCTTATTTTATTTTATTTTTTTTAATAGGTTCCAATATTATAACTAACCATTAACAAAATAGTTATAAGTTAGTTGCTGAAAGTTACCAAACACAAAAGACTATTAAACTCTTTGCATGAAGTCTGATCTGGTTAAACAATGACAGCTTGCAAAGGAACACAACAAAATCTGCATTAGTAACCTTACCAACAATGTTCACTCATAGTAGTAATATTCACTGATAGTCTAATGACAATTATTTACAGCAGCTCCAAGTGTGTAACTGAACTGGAGGTCTGAAAAGCAGACATTCATAGGTTAAAGAAATGGTTTATATCCAACTCCTTAGCAATGAATTCTAAATAAACAGTATGTGCACAACTTGGCTCCAGAGTAAGGCTAGCGAATGCTAATGCTCAGCTTCAAATTACAGATACAAATGGTTCTGTTTTGTCTAATGCAACCAGTTTAAAATACCTGGGTGTCTGGTTTGACTGTTGTCTCAGTTTTACCACTAACATGGATTACATTATCCCTAAAACTAATAATAAGTTGTGAGGCTCTTTAAAAACAGGGTCAAAAGGTTAGACACAAAACGGTTGCACAGCTGTTATAGCCCCTTTGACACTATGATGATATTGTGTGTCCCTGCTGAAGAGGCACACGTACAAACCAATACCAGTCTTGCATTCTTAGCTATATCCTGAGAACCTCATTCAGCAGTAATGAAGGTATGAGCATCCCTTTGAGCGCAAGATTTTAGGGTGCCATAATCTAGGTCATAATGACAAACTCTTTTCTCGAGTTGTGGTATTGTTTGAGTGTAAGAAGGTTATATCTGTACAAATGTAGTTGCCTATACAGTGAGTGTGCATCATACTTTTTTAGGGTATTGAAAGCTACTATATATAATAGGAACCACTTGTCTGGTTTTGATGAAGCTTTACGTGATCATTTGTATGGACTTATTCTGTGTGCTGTGGGTGTAGCACATGGAGACCTATGTTTTCCTGGTACTGAGACAGATAATGGGTTGTTTATATTCTTGTTAACTATGCAAGGTTCATTTTATCCCAAAACTAAGTAACGATGCATTCTGACCGCTCCTGGTTTTCAAAAGGTAACATCTATACACAACTATTAAACAATTGTGTAAAATCAGCAGAGAGATAATCTGTTTTATTGTCATTCCAGCTCATCCCATCATTTAGCCCTGTAATTCAATCTGACAAAGCGGCTGCGTTAGCACTGCACAAATCCCTGATCTGGATTTCATTGCATACAACCTTTGTTTGTTTTTTTTGCTTTTTTTTTAAAACCAGGCAATTACCTTTAATTTGTGTGTGTGTGTGTGTCTGTGTTTTTTCTTTTTTTTCTATGTATTTTATTTTGTGTAGCATGTGACGTTTGTATTGTTACTTTGTATAATTGCTTATTCTTCTGGTAGAATATAAGTTCCACATATAGATAAGAAAAAAACAAAACAAAGGTATTACTTGACTTGACACAGTCTCACTCACAAGGGCAGTTATTCCAAACAGACTCTATTGTTGACACACGTCAATTCACATACATGGTGCAACTGGTCAATTGAGAACAATTTGTTTGACTGAGCAATTGTCACACATACAAATAAATAAAAAACAAGCAGTGCATGAGCCCAGTTTTATGTAATTACTGTAGTCCCATTCAGAAGACAAATCTTGAATGTGGGGTGGCACGAGAAAACAAAAAAAACATTTTATGAAGTGAAAGGAATAAAGGAATTACTGTGACTCACAGGGTTTGTTGGAGGGAGACTCAGCACAGCCTGCAGCAGGAGTGTCTCTGAACACCCCCAGGCTGCAGTCATGTCCTCCCTTCAGCTCTGAAAATTACTCTCTGAAAGTCAAAGGTGAAAAGGCAGGTTGAAACACTGTGCACCAGGAACATTCTTGATTACTCTGTGGCAACTCGTTTTCATTACTTTTATTGCTTTTGGGTCCCTGTGGAGCACTTGTCCTCCCACCCCAAACTCCCTGCAGACACCTTCCCCGCCGCAGTCTGTAGGTACGGTAGGCAGTGGTAACAGTTCAGTGTGACTGAGAAACCAGGGACTGTGTTTATTAGAAGGAAAGAATGCATAAGTCTGTGATACAAATATACAAAATGAAAATAAATAATATGATAAGTGCAATCTCTCTGCCATTCGCTTTCATGGGGTTCCAAATCCTGTTATTAAGCGATAAAACAGTAAGCTGAATAAACACACATCATAAAGAACATAGTTTGTATTGACGAATTCAGATTTCTGACGAATGCACAGTTCTGTTTTTAATTTGACAAATACACAGCTGTCAGTTGAAGCAGACAATCTGTTAAAAGATCAAATAAGTGTGTCATACATTAAAAATGTTTTAAATATAAAGTTTATCAATTGTCATTTTCAAGGGTGCATATTGGAAAAGTATATTTTTTGAAGAAAGATAGATCCACTGTCAGTTTTATTTTCAGGGATTGCGGACCTGAAGTTTGAGAATTAGCCAGGGGGTGGAGAGTTTAGCCAAGCATGTATTTTGACCTGACTTGGGATTCAGCCAGGAAATCAAGGCTAACACCTCTGTTATCTTCAAGGAGATTCAACGGATTCTTTATATCCACAGAATAGACCTCTGTTTAACGTCACATTCAAAAGACAGCACCTTCAATAGCCTCCTGTTGACCCCAAACAACATCCTGGGCCCAGCCTAGCATCTGGAATCCGAATTCAAGTATATTCTATATAGTATATTCTCTGTAAAAAAAAGTACTATAATGAATGAAAAATAAATAAATACTGCACACGGCTGAATGCTAGTTTGAATGAACTGAGAGAGAAAATGGGAACATTGCTTAGTTAATTAAAACCCAGCTTCTTTCTTTAATTCTATAATGTTTAAAGTAGAGCAGGCCCTATACTAACAATAACAGCTTAATTTACTGTGAGATTTCTGTTTTTCTTCATGTAAAATGGGTGGATAACAATGGTGTTACGAATGAAACAACAGCCATGTGTAACTGATCTAACGGATTGGGGATTTGTCAAGAGATCTTCCAGTGACAAGGTTTATATGAAGAAGCCAAGATTGCTTTTTTTTTTTTTTTTTTTTTTAACAGAACAGCTCCCTAGGGACTCCTACATCTCTCTTGTTACAATCTCGCCAATAGAGTTCATTTGCCTCTGTCAGATTCACTAAAATGTGACACGTTTCCTGTTTAATAGCCAAGTAATTAGTCGTTACCAGGTCATTTATGGTTTGGGTTTTCTTTTTGTCCTACACTTAACCGAAGGAGCCAAGCGTTCCTATCCCATTGTATCATTTAAACTTTTCCTATTTTTGGCTAAAGATGTCAAGTCACCTTCATTTATAATCTCAACATAGCATTGTGCCAATGTTGCATTTTGAAGAAGCTGTGCAACTTCTCCCTCAGCTGTGAAGCTGTATTTCACCTTGGCCCTTTAGTAAACCCAATGGAACCCCCACCTAGAGGGAAGACTACGTCCCATTGTAACACCATGAAGTTTTACTGTAAGCTGAACATACTGTCATATCTGTTCTACAACACTTTGATGCCTTGGTATGAAAAGCACTTTGTAAGTCTATTTTAGTTTGTTGCTATTGTTTTTGCTATATCCACCATTCTACTCAAACAAAATATTAATAATGTGATAACTTGTAGTTACACAGAGTAATAAAGTCACCATAATTTATTAATGGACGGTTATCACATTACAAGGTAATTTTAAATAATATTTTATTTCTCTTACTATGTTCATGTATTGCTCTGTTTTTAGGAGTGCTATTGTAACTATTTTTCAACCTGCCTAAAATCAACCGGAACGAGGAATAAAAATGTAGAGTTTGTAGTTCTTAGACATTTGATGGCCCTAATCTATGAAGGACCTTATAATTTATTATGGAAATTTTAAAATCAAGTTTGGCAGCTCACTGGTAACCAGTGTTAGGACCTAAGCACTGGAGCAATGTGTTGAGAAGGACGAGTGTGAGAAAGCAGTCTGGCAGCTGCGTTCTGAACAAGCTGAACCCTTCTGAGTTTAGTGGCAGGTATACCAACAAGCACAACCTATATAACTGAAGGAAGTGCAAAATGGGAACGATTCACTGAATTATTTTAGCTATAATTAAGTTATGTTAGCTATAATTAAATTGTGCAATTACAGTCCCATTGCATAAAGAGTTATCAACTTTTAAAAATGTCATTGTTTACTGTCTTGTTTTAAAGTAACAGGGGACACAATCTCACTTCACATGAGTTAACTTGGAAACCTGTAACAGCTTTCAATTGATTTTCCCAAACAACTGTGATGCATGTTACTTGACTTTGGAAGGGCGACCTAAATCAAGAGATTTGGCCTGTCCCATCCCTTTGTTCAGGTGAGTGAGCCACTTTAGCCCTTGTCTGAGTGCTAAACCTGGACTTTGTACAACCTTATCCAGATATAATCAGAACTGTAGCCAAGTGGTGCAGCCAAGTACCTTATATGCCTGATTGCATGTCAGTGTTAGTATAAAAATGGCATTCTTCATTTTAAAACTACATTTACAAAGTCTAGGGTGGCATAATGTCTTGATTCAGCATTGTGCAATTTATTAGGGTTGTCACATGACCCATAAAGCCATGGTTAATTGATTGACTTTTCCATTCTATTAAATCTTGAGCAGGAATGTAAAATATGCAAGCAGCAAATGATAAGCATATGCTAATTATGTGCTGATTATAAAAAGATCTCCCTCACTGTTCTTTAATGAAAGCCTCTCCATTCTCTCCAGCTTTGTTGTTCACCACTCCAAGGGATTCCGCAACAGCAACATGCTAGGGCTTTATAGTGGAGGTATTTCATTATTACAAACTTAATTTAGGGTTGTGTAAATACAAGTGTAAGACTGAAATATTTCAGTTTATTTGTCGGTTCGAATTTGGAGGACTGCACCTTTAAGTTTCGAGTATTCTGTTTGCCATAGAGAGCTGTGAAAAAAAGACCTATTTATATCCCATGTACCAATGACTATACACCAACATTAACACATTACACGCAACATACAACACAGAAATACACAGGAGTGGGCAACATTGCCACAAGCTGTCACTTTTCCTGTCATCTTTAGAAACAGCTAGTTAGCTCTTTAGTATATACAACAATGCACGGGTGTTGCTAATGTGATGAACCAAACAAAGTAGTCATTACCAGCAGTTAATGGCTTGTTTTTGTTGACACTCTCCAGTACCAGGCATTAACCGATTTGGAGAAGAAATTAATGCTGTTTGCAGTTTGCTTACTTGTCCACCCCAGATGATCCAAACCTACTCAAATTTCCAAGAAAATATACGTTTAACTATTATTGAACACACTAAAAGTAGTCATAAATAAACGATGAAATAAAAAACCCAGGGGCAGACTGATTATGCATACGTTATTTTAAGTGGATTCTCACAGCCACGTCAATAAGTCATCCTGCTATGAATCGACTGCTCTGCTCTAGACTGAGGCTCTAGATAGAACCTTGTTTTATTTAACATGTTTGATCTAAATATGACATTTAATCCCTTAATTTCTTAGAATTTAAACTGCAATATAGCAAGGTAGAACAACTGAATGTTTGATTTCTTGTGACAGCCTTCTCGAACTGCCAAAGTCCCAACAGAATGATAAAAATCACTTTGGACAAGGCGATGGAACAATAAGGTTACTATAATAAGATAACCAAAAAGGCAAAAAAGTCTGACAATATGTGGGGGATGACTACCCTTACTAGGGTAAATCCTAACTCCCTTTATATAGAGTGTGTCCTTTACCTTGAATATGGCATTACTATGTTAATTATAATTAATGACCATCAAAGCAAAAATGGACTGTATACAGTCCTGGAAAGTTGTATGCCAGAAATTCATACATATTGCAGAATAAAACAGAACTGCTAGGTTCTATTATAAAGGGAACTGATTAATCTGTACAGGTCTGGAGGATAACTGGGGAAGCATTCCTCAAGTACAGTATTGAACCAACTTTAAAACACCCAGTAGCAATTAAAATTTGGCTCTGCATAACATCTAAATGTGAGTGCCTTTAAATAAGTCACTCTGGCTTTGCAGCAATAATGACCCAAGACAACCATCTTAAAAGCTATCACCTATTCACAAATAACAGAAGTTAATGTGTACAATTGACTCTTATGGTGTAAGATTACATTTTTGTGAGACAGTCAGCTGACTGAAGGGTCTATTTATAGGTTCATTTTTAATATTGTTTCTCTCAGTCCCACTCCTGTCACCTTTATTATCAAGCAGCAATGAAACAAGCAGAGTAAGAGGCCTAGTACCCATTACTTTCCCTGTTGGCCGCCCATCTCACGCGTGCCAAGATCACACACAGCCCATATTATTCTCTCTCTCTCTCTCTCAACACTTTAATTAATGTCACAGGTCCAGCCCACCACAGCAACCAATCTTAATCCAACCCAAATTAGTTTTCTAGTGATTGACCAAAAACAACCCAATAAAAAAACAAAATGTAGGGTACTCAGTTTAGCAGGGGCCCAACCAAGATTATACAAACCATAACACAGACAGAGACAGAAACAAGTGACCAAAGACATGGACTAGCACATTCTTCAGCTGGTTTTATAGGGGCTATTATGAATTATCTTCAGTGAAAAGAAAAATCTGCCAGTCCTTCTTTGAAAAATCAGTTGTGTGAAAGTGATTTTTTTTTTCAAGGGTTTATTTTTTTCATGCAATGAGGCAAAAGTCAAATTGTCATTAAATGGACTCTTTCATTCGTCGAGAGAGATACTTTAGTAATAGAAAAATAAAGCATTGGGGCTGTTGGTATGCACAGATACAACCATGGGCCAGTGGTTTGAAGAACTGCTTATAATTAGGGCTTCCAGTTTTCGGTTTTTATTTTCCATCTCTCTCTCTTTTTAAACAGTTGTTAAGCCTTAACTGAATACCAGATTGTTTAATTTAGCAACGCACTGCTAGAAACTGACGCAGTGGAAATTAATAAGCTGAATTCAGCGATTAGAGCCAGAACGAAATACAGGTTCAAATAGAATCAAGTGAGATCAATGCATGTTGTTTGTTAACTCCCATCAACATACAAGGGTCAAAAGAAACAACTTCCTTTGGTAATCAGTGTTTGATTTAAGAAAGCGAATCGGCTCATATGTTTAATGGGACATCACGTGATCAAAAATAAAACCTGAAAACTAGAAGCTCTAGTTATAATCTATATAACCTCCACCAAGCAAAAGTGATAACCTTCCAAATTTTCTTGGTGATACGATTACAGATAAACTTTAAAAAGACATCTGGTTTGCTGCTACCGCTCAGGAACAACCTGTCAGTTATACTGTATGAGGGCCAGCGGATATGGGATAAGAAACTGTAACAGGCTAGCAGGATCATGTGGTGTTAATTGTCTCCCCTCCATGTGTTGGTGTCAAGAATGATAGAAAGCCCTCAGCAAGGAAATAAAAGTGACACAGGGGTATTCTAGTCAGCCTACTGTAATACTTCATGTTGTTGAGTGCAGACTTAAGTGCTTCTCTCTATTTAACGTCTAAATACGAGACACTGCTGTAAACACCCCAGAGGGTTAGGCAGCTCCATTTCTGTGGTAGTTCTGGTTGAGCTGACCCCATGCTGATAAGAACACACTTCATAACGGTCAAGGAAATGTACATTGCAACGACGTGCCAAAGCATACTCTCTGCTAGCAAGAGCTTTTTAACTTGCTTTTGCTTACATCACCTTATATGGTGCTATTTCAAAACACATCAAAGAGGCATGTTATTATCAATGCTGTTGATTATCCTTGGTGATGCCATGCTCCATTTCCTATTCATTTTCCTTTCATAGGTAGGAAATGCTCCACTTTTCAAATGCAACACAACCTATTTTCTGTTCCGTGTGCTCACATGTGTTTGGGATTTAAGAGTGAAGTATCATTGCAGGTTCCTTAGAGGAGGCACATTGTTTTGTAGCATTATAATATAATAATGTTCTATACAGTAACTAAAAATATCATCTAAAATGCAAGAATGACATTTTAACCAAAACCCTAGATTCAACATTCCTATTTAAAAGCAGCACTGTTTCCTCAGAGGAGGCAAGGCTCCGGTATAAATGCCTATCTGCTATTAACCACAGTACTAGCAGTAACAGATCACGTGATCTGAGCACAGGTTTTAATTGGAGGAACCCAGAGGGGTTTTTTTCCACCAGAGGAGACAAGCCTCTGCTATAAACTCCTATCTCCATAACCACGGTACTGTACTAGCAATGACAAGCGACGTAATCCGAGCCCTAGTTTTAATTGGGGGAGCAACTCATACCCTCCTGCCCCCCTGCTGAAGCACTTCAGTGTTGAATAATGAAAATTGGTTTCATATTCAATTTTCTGAAATAAGATTTTTTTATAAGTGTCCAGAAAAAAAAAAAAAAAAAATCAATCATAATGGTAGGACAAATTTAAAAACTTGACAGAAAGTTAAATATTAAGTCAGCATGTTGTTGACATGCAGTCAACAAGTTGTAGTTTTAGTCAGCATTTCTGCTGATTGGAAAACACCTTTCAGCGTGTACCAGATAAACTACTATTCCCAGAAGACACTGCATGCCCATAAGCCTATTGCATTGTGTAAATAAAGAGTGATATATTTTCAAAGTTTCATATTATGATACCACTTCCTTTTTCTGGAAACAAATCTAGTTGTGTGTAGTGTGTTTTCTTTTCTCTGCTAGTGTTTTTTGGAAGTTGTATTTATATTATTTTTGCCCTTCCCCAGTGTTTGCTTATTTTCCCCAGCGCTGGTGAACTCTTTCACTTTCTTTTGGCCTGTACGGTATATCATTATTTTGCTGGTCGTTTATTTAAGTTTAAGAAATTAAGTCTATATAGGACATGCTTGATTTTTGTCTGCTTTTTTCCTGCTGTAACAATTTTTTTTAGACAATATTTTATGCAAAGTTGTTAGTGAGGTGGTCTTGAAATCGACACTTGCAGTGTGTAACAGTTAAGTAACAGAATAAACTATGGTGGGCAACTGTCTTCTTTTCTCTGTTGGCTAGTGAAGAAAATGCAAATTGGGGTAAACCTGTTTAGACTGATCTCTTGATTTACCCCTCCTCCTGTGCACTGGACTTCCCTGATCTATGCACCATGTTACTGGATCTTCAGCTAACGCACTATCCTGCACTATTTCATTACTATTATGTCATTGTAGATATAACCTCTTGTAATCCTAACTTGGTGCATCCTATTTCATATTGTATTTTAGTTGTATTATTTGCACTTACTGTAAACTATACTGTATTTAAATATTAATCTTGCACTGTAACCCTGTAGCACCTGTAAGTCACCTTGAATACTACTACTACTACTACTAATAATAATAATAATAATAATATAAAAAATGTTGTCATTATGAATACAATAAGATTCTACTGCTGCTGGGAGCTTAAGGGGACCCTAAGCCTTCTGCCTTGCTTCTGCCTCCCCATTTTGTTTTAGTAGGTTATTAATCACGGAGGCACCTTGTAAACATTTCCTCAGCTGGCTGTAAAGTCCAGACATGATAGAATGATCGAAGATTTTGTTACAGTCCCATTTTTTCAGAGTGCATTTGGATGGAGTTAGATAAAGACCAGAATCAGGCTTAGGTCACAAGGGAAATGGATTCGGTGCTCTCAACTCAGCTTCCATTACAAAACAACTACACATTTTGGTGGTGGGCTGGGTGTCTGATGAGGACTGAATGGCAGGGTGTAAACTGTGTGTCAAGGCTTAGCTGCATTAGTATAGTTATGAGGGGAGGTACACATGGCACCTTTTCACACTATTGTCCCTCACCGTTCATTAACAATGCACTCAAAAACCCCACCTTGGAAAAAAAGAATAACATTCAATTGCCAACAGAGTGCTCTTACCCTACTGTTTAATGTGGTATACTGTACAGTACCATGTTTAGAGCAAAGTGTAGTAAGCGTAGTAACTGTACAGTGAAAGCAATAGTACACCCCAGTAGAAAGCATTACAAAGACATGGATAACCATGTTAAATGCATATTATATGGATGGCAAACAGTAAAATTACTATACAAATGCCAATACTATAGTAGTTTTCTAAAAAGTAATTGAATCATGTGTCTATTATAAATTACATTCTGCTTTAGTGAACTCATATGTCCCCTAAATTTACACATTATCATTTTTGTTGAATTTCTGCAGTACCTGAATAAACCCTGCAGATCTTTACATGAGTATATAATGAGGAATATAAATTCTAAATTTCCCAGAAAATAATTAGTTAAAACATCATGTATTTAATGTTGCATGCAATACAGTAAGATTTAAATAAGTCTTCAATAAAGAACATGCACTCTGCATTCTGTGTAACGTAGACGGCACATAGGGAAGCAGCTTTAACATGTTATGGATTCCCAAACTCTAAAATAAATTCTGCAGTACAATGCCAGGAATGAACGTATTTGAAAGGGTCAGGGGGCTACAGAATCAACACAGGGCTTGGTGGAAGGTCATTTTTCAGTGTCTAATGTGGAGTAAAACAATGTGCATGAGAATTATCAGTTCATCTCTACGGGGTGCTGAAGAACTGGTTTGGATATCTCAAGGAATCCTGTTCAACTCAAATTCCAAAGATGGAGGATGGGATTCACCCAACAAAAACAAAACAAATGTTCCCTTTTTTTTTTTCTTTCCATCTGATATAAATAGCTAGCTGCATGATTTGGGTGGTCCTTTAAGGTGTGAACACATATCTTTGTTGTCGTAAATTCTCTTCAAATTACAAGCAACTTTATTTGATGTATTACACACTATAAAAGTCAAATACTCATATAATAAAAAATAAGTTAGCATTATACAATGAGTACAAGTTGGACTGAGTGCCTGTATTAAAATATTTCTTCTTAATCACTCTGTTTTTCCAGATGTCAGCTCACTGGAGACTAGTCATGCATATTTTACATTTGTGAAACTCCTAAGCAAGTTTTTTTTTTTTTTTGTTACTGAAATTATAGCATATATTGATAATAGTTGATAAAAAAAGAATATCTTGTATTTAAATATTCCTATAAATAATATATTTATTTATTTAATCTCCCCCTCAGAAAAAGCAGTATTGTTTTTACTGCAAAAGTCTTGATTTCACCTAACCTTCATTTAGACAGGGTGGCACATTGACAAGTGAAAGCAGTCTCACATGAATATGCAGAGAAAAGGGTCATGGTGGTTGAAAGTATTGTTTAAAATTCATATACTGTGAAGAACTCTTCCAGTAGTTGACTGGGCAAATAATACAGTAGCAGACAGCTATTTGGACTCTAAATATGGAGACCAAGGTTCAACCAGCTCTGTTTTTGAAATTGTATTTCAGGTAAAGGTTTTTCTAAAGCATTTGACATCAAGGAGAATGTTACTAAACAGAAGAGTTAACTTTCTTAAAATGGAGTCCCTTATTACCTGGGTATCCTATTCCTTCTTACACAGACACATGAATCTTACTTCAGAAAGGTTTGCTTTTGCTCTAGTTGGATTGCCTTACTAACTCTGAATGAGACTTGTCATCCCTATGCCTGAAGAAACATGAACTAAAACTGAGAAAAGTAAGAGAGACGCACACATACACACACAATTTCAGACAGTCCTTCTAACAACCAATAGAAGACAGGCAGCCACTTACCTGAACATGAATAATTTTGTACCCAGGCCTCAGGCTGTGTCCATTGCAAGTAGACCATACGGGTTAGATAGTTAAAATACTGATCTCCACCGGCATCACATGCCAAATCTTCAGGTTTTATGATACACTATACAATTCTTAAATGTTGTAGTTTCTTCAACTAAGCCACTAATGTTTGAATTGAATAGCATAGACTAGTTTATTTTGCCCTGTACGTCTAACGACATGCTTTAGGGATAGCTTTTAAAAATGTAAAAACAAAAGAGAAAGAAAGAGTTCACCTAAAATAAGTATGGTACAAGCACATGTTTTAAAATGGTAGGTACTATAAGGAAGAAATTAAACAAAACTTGAACATGTCAAAACTAGAATAAATTAAATAAATAATCCCAATGTCAGGATAAACAATGAGACATTTTAAAAATGAACCAAGAATTGGAAGCATATAAAAACAGAACTATTTGGCAGGACACAAATCCCTAAGCAATGCAAGTCACATCTGTTCTTGTTAGTAATTGTTTAAATGTACTGGCTGGTGGCTGCTAGTCAAGAACATTTAGTCCAAGCCATTGAAAACTACAACTCTTACCTGACTATCAAAGCTTCTCAACTAGACTCTTTGCTTTACAATCTGTGTACTGTATCTGACAATTTATATTAAAAAATGTTGCTTCATGGTATTTTACTGTGCTGTTGTGTTGATGCTTTTTGTTACAGACAAGGATCCAGTTTGTACAAGTTTAATACAGCAGGCTGGTAATGTTAAAGCGTGGCAGCTACATTGTTAAATTGTGCTAGAATATCATACAGGAAGGCATCTGTAAATCTAATCTATAACAAAATGTCAATGTAAAAAACAAGTTAGAAAAATGCAACAGCCATTTAAAGTGGTGATATCAAACACAAAAGCTCAAGTTAAGAGAAGCAATTGGGGCAACCTTGTCAAGCATCAAGCAAATAGGCACAATTGGAAAGGTGCTGGGGCCCAACATTCACACAATTGTTGCTTCTAACTTGGCTTCTTTTTTTGATCGTGGCACTTTATTGCTCCACTTTACATTGAAATGCTCATTCCCTTATCAGCTGGGTTGTAACCAGAATAAAGATGCTGAGACACATATGTGCCAAAGAAAGTGCTCAACACGGAATGAAGTGTTCTTGGTTATCCTTACAGGCACTACTACAGCGAGAAAGACAGATAGGGAATGGGAGAGGTGTCATCACAGGTGCAGATAAGTAAGCTTTGGGAAGACACATGGAAAATATGCAGGTAAGGCACAGGTAGATCAGGGCACACATGGACAGACATTTAGCCCATACATACAAGAATACGTGAAAGAGCATGAAGCAATATATATCCAACAATGAAGATGATGATCAAGACCAATAATGGCAACGAGTGCAAGGGATAATGAGAATGCAAGGTAAGTATACGGGAAGTGACAGGGCAGGGCAGGGATTGCAGATCCAGGGCTGGGGTGTTGGAGCCTTTTTTTTGGTTGTGCATTGTCAATGTTTTTTGTTGCAGATGTGACTTTTGAGCTGATAAGGGAATGGTCACAATCCCCTTGAAGTTGTACAAAGAGCATTTCAATGTAAAGTGGAGCGATGAAAAAAAGCAGCTAGAAGTTAGAAGTTAGAAGCAAAAGTTGTGTGAATGTTGGGCCCCAGTACCTTTCCAATTGTGCCTATTTGCTTGATGCTTGACAAGGTTGCCTCAATTCTTCTCCTAACTTGGGCTTTTGTGTTTGATATCACCACTTGAAATGGCTGTTGCGTTTTTATAACTTGTTTTCTTAGCAAGGGAAAGCTAAAGCAAGGGAAAGCTATTCGAGAATGTGCATGGTAAATAGACAGACAGACAAGACAAAAGAGTAATAAGTAGAATAATATAAGAGAAATGAGAAAAGATTTGAAAGTAAAATAATGGTAGAAGTGATTTTTGGACAGTATTGAAAGCGTAAGCATTGTATTCTTTTAGTTGCAAATGTACATCCCTGAGTGGTGAAAACAATACGTCTATTTTGGTAGGTAATAATATATTGATATTTACGTAGGTACAAAACAACAATGTTATGAATGGTTAAAAATGTACATGTGTATGTCAGTGCTAAAGTTTAGTATACTGACACATTTTAATGCTGGAAAAAAAACCTCCTTGTTATAGAGGTGTTATAAACTTAGGCCAATGTAAGGCATTTGTAAAGCATTTGATCTCTTCATAAAAGGCCATATCCATGTCCTTTGCATTTGTTGGTCATGGTTTGACCTCAATGAGTGCATCATTTGCATGCACCCATTTTCCAGTAGCACCCACAGCAAGAAGAGTAACTGTCCTTGGTGTATGATAATGGAAGGTAATTGGTCATTCCTGTTGTCCAAAGTAATTTTGCTCTTCTGCACAGCAGTAAACTTGGCATTGTGTCGCTTTGTAACGGTCCTGTCTGGTTTGGACTGCAATTATTCTTCCTGCTGACTGAATAAGTTTACATTTCATGATTGGAGAAGTTTTGCATTGCCTACATTTGCTACCAAGAATCGTTGCCCATTTGTAATTTCTAAACACATGGAATCTGTACCAGCAGATACATGTAGAGGGTAAACATGCAACACCTGTCGGTTTGATGAGCAGTAGTTATATCTAGTACATAGAATTTCATGACTTATTGTGACTGAAGTCATGCGAGATACTTCAAGATACATTTCTGACAATTTGTTGAGAAACTCTGAAACATCTTGCTGCTCACCTTTATTGAAGGGTTCACCTAAGAAGTGCAAATAGCCACAGTAGTTACAGATGCAGTGGATGGCAAGTGATTATAGTTGTGAACAAACCTCCTGATAGCCTCTCGTTGACTGTGTTTTAATGAATCCCTCAGAGGCTGCAAGTGAAGAAGGAACTGCAATGTTGCATTTGCGTAGCATGAGGTGAAATTCGGATTGCTCAAGCCTCTGAATGAATGTGTGACTGCAAGTGTTCTCTTAGAAGATTGAGGCTTTTGCTGTCCCTGAACATTAGTGATGCCTCAGTGAATGAAATGCACTCAATCTTTTACCTTGTGTCCCTTATGCGTGTTGGTCTCCTTCAAGCTTATCAACTTAGGGCAATAAATCCCTCTGAGCCTATTGTACTCTGCAACTGCAGTTTGAGGTGCCTTAATGGAGGTGGGGTCAAAAAGTTGATAACGTGGACACATGTAACTCTGGAAAGTGCAACAAAACTTTGTCTATAGGAGGAAATTGAGTTATCACTGTTTTTGGAGTCTTACCCTGGCATTTGTGAATGGTGATTGCATAAGCACCAGAGACTGGGAACTGCTCTTGAACAACGTAGACTCAAACTTTGAGCGTAAATGTTCAAAGGTATGGGTGACGCCATTATTAAATTAGATGGGTATTGTTTTGACCATACTTGTGTTTTCCAGACAGTAGGAAACATCTTGAAGCTTCCTTATTGCCACATTGATGAGACCAGTGGCAATGTCAATGTTTTTGTGAAGCACCAGTTTGCAGCCTATTTTGACTAGTATGGTAGTTTCCAGTCCAGCTGTATGACTGCAGTCAGCCTTGTAGATGTTCACCTTTTTTCAGCACATTTCTCTATAAGTTACAAGGGCAGTCCACAGTCCATAAGATAAATGTCCTCTCCAGGCATATTTTCAAGCACAGCAGTCTGGATCTGGTTACAGGTATCTACAGTAGGCATGACACAGGTTGAGCCCTAGGTATGAAACAGCTAGGTGGCTATTTTTTCAATTAGTATTGGGAGAAAACCACTTCAGAAAATACAATAGAATCTGCAAGAACTGAGGGATGTTGTATCTACTATAGATACTAATGAGAGCAAAACAAATGCAAAACAAAAACAAGAGAAACACAGATCTTTTCAAGAGAGCTGGGAGTCTTTGTATAAATGGATTTTATATTTTTAAATGCTGCAATAACAGTTCTGCTTGTGATGCATCCACACTATAATTTGACATAACAGGTGATTTATTTGCACTGTGCAAGACCTTATTTTCCCTCATTGGTGTTTGAGCCCCACAGCGCTCACGGAATCAACGCCTGTACACCTATTATCAGTGATTAAAACCTGGTTTTCAAACAAACTGATTATCACTCACCAATACTGTATTGGTATAAGAATTGTGTGTTTTTAACAAAGTAATTTCAGCTTTCAACCACTTAAAATATGCTGAGGATAATGTAAACAACACCAAGCTACAGACAGGGAGTCCCAAGCTTTAAACGTGTTACTGTTTATAGATAAGAACTCAACTTTATTATGAATATTGTGTTATTATGTTTTAAGCAACACACTACGATAGTGTTCATTATGGCAATGGTTTGTTTATTAGTTTTAAATTGTTTAGTAAATGAGGAACTGCAATTTATCAGAGATCAGACATTTAGACAAGGAAGCTACATGCCATTTTTGTGTACAATTCCATTCTATGGTATCTACCAAACAGGAAATAGAGCATTTCTAGAATTTAACATTTTCAGTTAAAGCTGGTCAGGCATGGATGTGGTGCAACAAGCAAGCTAAAGCCGTGTACTCTTTAAGGACGTCATGTTGCAAGTTCAAATAACAGCATATATATATATATATATATATATATATATATATATATACGATATATATATATATATATATAATATATGGTGTGATATGTGTTGTTTTAAAACATAAATAAATTGTTTAATATAAATGGTGTGGATATCAAACTGCTCGCCTTCCCTGGTTTATTTTGACCTTGACCAACATGTGGAATCACATGATTGGTAGATGTCCAGTTATTTAGCTTTTCTGTTTGAAAAGTCTCTACACACTCTTAAAAAAATAAAAAGTAAGAAATGGAAGAAGAAGATGATTTTTTCCTTAGTTTGACGACCTATATCTCATTGTTTATAAGAGGCATTTACTTTTTTTCACATTTGATGTAAGAAAGTTTCAGACTTTTGGCACTGGTACAGATGGTAATTCTAAGTGTTTTAGTTTTGCCACTGCAACATGGTGAAAACAGCAAAACTCTTGGAGCTCTATAGAGACTCGGTAGTTTCCAACAAGTTTTTCTAACTTGTACGCGGAACTACCGTTCCTCTCAATTACAATCTTTTCATTCTCTTACCAGTAGCATGTTGGTCCAGATTTCTGCTGTTATACCATGGCCTATAAACCTACAGTATTTGCCTATAATCTATCTAATGATTTAAGTATCTCTGTCTTTCATTGTGTCTTTAGTTATTTATCTCTCACAAATGTAGACCTCCTCAATTTGTTCGACGGCTGTGGTAAGAGCAGATGGCCAGATCAAGGAGCCGAGGCAGCAGAGATGTGCTTCAGAAGAGTAATTGGTCTGCACTCTCCAGCAATACTTCTTCCATCTTCTGACTGCAATCACTGTTACAGCATTTCAGATGGGCCGACCCCCAAATGAGGTAATGTATTGCACTTCTAATTGATTTGAAACCAGAAGCTGCTACACACATTTCCTCTAATGTAGTGTAATAACATATGTTTTTTTTTAACTATATTTAAAAAGCAGACATCTTAAATTGATTTCACAGCTGTTGCTGCTGTTGCCGAGTATAAAAGTTGCCTCTATACACAAGTATGAAAAAGGAGAAAATATCACACGCTCAACTGGAATCATGTGACCAATGTGTTCCACCCTGACTCGTGGCGTATATATAACTATGTTGAATATAACAAGATGAATGTGTGATGGTGATATGTTAAACATATGCATGCACACACACACACACACACACACACACACACACACACACACACAATAGACATTTGTTACTACATCTGAAGCTAAAGTACTCCAGCTAATACTCTTAACAATAATATAGAAGATCATGTATGGACAAAGTAATATGAGCCAATATTTTACTCACAAATGTCTACAGTGCGGTAATTTCCCTGCATAAGATTAATTGAACAACCTCAGAATACAGACTGTAGGGCATTTAAAATGTGCTTCACCCAAAAGGATGAATTAAATGTCTTTAGAAAAACAGAATATGTAAGATTGCTGTTAACATTGAATCTGACCTTGAGATAAAACAACTGTAGATCTATTACATGACTTGACATGTCATTACAACACACTCCATTTTATAACACATTGGTTTTCCACTGGATGGGCTCTCAATAAAAAAAAAAAAAAGAACAAGCTCTACGTGAGCCAAATGTTTTACATTTTCCCTAACTTCTAATTTATGTATTTTAATAGAGGTCATAGTGAACCTGATCCACAGCCACCCACCCCTCTTTAAGAAAGCAACAAAACGGTTGCTCATACGTTCTGAAATAGATTTTCCATTCTTATTAGCTGTTGTAGTCATCTCCACAACTGGGCATGAAAGTGGTAATGTTTCCGTGGAAACTGATTTCAACTTAATGAAAAGAGGGCAGAGATCAACAAATAATTAGCCAATTAGCCTCCATTTACTACTTTGTAATTCTACATGGATTCTAATCGCTTTGTTTCAAACTGAAGTAAAACTATACTGCAAAAACTAGAGTTATCAAATTTCATTACTTCATTCAGTTTCTACGCAGATAGATACGATGGTTACTATACAGTTCCTTTATAAATGTGTATTTTTGAAGGCTGGAGACATCTCACAGATCTGAAATGTAACAATATGATAGATAGACACTCTCCAAAACAGATTTTGTTTTTTAAATGCAGGGCTGTGACAGTGACTGTGGCTGTGTGTTTAAATGTTGGTGTATAGACATTGGTTTACACGGGATATAAACGGGTCTGTGTAACACGAATGTTTAAAAATGTATATGTGTATTTAGGCACGAGGATTGCACAGCACTTCACGTGCAAGTAAAATGTAATAATATGTGAGCACAGGGAATTGCACTTTTTAATTCATGTGCTGGGATTCAAGTGAATAATTAATTGGTAATTGAATCCCAGCACAACAGTATATACAGATGCACGTTGTCACATACTCGCGGTTGGGTGTTCGAGAGTGGAGAATGGGGGATAGGGATAGGGATAGGGAAGTGTAAATATAGATTTCAATTGTTTGTGTAGCGTTCATCCACTCTGTGTTTTGTCCGTGTTTATTCATTTTGTTTGTCTGTTTATTTTGGCGCGAAGTGCCGTGTCCTGTGTTTTCGTGTTTGTTTAAACCTTTTATTTTACAATAAACCGGCACCAGCCAGCGCCATCATCATTTCATTTCATCCGTCCTGTGTTTTGTGTATTTAATTCCTTTTCCTGGTTCTGACGCCGCCCACTTCGGCCGTCTCTGTGACAAGGGCACACTAACTTTATTAATTTATTTATTTATTTAGGCTTTATTTTGCCTGGTGAGTCAGTTGAAAACAAATTCTCATTTACAATAACGACATGGCCAAGAGGTTTGCACTATAGCAGTAAATAAATAAATAAATCTATAAATACAACACAATACAACACAAAAATTCACACACACACACACACACACACATATATATATATATATATATATATATATATATATATATATATATATATATACACACATACACACACACACACACACACACACACACACAAATAGCAGTTAAAACTTGATAAAATCAAATAATTAGCAAGGAGAAACATCAATCAGCAAAAACGTTAACCTACAGCTAAAGGCTTCCATGGAAAGAAAGCTGTGTAACTTTAGTTTAAGTTGCAATGCATTCCAGTCCCTGGCTGCAGCGAACTAAAATGAGATACGACCAAAAGCTGTAGCAACCCTAGACTGCACCAATTTAATCAATTCATTGGAACGCAAATTATAAAATGAGAAAGAGATTTGTAGTAATTTCTGCAATTAAATAGTATTTTTACCAAGCAAAGTTCTGTAAAATAATAAATACAGAGTCAGACATCTCGTGTATAAAGAATGCCAATTAACCAGGGAGCAAAGATCACAGTGGTGAGTGTGATAAGGAGCACCAGTCACAAATCTTACAGCGGAATGATGTATAGGACATCAACCATCCCAAGAGCCTTTTTAGAAGCCATTTTGTAAATTACATCGTCATAATCAAAAATGGGACGGACGGACATTTGAATGAGGGTGTACTTGGTAGAATGAGTAAAACAAGACTTGTTTTCAATATATCGAAACCCAAGTCTAGATTTGACTTTAGCTTGTACATTATCAGTATGTGTATTACAGTGGTTCTCAAAAGTATTCCCCCCCCCCCCCCCCCCCCCCCCCTTGGACTTTTCCACATTTTATTGTGCTACAACATGGAATCAAAATGGATTTAATTAGGAGTTTTTGCCACTGATCAGCTCAAAAAAAGTCAAAGTGAAAAATAAAATCTACAGATTGTTCTAAATGAATTACAAATATAAAATGGCAAATAATTGATTTCATAAGTATTCACCCCCTTTGCTATGACACACCTAAATAAGCTCTGGTGCAACCAGTTGTCTTTAGAAGTCACATAAGTAGTTGAATGGAGTCTACCTGTGTGTAATCAAGGTGTTTCACATGATTTCAGGTTAAATACACCTGTCTCTGGGAGGTCCCACAGTTGGTTAGTACATTTCCTAACACAAACTACATCATGAAGACGAAGGAACATTCAAAGCAAATCCAGAATAAGGTTCTTCAAAAGCAGGGTATGATATAAGAACATTTCCAAGGCATTGAATATCCCGGAGCACAGTAAAGTCCATTATTAAAAAATGGAGAGAAAATGGCACAACTGTGAATCTGTCTAGAACAACTCTAAAGGAGTTTCAGACTTCCACAGCTGAGCTGGGAGACACTGTGCATATGGCAACAATAGCCTGGGTGCTTCACAAAACTGGCCTTTATGGGAGAGTGGCAAAAAGAAAACCATTGTTGAAAAAAACTCACATCAAATCTCGGCTAGAGTTTGCCAAAAGGCATGTGGGAGACTCTGAGACCAAGTGGAAGAAGATTCTATGGTCTAATGGGACCAAAATAGAGGTTTTTAGCCTCAACGCTAAGCGCTGTGGTGGCAGCATCATGCTATGAGGATGCTTCTCTGCGTCCGGGCCTGGAAAGCTTGTGAAGATAGAGGGCAAAATGGATGCAGCAAAATACAGAGAAATCCTGGAGGAAAACCTGCTGAAGTCTGCAAGAGACTTGGGACTTGGGAGAAGATTTATGTTCCAGCAGGACAATGACCCCAAACATACATCCAAAGCCACACTGGAGTGGCTCAAAAACAAAAAGCTCAATGTCCTGGAGTCGTCCAGTCAAAGCCCGGACCTCAATTCAATTGAGAATATGTGGAAAGAGTTGAAAATTGCTGTCCACCAAAGGTCCCCATCCAACTTGACAGAGCTTGAGCTTGAGCGCAATTTTGCAAAGAAGAATTGACAAAAATTGTAGTGTCCAGATGTACAAAGCTGGTAGAGACTTATTCAAATAGACTCATGGCTGTAATTTCTGCCAAAGGTGCCTCTACCAAATATTGACTCAAGGGGGTGAATACTTATGCAATCAATTATTTTCTGTTTTATATTTGTAATTAATTTAGAACAATTTGTATATTTTATTTTTCACTTTGACATTATGGACTTTTTTGTGTTGATCAGTGGCAAAAAATCCTAATTAAATCCATTCTGATTCCATGTTGTAGCACAATAAAATGTGGAAAAGTCCAAAGGAGGTGAATAATTTTGAGAGCCACTGTAAAAGTTAATGTGCTGTCCAACCAAAGACCCAAGTATTTGTAAATTGAGATTTGCTCCAATTCAATCTTATTGAGGGTTCAAATCTTGTGGTCACCGTTACAGATTCTACTGCTATTTTTTTTCTATTAAACACCATAAATTTTGTTTGGTCAGTGTTCAGTAGAAGACGCAGATCAGAAAATGCCTGCTGAACACTGTCAAAACCAAGTTGCAGATCAGACACAACTGAAGACATGGAAGAGCTTAAGCCATCTGCACAAAAGGTGGATCGAGGAACTACCTGTGACCTTGAAAACATTAATTTTAACTTCCCCCCCCCCCAGTATCTTAAATTTCTGGAAATACAAACAATATTTGCTGCAGTTTAACACATTATTCTACACTATATGATCTCTCTGCCATTCGCTATTGTTGGGATCCTAAATTCTGTCACCCGACAGTGGCACAACACATTACAGTTTGCATAAACATGCCATATATAGGGTCCATGAGATGAATGAGTGCAAACATTGCAAAAACTACACTAAAATGAAAATACACTCAAATAAAATAATGTCATTGTTGTAGTACATACAAACTAGACAGCACTTGGCAACATGTCACATTCTGAAATGTAACATTGGCTATCTGCTTCCAAACCACAAATTAACCTTATACCAACTTTCAAAGCGCATAATTTCATTATAAAATGTCCTATTTTCCTATGCCTCTAGCAGAATAAATAACCACTCAATCTAATAATGTAAAACATTTTATAGAGTAAAATAAAACAGGCTAGATTTACTAATCTGCTCAAAACGCAAGTTTGCAAATAAATAGTTTCTTAACTTTCGTCATTATCTTTTGTGTCAAAACTTTGCACTAATGCAAAAAATAAAATAAAAATGTAGTGATTAAAATGTTAGCACATTGTTCTGCGCATTTCATACCACAGGTTACACGGTCATTTGATTGGGAGCATAGAGTTTTCTGGGTTTGCTTTGGGTCTTTAATTAGGATTGCACACACGGGTGGTTAGAATGTGTTGGTTGTAGGACTGTGCTGGAGCTTGATGCTTGGGATGCTTGAGTATACTATAGGTCTGTAGGTGTTCCAAAGCATATTCATTTTTCATATTTCAATAACCAGTTCATGTGAACAAAAAACAAAACAATCATCAACCAGTGGAGAGTGGAGTTCCATCTGTTTAAACTCACAGAATTCTTTACCAGTTTAAATGTCCAGAACATTTCCAACAAGGCCGTTCTTCACAATACCATCTTCACCAAGCTTTGAATTGAAAGCCCCACACCCACCCCACCTCAACAAGGGCAATTAATTAAATCTAGTAGTGAGGAAAGATATTGTCTTCCATCAGTCTTTGATTATGTTTGTGTAACCATTTAGAGCCATTGTACATGCTCTCTGTATAAGGGCTGTCAAAATACAGTGTCCTTGAGCTGGGACCTATTTTCCTGACCAGTTAGCAATGTGGGCAAGCACCATGCATGGCCATCCTCATGAGTGAAATAAACACTGCATTCCATGAATATTTCTGTCGGTAAAACAAGTGTGCAATGTATGGAAAAGAAAGTGTGTTCAAACCTATATATATATATATATATATATATATATATATATATATATATATATATATATATATATATATATATATATGAGCAGCATAATCTGGAGCAGTAGGATTCACCCAGTCATTCTGTTATTAGATTTGAATGAATGTGAGATAGATTATAGATTTAGGTCAATTATACCAATGATTGCGTTGAAAGCAAACAGAAGTTATTAAAATGTTTAAACTCTCAACACTTGTTGAATTGTTCTGAAGGGACTAGATCTTCCAAGGCTCTTGAAAATCTCAAAGAGCACCCTGGTATTTTATTTTACAAGATTAAATTCAGGCAGACCTTAAATGGAAATATTTTTATAGTCTCCAACTGAAAGGTTAGATAACAACCATCCAGAGTGTAATTTAATGCGAAATGTTCATTCAGGCAGAAATAAACTATGTTTGAGGTTTCCTTTTCAGTGTTTAACCATGGACTTTGGTTGTAGACTTCGGCTTAATTTATTGTTTTGACTGGTTCCTTTCTGTGCTTTAAATTTTTGGGGAAATAGTATTCATTCCTGATCAGTCTCGTTCAATTCCTTTGGTACAATGGTTTTCATATGCAGTCTATCTTGGATTCCAGGTCTGAAAAAATTGATATCTGTTATTGTTAATGTTCCAATACTTTCCTCAAAATCCTGTTATTATACAGTATCATATTCCGCCTTGCTTTTTCTAGTTGGCATCCCCTTTTGGCTTTCAATGCCAGCTCCTTCAATGGTGTATCTTTAATGAGTTGCTTTGCAAATGTAGCCGTGCAGGCTAATTTCAAACTGAAAGACTGGAACAAAAGTAGAAAACCTCAAGATAAAGGCTTAGGGTGATTTATTTAAACCACCAAACACCAAAATTTGAATGGGGAAGTCACTACTCTGGTACTATTTAGCATTCAATTTCTGTTATGAATAGAGGACAAATGTTTCCTTAAATCGCAAATAAATTACAATTTGAATGCTTCCTCACTTAAGCAACAGACAGACCAATTTAGGAGGAACAGGCAACCTCCTTATCCTCTATCAAATCAATTGCCTCTTTTCAACCTCCCAAACCAAAGTAATGGAAGTTCCTAAGCCCTGGAGAGGGCCAGCTTGGACAGTCTGTATCTGAATTTATCAGGCACCTGACCAGTCATGGTCACTGTTGTGGGATTCAGTGGCAAACTATTTCAGTCCAATACTGCACAAAATTATTATTGAGAAGTCTATGGATAACTGCTTTGTTTATTTGCATGTTCAGGTAATTCAGAAATTTGAACTGCAATGTGCTGACATCTGGTGGATAATTGTTGTTAATTAAGATAATTAACCACTGCATATAAAAAACAGATGTTTGTATTTCTGATGATAAGCCCCATCCAACGATGAAAAAAAAAAAAATTATCCTAGGTGGATGGATTATCTTTTCCTTACATAAACATATAATTTCTCTTTTTTTTGTTTGTATTAAAAGGTGCTAAAAATAAACCAAGTAAATACAAAATGTTCAATATATACAGTACTGTGCAAGAGTTTAGGCATGTTTGAAAAATTGCTGTAAAGTAAGAATGCTTTCAAAAATTGACATGTTAATAGATTATATTTATCAATTAACAAAATGCAAAGTGAGTGAACTGAAGAAAAATCTAAATCAAATCAATATTTGGTGTGACCACCCTTTGCCTTCAAAACAGCATCAATTCTTCTAGGTACACTTGCACACAGTTTTTGAAGGAACTCGGCAGGTAGGTTGGCCCAAACATCTTGGAGAACTAACCACGGTTCTTCTGTGGATTTAGGCAGCCTCAGTTGCTTCTCTCTTCATGTAATCCCAGACAGACTCGGTGATGTTGAGATCAGGGCTCTGTTGGGGCCATACCATCACTTCCAGGACTCCTTGTTCTTCTTTACGCTGAAGATAGTTCTTAATGACTTTCGCTGTATGTTTGGGGTCATTGTCATGCTGCAGAATAAATTTAGGGCCAATCAGATGCCTCCCTGATGGTATTGCATGATGGATATGTATCTGCCTGTACTTCTCAGCATTGAGGAGACCATTAATTCTGACCAAATCCCCAACTCCATTTGCAGAAATGCAGCCCCACACTTGCAAGGAACCTCCACCATGCTTTACTGTTGCCTGCAGACACTCATTCGTGTACCGCTCTCCAGCCCTTCGGCGAGCAAACTGCCTTCTGCTACAGCCAAATATTTAAAATTTTGACTCATCAGTCCAGAGCACCTGCTGCCATTTTTCTGCAGCACAGTTCCTGTGTTTTCGTGCATAGTTGAGTCGCTTGGTCTTGTTTCCACGACGGAGGTATGGCTTTTTGACCGCAAGTCTTCCATGAAGGCCACTTCTGACTAGACTTCTCCGGACAGTAGATGGGTGTACCAGGGTCCCACTATTTTCTGCCAATTCTGAGCTGATAGCATTGCTGGACATCTTCCGATTGCGAAGGGAAGTAAGCATTATGTGTCTTTCATCTGCTGCAGTAAGTTTCCTTGGCTGACCACTGCGTCTACGGTCCTCAACATTGCCCGTTTCTTTGTGCTTCTTCAAAAGAGCTTGGACAGCACATTTTGAAACCCCTGTCTGCCTTTAAATTTCTGGGACAGAAGACCAGAATCAGCCAAGCTTAAAGCATGTCTAGGTACATCTATGTTATTTTTGATAATCAGCTGCCAGGCCATGAAGTGTTTTGTTTTCAAAAGAATGATCTTATTAATCAACTCAAAATCATACTGGAAACCTGTATAGAGAAGGCAGCACAGAAGTTATGTGGTTTGTTTACTAAGCACCCGTGCAGCTGAATTTTGAAGAAGCTGCACCGTGAAAAGGCATAGTCTGGAAATTCAGCAAAAAGAGCATTGCAGTAATCGACTTGAGACGAGACTAAAGCATGAATTAGCTTTTCAGAATCCGACAATGAAAGACAAGACCTCATCTGAGCAATATTTAGTAGATGATAAAAAGACAGTTTGGTGACATTACGGATATGAGCCTCAAAACATAGATCAGAATCAAATATGAATCCCAAATTTCTGACCTCTGATTTTAGAGAACTGGCAAACTCCAGTTGTTGTTGAGGACCCAAAATCAAAACTTCTGTCTTATCTGAGTTTAAGTGCAAATCATTTTGAAACATCCAAATTGTTACATCATTCAGACACACAGCTTAGCTGTGAAAATATACACTATGTTTACGAAATATCTCCCCCAGCGGTAGCATGTATGAAGAAAAAATGTGGGACAATTTGTCTCTGTTTAAACTAATTAGGTACTTGAATTGTGATCTTGCAGACTGATACTATTGTAACCTATGTTCTGGTTAGAACTCTCATTGCGCAGATTAATAAATTAACAGGAAAACACAAGGATGTAAATCCAGCTGGAAAAAGCACACTATAAGTGTTGACAAAGACGTTTGTGCTTTGCCTGTCCATGTTTGGGGTTATGTTGATGTAATCTACAGTTGTTCCAAATATACTATGTTGTATAAATAAAATGCTTTGCACAAGGGGGTATTGGTTTCCATGTTGGCATGTATGCTTATTGCCCATCGATGCGGTTTGATGAATAAATGAGAGTGGACAGCTATTACAATCAGGAGGGAACAGTATTGGCATGCCGTTGTATTGAAGACAGTAAAGCAAGGCTAAGTGCTTATTATCTAAATAAACAGAGCCTAAATATAAGATCATCTGAAGCTCTTTCATAATTCTGTTATTCATGTTTTCGGCCCAGCAGACTTGGAAAGTCTTCATTTCAGAAACAACAACAACTTAATAATAACTTTCACAAATAAGAACTTGAAATATCTTTTCTTTTTTTAATTTCTAAAATTACAGCATATAAAAACAAAACAAAACAAACAGAATATTTTGGCAGGCAGGACATCCCTGTAAATAGAAAATAACGCAATATAAATGAGAAAATGACAGAGATCCCTGTTTATGCTTTAGTCTTAACCTATTCAGAACTCTATACAGACGCTATCATTTTTCTTTCAATTACAGTTTCACTAAACATAAGAAACTGGTCTGTCTGGTTATAAAAGGATTAGGCTTGTGCAGGATCTGCAGGGTAACTGTATACGAAACAAAACCACAATCTATTCCTTCAAAAATATATGGAAAAGATAAAGCCCCTTACATATGCTTTGAAAAACTGTCTATAAATATAGTAATTAAGAAAAACAGTAACAGTGCTCACACAAGCACATTCATGCATAGAACATCATGAGTGTTTTTTAAAATACTTTTATTTTCTAACTTTATTTTTCACCATATTCCTTCGTCAAAGAACCACCTTATATTGTGATACACTTTCACCTCAACCAATCAAAATACATTATGGAAACGGTTTCTGGACCTCAGTTCAATCATACTGTACTTCAATTGAACCTGGCTGAATTCTCGTCTCTTCCCAAGATACACGACATACAGATAGACAGATTTACAGACAGACACCTCCATATATCCCAACAATCAGATACTGACAATAAATCATGGTAACCATGTGTGGCAAAGTGCCCTGCCCCTGTGTGTATTTTGTGTTGTATGTTGTGTGTTAATATTGATGTATAGTCATTGGTAAACGGGATATAAACGGGTCTGTGTAACACGAGTGTTTAAAATGTATATTTGTATTTAGGCACGAGGATTGGACAGCACTTCATGTGCAGATAAAATGTAATAATATGTGAGCACAGAGAATTGCACTTTATTAATTCACGTGCAGTTGTACCGCGACTCCAATTGAATGATTGATTAGCAGTCGAGTCTCGGTACAGCTGCATAAAAGCTACATGTTTTCACTCACGAGGGGTTGTGTGTTCGGTGAGTGGAGAATGGGTGTGGAGAGGAGAGAATTAAAAACGAGAAAACTAAACAAAGTAAAATATATAACCGTTGTTTTGACTCACCGTGTTTGTCTGTTAGTCCACTGTTTATTTAAGTGTTAGTCCATTTTGTTTGTCTGTTTATTTCGGTTTCACATGCCGTGTGCTGTTTTTGTTACAACCTTTATATTTACTGTCTGTTCATTTATTTCCTGGTTCCTGTTTCTGGTCTGATGTTCCCCACTCCAGTTGTCTTTGTGACACCATGTTAACCTGTTTTCCAGATATATGCAAAAATTCTGACATATTGACTAATAAATATATGGACAGAAACCACCATATTTCCCCAGAATCAAAGACTTGCAACAATATTTGCTACAAAATGTTAATACAGATTTTCATCACAACTGGATTTAATGGGAATAATGGAAAATGTGAAATGCATACGCCCGTTGCCAAGGGTTACATCCCCTTTGGGGGATGATAAGAGGCAAGCAAGATGTTTAAATATATAATATATGCAATAAACAAAAAATAGCCCATCCCAGGAAAAATACTAATTATTTTTGTACCTTTTTTTGAGGAGTCTAACCTCTCTTAGCTCTGCATTTAGAATATACTTAGGTCTGATGTACAGCACTGTACTACAGCGTATGTGACAGCCCTTTGACAATTAGTTACTTCACACCTCCAGCTTGTGGTGTTGCTATCTCACTGATTCTACAGCACCTTTGGGGCTATGTTTAGTACCAGGCCATCCTACTCCTGTCAGAATCGTGATAATAAAATTAAGCAGTGTTATATGCTTTGCACTTCTAACTCTAACACCACACTTGACAGTGGCAGCTTCAGCAGAAAGGCAACAGTTCATAGTTTGCTGCCATGAATTAACACATTCCAGCGATAGCCATCACTAAACACCATCCTGCTAGTCATGCTTTCAGAAGATACAGAGCAGCACATCCATGGAGTTAAGGAGGACAATCCACAGGCTGCTGCACTTAGTAAAGGTGTCATCAGGAAAGCTGAAAGAAAGCCAAGGAAGCAATTTTGTTATCTTGAAAAAGTTAAAAGGGTCATGCACACATATACAGATCTGTGAGATAGACATCATGTTGAAAAAGTGTTGTCATGACCTTTCATAACGTAGTAATACTGTTGGCTGTTAGAAGGCTGTCTGTGCTCACTGTCAAGGCAGGATTAATGTAGTGCAGAACCAGTGTTATAGGGGTTTCCCACCTTTTGAAGATTTTTGCAAGTTTCTCTAGATGTTTATTGTGTCCTTGAGGACACACATTGGCCTTTGCACTCCCACGGGCTACTGAGGAAAGTAGTCTGGGATTGGTTTTCATCCCAGAGCCACAGTAACCACTATTGGTCAGCCATCAAGCTTCCTGGGTGAAAGGAGTGATTAGCTGGAAAGCCAGAAGAGAGCATGTCTGTTGTTCAAATTTGAGTAAAAAATGAAATAGCTAACTGGGAATTCTAATAAAAAACATGGCTTTCTTTATATATATATATATATATATATATATATATATATATATATATATATATATATATATATATATATATACACACACACACACACACACACACATATATATATATATATATATATATATATATATATATATATATATATATATATATAATATCCACATTGAGAAGCATACTGCACAGTATCACTTAATCACTATAGCGATGCAGTTCAAAGTGTGCCTGCCTTCTCGTGAGGGCAGGCTCGCATGGAATAATAAATCACACTCTCACTCAAATACATCACTGCCACCACTCATTCCTTTCAGAAGGCTTCTCTCTACGCCAATCAAAAAGCACAATGCAGTCAACACTTAACTTCTATGGGAGATTGTCCTGACAGGAAAACTTCACCTAGCCTGCTTTTTGGACTAAACAGATGCAGCTGCTGTGGAAGAAAAAGAAAGAGAGGGGGCTGTGTTAACAGTCATGCCCATTTTGTTTTTTGTTTATATAACAAACTACATTTAATGCCAAAACATCCCAATGGCGCTTTTGTTGATAAGCCAATAATTGGCGGCCAAATAAGACCAGAACTGTGGCTTTACTTGAGTGGCTAAGATTCAGACTTCAATAAGAATTCATGAGACAGGAGTATAGAAGGCAGAAGTGTACTTCTGAATACGGTCAAGTTTTATAACCCACACACCACTTTGTGGCTTATGAGAATATGCAGCAATAATTGAATCCACTCAGTAAAATTAGCCTTTTTATCTAAACAAACTTGTAAAAGTCTCAGTATACAGCATATTGCTAGCCACCTGAAGGCTTATGCTTCTCTGTTAAGTGACTTCACCAGTCGTATTTTTCATGTTTCCATTTCACTATTGTTTAGTGTTGTTGTATCACTTGTAACACACAGTATTAGTTCTGATTATTAATAATACTAAAACATAACCTTATCAGACACTATTTAAAGCCTTACAGTTTCAGCAATACATGTTAGGATTACATTACAGGCATATCATGCTGTGGTCAGTTAACACTGCCAGCTTCACAGCCCTGATTCAAACCACTGTGTGTAGTTTTGAAATACAAAAGGAAAAACAAACTAGGTATGTTTACACTGACAGCTGGGGTGTAAATCTATAGTTTATATGAACTGAAAGACTATTTAAAAAATGACACCAAATGTGTAAAATGTTTACAAGATATTTATTTTGTGACACTAAGCGAATTAAAAATTATGGGCCATATTCATAAAACATTAGCACGTTGATTAATGCACAGCAAAGCGCTGCAGAGCATTTATTGGCTTGCTTAATACTTTATGAATATAACACTGAGTTTTTAGAATAGAATGAATACATCGACAGAACTGAATAATGTAGACCACCAGTCTGCTCTAAATGGGAACGCATGGATATAATGACTTTATGAACAGAATTGGTTTCTGTGATGAGCTGAAAGGTTAAAGATCTGAAAAATGAACATTAATATCAGCCTACACAAGCTCTACGAGTTTTACTGTATACACAACTCAGTGGTAGAGGTAAAACAAAGTGGGAAAACGATCATTTGAAATTCAGTGAATCTCACCTGTTTTAAATTTGTGCTGGCCTGGCAGAGCAGTCCCTGAAGAGTAACATTAACTTTCCTTCCTGTACCGCATGAAAATTTAGGTTTGGTCCCTGAAGTGCACGAAACGTCTGCCCACAGAACCACTGCCAAACTGTATACTGTGTTCCACGTGGTGGAGTATTTTATTTATACAAGCTATAAAATCTGTCACTGCCACAAGTCGTATTTTTTATTTATTTATTATTTATAAGAAACTCTGATACTGACTGGGTTAGCCAAGCTTGACTGTTTGCTTGTTGAACAATACCTGAAATAGCCTTACTGAATTCAATGTATAGTATATATTGTCTCATCGTGAGCTTCTATTAGTGAGAAAACAACATAAAGAAATGTAGTTTACAAAGACATTTATTGTCTGCATCATGTGTTACATACATTCCATTATAAACGGAAGACTTTTTTGATACCGTAACTTATAGCCTCTGCAGCAAACAGCTGCGGGCTGGTTCTGAATACCACCTCTGGCAGCAGGAGCAGCCGGCTGTGCCAATCCTTCAGGTTTCTGGGGCCTGGGGTGCCAATTTGCCTCTGGTTTGTGCAATGGGAGGTGGTTGCTTTCTTACACGTGTGATGCAGCATGCAATGCAGACAAGCCTGTATGTAGTACCTGTGAAAAAAGAAAAATGTAATGAGAAAAGAAAATATTTCTCACATACAATAATACAATTGCTTAATTATATAAACCGTCTCGTAATTTTGGCTGAAGCCAAAACAAGAATAAAATAACTCCAGCCAGAGCTATTGCAGCCTGGTGGGAGAGCACAAAGTTAGCCGACTTACGTTGCTTGATCCTTGGGAAGGGGCGGCTTCACGGGGGGCACAAGGCCGCAGTGGTATTGAACAAACAACAGGCTGTAGTGCACAAATACGTGTAATTAGTAAAACGAATAGTGTATATTTGTAATATCACGCTCCATTTGTGTTAAACACAATAATGTGCAATTTTATAACAGAAAAGTAAGAAGCACTTACCTGACTAGGCTCCCCTGTCAGGTCAGTCTTCAAAGGAAAAATGACGCTGAGATCTATGAGTTGAAATTGGTTGAAATTACTCAAGTTAAGGTATAGCTCAGAGAGAGCAAGGTTTTTGTTTGATGTTTGTACAGTGTTTTTCTGCTTGCATTTAAAAGGGACAGTCGCTGTAATTCTGTTTTTGACTTTGAACAAAATAAGTTATTCACTACAACCCAGAAACCCCAAAATTCAGTGAATGTGTTAAGATAGCAGGCTAGCCACACTACCAAAAAGGGGCGCTTTGAGTGAGTGGGGCGCGCTATATATATATATATATATATATATATATATATATATCTAATATATTATATATATATATATATATAGATAATATATATATTATATATATAATATGTGTGTGTGGTGTGTGTGTGTCACGGTTATCTTTTCAGATGTGGGGGGGTACACAACGGAATATCGGACTTAATTTTACATAATTTTATATATTTTTTTTCATTTATCTACACATCCTACCCCACAACTTCCAAGTGAAAAAAATATTCTAGAAATTTGTATAAAATTAATAAAAATAATAAAAAATAAAAACTGAAATAGCTTGGTTGGATAAGTGTCCACCTCCCTTGTAATAGCAATCCTAAATTAGCTCAGGTGTAACCAATCGTCTTCAGAATCACACACCAAGTTAAGTGGCCTCCACCTGTGTTAAATTGTAGTGATTCACATGATTTCAGGATAAAGTCAGCAGTTCCTGTAGGTTCTGTCTGCTGGGTAGTGCATTTCAAAGCAAAGACTCAACCATGAGCACCAAGGTGCTTTCAAAAGAACTCTGGGACAAAGTTATTGAAAGGCACAGATCAGGGGATAGGTATAAAAAGAAGGTGGCAAGAAGGAAGCCATTACTCTAGAAAACCCACCTTGAATCCCGTTTGAAGTATGCAAAAAAAAACACTCAGGAGATTCTGTAGCCATGTGGCAAAAAGTTTTGTGGTCTGACGAAACTAAAATGGAACTTTTTGGCCTAAATGTAAAGCGTTATGTTTGGTGCATCACCCAAATAACACCATGCCTACTGTGAAGCATGGTGGTGGCAGCATCATGTTATGGGGATGTTTCTCATTGGCAGGGACTGGGGCACTTGTTAGGATAGAAGGGCAAATGAATGGAGCAAAGTATAGAAAAGTCCTTGAGGAAAACCTGCTGCCCTCTGCTATACTGGAGTGGTTAAGGAACAAAAAAGTAAATGTCCTTGAGTGGCCCAGTCAGAGCCCCGACCTAAATCCAATCGAAAATTTGTGGCATGACTTGAAGATTACTGTCCATCAATGCTCCCCAAGGAACTTGACAGAGCTTGAACAGTTTTGTAAAGAAGAATCATCAAATATTGCCAAATCTAGGTGTGCAAAGTTGGTAGAGACCTATCCCAACAGACTCACAGCTGTAATTGCTGCCAAAGCTGCTTCCACCAAGTATTAACTCAGGGGGGTGGAGACTTATCCAATTATGATCTTTGTTTTTTATTTTTAATATATAATTTTTTTCTCAGTAAAAACCGTAAATCCAATAAAAACAAAAAATCCTTATTTAAATGCATGAAATTCTGAGGCACTGACACAACAAAATGTTAAAAAAGTTCAAGGGGGTGTAGATGTTCTATATATATATATATATATATATATATATATATATATATATATATATATATATAGTCATGTTGTTGAGGCAAAATTACTTGGATCCTTGAAGACCCAACTTGACAAGATTTTGATATCAAACATATGGGCGTCCTCTCGTTCATAAAATGTCCTTATGTTCTTAAGTGATGGACAAATTGTGTAATACTGTACTTGTAATACTAATAGGGCAGTGCAGTGTGGCAGGTTAGAAGTCCAGTTGCTATAAATGGTGTGTGTGTGTGAATATAAGGTTAGCAGGGATGGGGTTAAATCTAGCCCTGCCAGCAATCAGTGTGGCCATTCCCCAGTTTAGGTAATTGGTATTAATTAGGGAGTGGCCACATTTATACAATGAGCCAGAAATACTTTGCTGGGGAGAGGAGATTGGGGGAGAGTGTTTGTGCTGTGATTTTTATATTGTTTCTGTAGTGAAGGCTAATGTTCAGCCTGCAAGCGAGTTATTCTTTTGTTTGAACATTGATTTTGGCCCTCATGCCAGTTTATTTTGTTCCTGTTTTTGTGTTTGTTTTGTTAATAGATCTGAGCAGCAGCACTTAAAAACTGCAGCTTTCTGTCTATTGGTCTCTTTCCTGCTTGGGCCGTGACAGTACCCTGTTACTTGCATATTTAGCAAAACTGAGCGAAACCATTTCTAAATGTTAGTTGTAATTTCACTGTATGAGGTGGTCCCTAGATCTTCTTAGAGAATTCAGCACAATCATATGTTTAAGTTTAAACACTACAGTTTGTTTGCTGAATCTACTGTACATTTGTATGCAACAAATAGCAAATGAAGAATGAGACAATGGAGTTACATGTTACAGAATTTAATACCAAAGTGCTCAAACTAAAGACTGCACATCTCATTTTCTGTAGTCTCCCAAATTATTCAACATTAACAGCATTTACAAGTGGGTTGCTTAATTCTGTTTATATGTCAAATAGGAGTTGTGTGGGGTCTAAAAAAATAATAGTATTGTATAAAATACAATAAAAACACTTTATTTGAAGACTCTTTGGTGCTTGTTTGCCTTTGTTGTGGTCATTGGTACAACAAGAGCTAAACAGTACACTGTACAATGTTTACTAGTTGGTACTGGGAAAGAAGATGGGTCTGTAGTTGAATGCAAGATAGGAATTACAAAACTTGCTTAAAAAAATTATGGATCACTGAATATAGTAGAAACTCTATAGAGCATAGAAACACAACAAAATATTCCTTCAAGTGTTATATGATGCACAATGCATCTATTTTAAACCATGTACAATAATAAACACCTTCAAAAGGTATTTTCCCTTTAATCTTTGATAAAGTTTTGAATTATAACTATCAGGTAATCAGAACTACATGGTTTACTTGTAAATTGTTTAGTCCTGATTACAGCTATGGCCAAATGTTTTGAATCACCTAGAATTTTAGGATTGAGACAATAAAAAAAATAAAACAATTTAAAAACTATATGGACATAATTTAGATCTTTTATTTAAGATCGTGTAATCAAATAAAATACTAAATTATACCGGAAAAGTCACAATAGTTGTATAGTACTTAATATTAAATTTTGAAATGTAATAATTTAAAACTTTTGTCCATGAAGTATATGGAAAACTACAAAGTGGTATGTAATTCAATATGTTTGTGTAACATTATTCAACAGGTTTAATTCAACTTTATGAAAAAAAAAAAAGTTAATTCAATACGGTGTTGCAATACGTTTGGCCATAGCTGTATATTTATATTGTGAGGGACTGGTTAAAAAAAATGAACAAAATGTGAAATGACAATGTAAACCAACTGAATGGTGAACAAGGAAATCAAATAGAGTAAAGTTTTGAGGATTCAAACTAAAGATGGGTTAATTAATAGTCTTGTAAATGATAATGGTGTATTAGATAAGGGAAATTTAAATTAAATAAGTTCGGGCTAAAATAAATATTATGGGGCAGGAATAATTTATTGGGGCATTAGGACCCTGGGGAGTTTTGAGAGAACACTCCATTTTGGGGAAAGCCGACGTTATCAGGCGCCATCTTAGTAAAGGGCTCCTAAATTGGATCGTTTATGGGATAATGAATGCTAATTGAGAAAATACTAATCAGCTGCGACTGATCATGCTTGTGAATAAAAAAGGCCACCGTTTGTGTGTTCTGTTGGTTGGGGGTTGGAGACAGAGATTGGGTGTGGTGTTTGAACAAAGAAAAACAGGTCAGTTAAAACTAAGAGTTGTTTGGTTGGAGACCGGTAAATGGACTAGCTGTCTGGTGGTTAATCTGGTTAGTGGGAAAAGTTTAGTTCGAGCAATGGAGAAGAGTTAGGCTTCTTGTTTTGGTTTATTTTATTTGGAAATAAATAAACACACAGGCCCTTTCCTTTTTCACGGAAAGCAATTGTGTAAGTGCTTTATTTTCCCACGAGAAGACGGGGCTTGTGAGTGCGGACGCTTGTTACAAGGCAATCCGTCACAATATATAACTCGGTATGCAAAATACATGATAATTCCTATGAAGATCACACATAACACCATCGAATCCCATTGTAAAACTGTAATTTATGACTTGTAGCATTTTGCAAGGCACACTCAGAATGATGCAGCTGAAGGTACTGAGATTGGTGACTTGGGCAGAGCATGCACAGCTAAACCTCTCAGTCATTGTCTTTTGCAAAGGAGACAGACAAGTTCACCGTCTTTCTTTTTTCTCTCTCATTATCTTTTTGCTCTCTTCTCTTCGCCTCTTGTTTACAGGGTTGCGTGGGTCATGGATTTCAAATGTGTCTTCATCTTGAATGGTTGCATCCTTTACTTTTCTGCTTTGCTCGTCAAACTGAAGGACATGGGACATCCTAAAAGACACAAAAAACAACATAAAAGGTTTATCTTGTATAAACAAGACTGCTGGCCAAATACACTATAGGTTTTGGAATAATTTGTATTTTAGTTCCTTGTTAAAAACCACCACCAGCATGATTTCACAAGGGACCACCCCTAAAGTTAATTGGAGCAAGTATTCAAGTGTAAGAAATGCTAGTTTGTTTGCTTTAATTTGGTCAAAATACCAGTTGAAAAGTTGGCAGCAGAACATGCTTAAGTTATAAGATATCAACCGTGGGTCGCAGGGCTTTTTGATTAAAACAAGACTGAAAGATTATTCTTTATTTGATTCATATATGCTTAATCTTCAACAGAACACCTCGTGGAAGATAATAATTAAGGTTAAAATGTTTTGTTTTATTTGTACAGTGATACATCTGTACTGTATTATACCGCAACAGTATACCATTGAAAAACAATAAGCACTCTTGCTGATATGTGAGGTGGACATGTTTCAAAGACAACACTCAAACACCATAAGCTTGTGTTAACATTCAACACGCCCCTAATGAAAAACAGAAATACACATATACAAATTGAACTGAACATAATTGTCACAGAATGGAAAAATATTATTTTTGTAAACCCTTTAACTCATACACTGTTGTGGAGTTCACTGGTCCTTTCCCAAAAGAAAGATTCACTTGAATACATATAATTTAATGAGGTTTAAGCTGCTTAATATTAAAGCTAAAGCAATGCAATACAGCATCAAAGAAACCGACAGTTTCTCTAAACATACTTCCTCTATAAATCCAAAGAGATTGACATTGACAGTTTTGGCACCAGAAGAGGAAATTGTAAGGTTCTGTTATAAATATATTGTATTGTCAACATTAGCAGTCTGGACTATGAATAACTAATCAATAATGAACCTGAAATGACAACCTTACTCAAAACAGGAATTATTTTTGACTGAACATGTACTTTCAACACATTCAATGTTTTCTCTCACAACAGCACAATGTAACCCCTGGGAACTGTATGTCTGGTCAAAGAGCCCTGAGAAACCTATCAGCACAGATTTAAAGCATAGTTGGTTTCTGATTATTGTGATGTGATCCTGTATTTGTTTTTGAAAGACAGTGAAATTTAAAAAATGTTTAGTCTTCTTGTCTTTTACCATGCTTACAATTTACTTTATTGTATTTCTTTAAAATAAAAAATGTAGAATATATTTGAAACATTCTACTTCATAAATCACAAAGCTTGGTGGACTGAAACCACTTCTGATATATATAGTATTAAAATGCTTTACTAAAGTCTATATGCGTGCTTGTTACTGAAATCGTGTCAAGTATTTCAGTGATGTTGGCTCTTAATTTCTACTGGCAATCGTTAAGCTCAATTTATTTCACCTTGACTGAAAAATAACTAAATATGGAAATAGCTCAAACACAGATTTTTGTTTTGAACCTCAAGCAGCAGCTTTATAATATGTATTCTGACTGAATCTTTTTGGAACACAATACAAATTAAAAAATAAATCAGGATACACATATACAAATTGAACGGAACGTAATTGTCACAGAATGGAAAAATATTATTTTTGTAAACCCTTTAAGACTCATACACTGTTGTGGAGTTCACTGGTCCTTTCCCAAAAGAAAGATTCACTTGAAAACATATAATTTAATGAGGTTTAAGCTGCTTAATATTAAAAGCTAAAGCAATGCAATACAGCATCAAAGAAACCGATAGTTTCTCTAAAGAGAAAGAGATGTACAACATATTGAAACGCTGGGCAGCTGGCTCTTTGAGCTTATATATATATGTGTGTGTGTGTGTGTGGCCGGGGTATATTTGGGCTTTTTTTAAGTCGATTATCTATTTCTTTACGTTTCATCAATACATACAATACAATTACAATTTTTCACATTACATACAATTTTTTGTGACTTCACTTTGTTCATAAATACAAATTAAACATTGTCTGTTGTAATGTAAGCTCCCTGGCACTTTCATTCCATCTTCCCTAAATAACACCCAAGTGTATAAAATGTAAATAGCTGGAATGTCTGACTTTCATTTTTCATGTTGTCATCAGTGCAATGCCAAACACATATATTCTATGTCACCAGGGCAACAGACCCCATAACTGGAAAAAATAAATCCTGATATTAGTTTTATGTGGCTAATATTTTTTTCAGATTTTACTACTTCTAACATCATCATCTTGTTCAGTGTGCAGTCAGTGCCACTTAATGTCAACAGCCGCCATATTTATCACGAACAAGACTAGAGCAGACAATAATAGACTACAATCAAAACAAAGATATGGACCATTCTAAAGAAAGTTCACACCAATAACATAATTAAAAACAAAAGTTTTAAAAAATTTAAATTACAAGAATAAAAACAATTACTCACATAAACTGCACAAAGTTGTATTTGTGTTCAGTGGGAGAAACAAGAGAATTTCACCAGATACCTAAAAAAGACCTGGACAAATACCTTTTGAATGTAATATTTTCAGTAAAAATAAAATAAAAATGGGGACGACTTTGAACCAAGTTCTCTCCAAAGCATTCTTTGCAGTGTTGCATAGACATACTGTAACTACGAATGTGCCATTTTCTACAGCAGTGTGTTGCAGTTTACAAAAACAAAAGAAGCTCTCTCAGCCAAACAAAAACAGCTTAAGAAAGAAGGTATAAAACAGAAAATATATAAAATAATAATTAACCTTCAGTAACAGACACTTTGAACATTGAAATAATATGGCTTAGAGTACGACTTCAAACATGTAAGTTCCTGGGAGCACCTAAACAAGTGATCTGTCTACACAACCAAATACACAATGTGCACATACTTCCCTTTTAACTTTGTTATTGAAATACTGTTTTTAATTTGAGACTGAGTAAGCATTCACAAAAGCAGACTACACTGCATTTATAAGAGTGTATTAGCAGGAATATCAGTTTGACCTGCAGATAAAAGCCATTACAGCGTGGGATTTTGTTAAATTCCAGGATGCAGATTTAACAAGCTTGCACTCTTTGGGGCTGCTAACATGCCTACATCAAATTAGTAATAGAGAAATCTGAAAGACAGCAAATCAGCATCAGCACCCATCAGGTAATTTGGTTTTTGCACCAAAGTTTTCTGTCTGTGTAAATGACATGTGGTTGTTTGTTTTACACAGAGCCATTTCATTTGTGCTATTATTTTCTCTCTGTCTTCTAAGACCATTTGGGCTCTCACCATGACACTAGGCTGTCTTGATAGTTCCTCTAGCCGTCTCGGTGCTGTCAGCTAACTGGTTTCATTTTTGTGAACTACAGTTCTTTCTAAACCCTACTGTGCTACCTGCACGTATCAAAATGAGCTGACAGTTCATTCTGCACTGCCGTGACACGCGACTTCAAACCTGAGAGTTTATTTTCTTTACTTTTACAGTGAAACAAAAAAAGGCTGGTTCTTTTAAGAGGTTTTAGACACAGATGGAACAGTTTACACTTCAGGCCCAGGCTTGACTTCCAGTGTCTGACCTGCTGTAGCCTATGCTCTGTCAGGAGGGCTCACAAGTCATTAAACAGCATTTCATTTTCAAACCTCCCACCAGGACTTTCTAGAAGACTTTTGTTCTTCTCCTTCAGTATATGTTACCATCTCCTTCCTGCATTTCATTCTACCTGTTCTCTTTAGACCTTGGCTCTATTTTTATATCTTGAAAGTGCTGTCATGGTCGAGGTCATGTTGTGGTTTAAATGAATCAAATTCTAATTTTGGCTGCCACGCTGTGTTTCAGAGGTTAAGTTACAGATGGGAAGTTTAAATGTTTTTTTTCTCTTCATATTTTCTTCTCTCCAACACACACATATGGCAGACCATAGTGACTCTCGGCCTCTATCAAGAGAAGGATCTGCTTTGAGCAAATGGAGGGGTTTGGGAGTAATTGCAAACCTAAATTGCACACAGGCAGGCCTGCAGACACCCCGCCAGCCACAGGGGTCGCCGATACACAGCGAGTCAAGGATTCCCCAGCCGACCTAAACCCTCCCCGCTCAGGCAGCGCTTGGCCAATTGTGACCGCCCCTTGGGAACTCCCGGCCAGTCGGCAGTGGCATACCCTGGATTCGAACTGGTGATCTCCAAGTTATATGGTGCATCCTGCACTCCAGGTAGAGTGTCTTTACTAGTGAAACACATAATCCAAGTTTTTGGGATTTGGCGAATCTACAAAATCTGTCAAGAAAACTGTGTAACCAGATCTGAGATGCGAGTTAAAAAAACCTGACCTGCCTTTGTGTCCTGAGGTTCTGGAGCCTCTTGACAACCCTACCTGAGAGCTATGAGAAAAAAATTACCGTGATGAGTGAGCTGAATCTCTCTGTGAAATGAAACCCACGTTGATTTAAATGCACCGTGTGTGCAGTATCAAATAGGCTACGAAATAGTTAAAAAAAATATTTTAATAAAACACAGCAGTTGCCAAATAAATCAACTTGTATTGGCACATTACAATAACTAAAGTAAAGTAATTTAATTTACTAAAGCATATTGTTCAACAACGTCTATCTGACAGTTGTAAAGTTACAAAAAAATATATATTTCTGTGCACCGATTATTATTTTTTTCTCTCAGCGTGATCTCTGGAACACGTTTGACAGACAAAGCAACAAAGCACAAAATTCTACAACAGTTTGCTCTTACTATATATTACAGGTTTACTGCAGAATTTTACTTCATGAAAAGTGTGATCGGGTGCTGTTGCATTTGGGGGTATGTTTGCATTCAGCAGCTGCGCGACTGTTTAGTGCGTGCGCCACCAGTAATAGGGAGTTGAGAGCTGCGACAGAGTTCATCAGACGTGTTCTTGTTATTAAATACAACAGTTATGTTCAATATCAGATTTGTGTCTTTTATTTAAACAAGAACTGCACACAATGAAGGGATGTATTAAAATGGATGTGCGTCTGAGTGGATATAGGATTCGGTTCACCGAATCCTAAGTAGCCAGCCGAATCTGAACCCTGCTCAAAAAGTAGGTATACACAGAAACAGGCCATCCCGTAAACAGACATTACCACTGTGTTAAAATATCTACAATACAGATAGTTGTTTATCAAGAACAGGAATGACACCAACTCATTTTACGTGGAACCTACAAAAGCCGATGTGAACCTGATGACTGAGAAGTGAATCCCACTGTCCGTTTGACAATGCACCAACCTGTTTTTAAATACATATTGCAGAAGTGAATGATCTTACTTTTTAACCTTTGTATATTTAGTTTTTATCTATATTTATTCAATAAGCAGGACTAACTTAGCTCTTCATGTTTCTTCTCAAGTTAAGAAAGATTTCAAATCAGGATCCTGTTAATTAGTATAACCTTTTCTTACAAACTGCAGCAAAAAAACAACAAAAAAAAGTCTTCCTCTTCTAAACTGTTTAAAGATGCTGCAGGGTACACTGCCACCAGAGGCTATATGTTTGCAAAGGCATCATGTTTGTCAAAGCATGTTCTTTTCAAAAGCTGCAAGAAACTTCACTGCATTGTCAAAATAGCACACAGTCCCAAAAACTCACATTCTGAAACACTTCAGATCAGAGCTTTACTTGGCTCAATTTTAGCATTAAGAACATGGTTGAAAACTGACTATGACTAGAAGTGTGGAGATTGTCTACCATGGCTATATTAAATGGCATGCTTTGTAGGATATGACTATTCCTATAGTGGTTCAGCCTAGGCCTACAACAACCAAGACAATACCCGTTCTTCAGGATCTCTCCCGAAAGCTTAACTTATTCTTATAAATACATGCTACACAAAACGAAATACACCAACGGCTTGCACATGGACTGCTACGAGTTGAGTTACATAAAATTGGTACACATAGGGCTCTATTTAAGAATCAAAAGATCAGTAAAATTAAAAGTCCAAGGTTGTGGAGTCCCCCCCCCATGTACATTACAAAGACACCAGAGACATGCTCTTAGGGGATGACTGTTTATCTACTGAGACTGTCAAGTGAATGACTGATTCACATTTGTTCACTCTACCGTAACAAAAATAAATGGTAGAAACTGTTTAAAACAGTATCGACACAGTCGAGAGACTGAAATATTGCCTTTTACAATGCTGGTGATTTATTTATAATGAAAGGCTATTCTGTGCTCCACAGCACTACCTGTACCTCCTGTAGATAAACCTAAACTCTATTAACTGGGGTCAGAGACAGACACTGCCATTGTGTAAACTACAGGAAGATTACACAGCTGCTTGTCTTGATTGACAGACAAGACTAAAATGTAGTTGTATAAAGTACATACCATACATGCATGGTTCACTGTACTCATGCACAATACATATACCTGTAGTAACTGACAGTTTATCTACCCCAGTATGATAAACTCTGGGTTCACATTTTACCATTAGGTTAACAATGAATACCTGCACTATTTGGTGTGCACCAAAATTAGGGCTCACTACAATTAAAGGCAAAAAAAGGATTCTAAAAAGTGCACATACTGTATTTGAATGGTTTGAAAAAGAACCCTGTGCACTGTTTCTAACTTTTTTTTTCTGAAACAATGCTGACATTCACTCTTATCATTAGAATTCTGAATACATCTTTTAATGAAAAGTTATTTCATTTTTGCCCCAGGCAAATATTTTTATGTGGGAATTATCCTATACAATAATATCCATTATTTAAAATGTATTAACATTTATAAAAACATACTTACATCATTTTTTTTTTTTAAACAAAAACAATCTCCACTACCCATCATACTAGCAAATAACAGAAAAGGTCAAGCCAACTGTCAGCTTTCTTGGAAGGTTCACAGTCTAACTAGGTTGTATGGAAGTGAAATTGGACGAGTCCGCAGGACCTGCGTGAAATCCACTCAGATGACGGGAAGTTCGGTGGCACATTACTACATAGTAATCACAATCAGAATATACCAGGACCATTGTACCCAAAGGTTCCATTATGCCTCATCTTCACCTTAACTTTTTTTTTGGTTTAATGAGGGAAACAAAATGCTGGTGGATTGGTACTGATTGGAAACACATGAATAATTTAATGACTCCTTGCTCTCCTAGAAGATCCCTGATGTGCCCCACTCCAGTTCTTAACTGAACATGGGATAGCACAGCCTGTTTGTGCATGCAGTCACATGCCAGCAGCAGTAACAAGCTTTTAGGACTAACAGCCCTTTCTAGCCTAATCTATGGGATTTAGAAACTCGACAGAACAACACAGTGCTTAATCTTATGACCTTTTGGCTCATGGTGGTCTAATTATCTTTGATCTTTTTTTGGAATCAGTGCCTGCCCTTTTCCAAATATATGCATTTGCTTGTGTTCAGTGAACGCTACATATCTCTGAAAGTAATGCAGCTAGGAGTCTGTGATTTTGGAGATTATAGCTAGATGGACTAATTCACAAGCCCTGATTATTTTGTATCATTCAGAGATGTTGACCCAGGAGGCATCTGCATTTTTGGTGGAAGAACGGAATCAGCATTTGATTACAAAAGCAAGCTGTCAAAAACAGCAACAGTAACCCTTGACAGAATGGCTAGCTATATGGTAATACAGATCTAAAAAAGCAACAATTCAACAACCATAACATAATTAACATTACAAGTGCACTGGATGAAAACAAATTTCTCATTTACAGTATAATCCACTGACCTCCTGGCAGATAACTTTAAAAAAAAAAAAAAAAAAAAAAAAAAAAAAAATCGCAAGCATAGGCAAGAAACACGAACACCCAGCAATACAAGCAAACAAATGTTGCTGCTCAGCACGCCAGACAAACACTGCACAATCCTCTCAGGCAGCACATTCAAAGCAGTTTCATCATCAAGGGTGTCAAGCAGTAAAAGTGCATAGGCTAAATACTACAGCATGCATTATGCGAATAGTGCTAATAAACAAAGCAAAGTGAGACACTATCCATGCCAAGGCCAAAAATGAAACAGAACAAGGCTATTTCATAATATAAAACATCTTTAGACTATGTGTTAGGTCACGGGAGGTGTGCAATATAATTAACAACTTGCACTTAAAGGCTTACGTACTGCAGGTCAACTTGAAAAAGAAAGGCTAGCACTAGCAACACCTTTAAAGCTCACCTGCACCGATTATTTATATACGTGCAATCATTTGCAATGAAACATGGTTTAAGTATTATTATTAAATAGATGGCAGTATAGGGTTGACACTTGAAGAGAGTAACATGTATTGCTTTGAGGTCAAACTCGGTTAATCACTTAGTTGACCTTACACAGAAGTGGATCCCATACCCATTTAAAATCATGGAATGTTAATCGCTGAACCATAAGTGTATGTGTCACACATGTTCCGAGGTAGTTTTAAAACATGCAAGCTGTATGCCACTCTGCTGTCACTCCCATTCTGCTTGCTATGCTTCCACTTCTTTGTTAGGTGCCCTGTTTAGAGTTTTGAGTTTTTCTTTCTGGATTAAGCATACCACTTACTTTCATGGTATGATATATATATATATATATATATATCTATATATTATATATATATATATATATAATATATATATATATATATATATATATATATATATATATATATATCTATTATATATATATATATATTATATATATAGATATATATTATATATGGATATAATATATATATATATATATATATATATATAATATATATATATACTATATAACGAACACGCTCACGCTTGTTGGTCGAATCTAGCTGGGCTTCTATTTTGCATAGATGCCTGCTGGAACACTGAAGTGCTTAACTGTGAATTAAATTTTAAATTAATCTGCGCATAAAGACATTCTAATCTACAACTAATCTGATAACATAAAAAGCTACTTAAACATACTTTGATGCTGGTCTTGAGACAAGCGAAATCATATGTCTGTGAAAGAACATCATAATGAAGGCTCAATTCGGAGCTACAGGAGAGCAAATCAACAGGAAAGACACAATTGGTCCACAATTCTGTCATCAGCTGGATCCAAACAACACCCTCACTCAAAATCAGCCAATCAAACTGCCAAACCTGTTTCAGTTCTTTCCGCACAAGCCAATCCACTCCCTTCTAGCTTGAATGACGCCCCGCCTCCAACAAGTTTCGAGTCCGACACTATAGTACACAGACTATTCAACATTCCTACAGTTAATTTATCTGGCAATGTCATAATAATAACAAAAACAGTTTTTTCTAACATGTATGTCGTTTTTCTATTCTAACTATGTTAGGGACCATTTTCTTCAGTGGAAGGTTACCCAGCGATCTATCAGAAGTTCAAGGTAAATATAGGTTTTAAAGTTTTTTTTTTTTTTTTTTTAAAGAAAAAATAAAGAAATATATATATCCCCAAATAAGGAATAAACAGAGGTGTTGAAAAGTTTGTTGAATTCAGTAAGCAATTCTCCGAAACAAAGCTTCCTTGTTTCAAGGAAGCGCAGAGGGTAACTACCATTAACTTACCATCCCTTATCATCATCTTCTGCTGCTAATTCCTCAACATCTTCCTCTGGAGTTACTGTGATGGCACTGGACAGTTTGGATTTAAACTGTTCAAGAAGAGCCAGCGTCTAAAGCGTCACAAGTCAAACAATAGTATTTAGTGTCTCGTAAGTTAAAATAAATGTGACATTAATTCAGTAAGCCGAGAAGCATTTCAGCACTTTTGTGCCAAACCATTAGAAAATATAAAATATACTGTGTCCAGTACACAATATAAAACAGGGGGCACCCTACCCCCTGATGTACATACTTGTAAAACATGAGAATACTAAAATAATAATAATAATACAAACATAAACACACATATGTATCTGTCTAATCTATATATTTGTTCTACATTTAAACATACAAAATAGTTGTACTGTACCTGTTGCTCTCTGGTTGTCCCTTTCTTCTTTTTCTGCTTCCTTAGTTCATCATACTTCTTCCTTTCTTCTAAATATTCTGCCATTGCAACATTAGGGGCCTTCTCTTCATCAGGCAGATGCACCAAAAAAAAAAAAAAAGTTGAGTCACCACTGTAAACTTATCAACAACATAACAAAAAACAAAAGTGGTTTCACACAACCAACATAAAAGCCCAACAACTCCATACATGCATTACAAAATAGGAATTGTAACTTGCATGTATAACATTTAAATATTGCTGGAACATTCTTGCAGAGACCTGGACTTGCTTTAAGTCAATGTTGACATCCTTGCAAGATGTGTCCTACAAGTTTAATAAATGCTGCTTTTATTACACTATGTAACACAATTTTTGTTCCTGGGTAGTAAGTGTTACTTCCTAATTGCTTATGCCTCAAAAGTATAGAAAATGGCTATTATTCCCACAAACTTTGCTTTTGTGACCAGGACATTGATATTTCAAAATATCACTATTTCCAATTTCGTTCACATAAAGTCAGAAAAAAACAACATATGAATCCAAATTAACATGTATTTATAATAAAATAATACAAAAATGACTACAAAAGATTTAGATCAATCTTGCAGCTTTTATTCCTAAATACTGTATTCCTTTGAATTTAAAGACGCACTTTTTGAATCATTTTTTGCTTCTCACAAATAGCCGGCATCTACATTCTAGAACATGTTAATTAATGAGTGTATTAAAATCAGCAACAGAAGACTTGACAACCTGAGTACACAAGCAGCAATGTCAAGAAAAGAATAACCAAAATGTTATTGCCTGATCTCAAATCGTCCACAACTTACAGGCAACCATTTTCAAGTGTCATTAGCTTCCTGAGGAATTCAGAGACGCTTTTACAATTTCAACATTTCTAACAAACAGTACCAGCTTGGAGAGATCGGAAATGCTGATCAGACCCCTGTATTTTTCAACATGTCAAGCAATACCACAGTTCACAAATTGGGTGAAAAACAGGTGTGAGTAATCACAACTGGCAATGAGAAGCAGGACATAATTGAAATGCTCTGTGTAATAACAGACGGCCGCAAACTGCCTCCATATGCGTAACTGAGGTTGTATCTTTGTAAATGCATAGTTATTTGATGTTTTATTTTTTCCTCAAATTAAGGGTGGGATATTTGGGCTGCGTCTTAAATTCGAATGTGTTTAAATTCGAATGAATACGGTAGTGTCTACAGACTATTACAGTTTATACACAAAATACTGGTGATAAAACACAAAACCTGGCATTAAATCTGGCCCACATGTGACCGGCCACAAGTCAAGCTAATCTTGGGCACTGTTAACCATCATTTACTGTAACAACATAATGACCCGTTTCATTATGGTGACAATCTGAGGCTGGAATCCAACTGAAAGCATTACAAATATGCTAGAAATCCTGGAAAGTTAGAGTATGTGGCTTGATAGTCAGTGCTGTAACAAACTAAAGGGATTAGATTCCAACTAATCCACATCACCCAATTAATTTAAAAAAAAAATATTGTTTGTACAATATTTTATAAATAAAATAAGTTTATGTCCGATTTCAGTAAACAATGTGCAGTCAGATGTAATGTTTGCATTTCAAGACTGCTTTCTGGGCATACCACAAAGCTCCTAAAAATACTACAAAGTAATAGGTCTAGGAGATAATCACAGGACATGGCCAAACACCTTTAAAGATTAAACTGTAAAATTGGTTCAGTGTCCACAGCTAGGATCAGCACAGCCAATACAGGAACGCTAATGTGCTTCTGCAAATCTCTGAGGTCAGAGAATCTGGTAACGTTCCAGGCACTCAGAGGACTCTGTTCTGTCGTTCACCTCTTTCTGGGTCTTAGCTCATTTTCTTTTGGAGGCTTCGTGCTTAACTCTGATCTGGCCTCTTGAGGTGCACACTAACCCCAGCCATAAACAAACCATGATAAACTGTAAATATGTCAACAATCACAAACACATCATCATCCATTTCCTGGCAAAAACTTGAAATCAGTCTACTTAAGCATTGGTTGGCTAGTAATTAATCAAGGTTTTTCTACAGGGATTTCCATTGTCACTTTCAATTTCTAGTCCCAGGGTATCAAAACCCATTTCTACGAATCTCAAAGGGTCAATTTTCTTAAACAAGAGCTTGTTTTTCTATTTCAGACTTCCCAGAAAACATCCAGATTCCCTAAAAAGCTCTTGAGATTCTAGTCATACATCTTGATGATATGTGCAGTTTGAATATGTAACTGGAGTCTTTATGAAAACTTAAAGTTCAGTTGTACTGTAGAGGTTTTGTTTCTGGGATTTTTTTCAAAACATTATATTGTCTTTCAATTGTGTTTTTTTGTGCTACAGGCAAACAAAGTCATATTCCTCCCTGTATATGATAATTTTGCTTTGTTCCAATGCAGAACAAAGGAGCTTTGTATTTTTTGTTATAGAAATTAGAAGAGTTGTATTTGTACATATAGATAATTTAACTAAATTCATACTGCACTATATAAAATGCAATAAATAAGCAAACAAATACATAGGTACATTAATACATTTTAAACACATACTTTACAAATTATATATACATTTTCTGTAGATCATGCAAAATCATGTATTGACGCTATATATATATATATATATATATATATATATATATATATATATATATATATATATATATATATATATATATATATATATATATAAGAATCTGAAGTGAAGTGTAAGCATAGATTGTCCAAAACTATTACAGTATTGTGTGTACTTGAATAAAGTGTGCACGCATTTATATACAGGGGGAATACAGAAACAAGAAACACAAAACCAAAACAAAATTCTGCCCTTGAACAATGAATTGTACTTTCATTTAATTGTAAGTGGTGCTGTCTCTCTGTACCATTTGTCATTCAAATTATCTCCTATGATATACACTGTTATTAACCATTACATTTAATAAAAAACAAACTTGACTTGAAAATTTCAAACATGCCTATAAATTGAGAAAAATAACCAGATCTTGTTAATTCTCCATTGCCGATAATAAAATGCCAGTCATTTTGGACAGCCCCAAATAGAATCTGAGGTTTTGTTTGACTTTTGATGGAGAATGTTTCTCACGTAGGATCTTGGAAGAATATGCATATAGAACTGGATACACTCAAACAAACTCCCTGGTTGGCAGCCCATAATGTTTTTCCAGGGACTACTGAGAGTTTCAGCTACTTGGCTAACAGTTGAGTTTTGTGGCTTTTCACAGTCACTCACAGACGGACAGACAGATAGACAGACACGCACACATAATGCAACAGTGCAACTTGAGAACGGCTGTGGGGCCAGTTAGCATCCAAACGTACACAACTCTAACTGACTATAACTTTGATTTAATTGAACATCATGTAATCAAAAAAACTACAAAATGATACTGCACAAGTGCACCGGAAGCCATACAAATAGTACAGTATTTTTGTCAGTTTTGGAAAACTACAAAGAGTTACGTACTTCACAACATTAACGTTACATTAGTCAGAAGGTTTCATTCGACTTTATGAAGCAAAATTTGTTAATTGTATAGGATGATGCAAAACTTTTTGCCACAGCTATAAATAAGAACCAAGCTTATCATGACAAACGGTATATTCCACCAGTTCAACATTAGAACCGAAACAACGCTACAAAACGGTTTACTAAAAACATTTCTACATCGGCTCTACAGTACAATGTTGGACCCAGCAAAGTCCGAAAATGGTAGCATACTGGAAATTCAAAACTAGACACTGTTTAAAATCTGGGGCATTATAACTGATGTCCACCTCGAATGTCTACGAAGGTCATTCACGAAACAGAAGTGTTTTGAGAACTATACAGTTGAAAATTTAACCTACATGTCTTCTGAACTAAACACATGGGACAAATCATAGCTAGCCGAGAAAGATATTAAACACAGGAATAACCATCTAAATGTTGTCAAAGCTCATCTGGACCAAAAGAAAACAAAAAAGACTTTTGGTGATCTAAATGACTTCTGTCAGTCCTTTAGTATTATGATATAAAACAACTGTTTTTTCAAAGAGTGGGTCTGCAGTACTGAAAACAATACTAGGGGTTGGTTTCAAAAGCATTGAGGAGGAGTTAAACACTTTATTTTTTTGGTAGTGGCTGTCTCAGTGTTATTTTCCCGTTATTTTGAAAAACAAAATTTCCCGTAGGGTTAAACTTCTAAAACCCCAATCAGAGTTAAACAAGATGTTTTGTTTTGGCTTCTGAAAGGAAACTAATTTGCCCCATTTCAAATATGGGCGAAGATGACTTTTATTGCATTAAACAGAAGGGCGCACCTCAGCTTTTTGGTATGGTCAGAATAGTTGGTAAATGTACTGAAGTCCAACTTTCCAGCTGTCAGCAGTCCTCCATCTTTGTACTAACCCATTGAGCGCTTTCATTTAGAAACGAACACTGCCTACAAAACATACAGGATGCTGAATGATATTACCCTCAGGCATCACGGTGAGCACATTTCTTACCACTCCAGCTGTTGTCACTAAATACTATCTTTGAGTTTGATGGCCATTCTGACAGCATTCCTGCTTTGTCCTGTCACTGAGCTGAAGCAGCTACAAATCAAGCCTTCGATGTTGTGGCAACAAGAGTAAAAACACAGAATTCTTTACCATAAACAGATTTTGCCTGGCCAATCAGGTGGACCTTGTGAAGAAACAAAGCAGTGTTCTTATAGAGAGCCTTGGGCGGTGGCTCTGCAAGCTGTTTTAATAGTTTCATTGGATTAACACAGATGTCAGGTAATTCCACAAATTAGCATTTACATTCACCTAGTCTTCCGGATTGTCCAGTTTGGTACATATTTCAGTCCTGTAGCCTTCTATAGTACAGTAGAGGATGCACTAAAATGACAACCTCAGGGATAGAAATAAGACTTCCATTGCATAGAACTTTGACCCATTCCTAAATGTACTATGTTTCATAAGACACAACTGAGTTTGTTACCTATACATTGGGGCTAATCAAACACACATTTAAACTTATTTGAGTCTTATTTCCATTCCTGCAACCTGGTATTTGTTTCAATACTTTGTATGCATGATACTTTTAAGAGACAAAATGATGAGTGTGTATGATTTCTTTCATTGAAGGTTCATCTCCCGTACTCCTACTCTAACTGTGCAGACTGTTTTTGAAAGCAACCACGCATGCAGAAAGACATATCCAGTATAAAGTGGTATTAAAAAAAAAGTTGCGACATCATTCAGGGTGGGTATAAAATGGACAGTGTTTTTTGTGTTTCTTATTTTTGGCACTTCGTAAAGGCAGTATTGCCAAGAAAGAGAAAATCAGACTAGAGGAACATGCCATAATTTATGTCTTAAAAATTGAAGAGATGTCGGTCTAAAATAATAACTCAGTAGGTACAGATGTCTCTTTTTCAGCTGTTTGGTGAATTCTGAAGAGGCAATTGGCTTTGGGCTCAAAAATAATGTCAGTGTCCTAGAAAGAAATGAGGTCTGTTGGTACTCCATTGGAGAGAAATAATTAGTTTGCTTTTGGGACTGAACTGAAAAATCCTCCCTAATGTCACTGTAGATCAGAATGAAGCTGTACCATGAGACCAAAAGACTGCTGTGTGCCTGTGAAAAGTAATTTATTCACTTTAGATAACAGCACTGAAGAGCACATAAGATAAGAAAAGACACTTCTGCCTAGAAACAAGCACTTTAAACAGTGTGAGAGCTTCATATTTGGCTCTTACTGAAGGATTCCAAGCACCTTTATCTTTAGGCTAAACCCTTTAAAGCTAATTAAATAATCACATTTACATTCTTTCGCTAAATAGCAAGGTGTCACTTAAGTCCCCCAAAAAGTCTTATTATCACCACGTGTATATATTTTAGCCCTAATTCTATAGACAACACAACAGACCTACATACTTGAAGTATGTGTTATAGTAAATTCAAAATGTCAAACGATGCTGGTAACAGGGACAGCAAGCTGAGTTTCAGTATGTCAGTAATTGGTACAAAAACAGAAATACAGTCGGTGTCACTTATTTGGGACACAAATCGGGATTTCTGCTTAAATGGGCCAGAACTCTGGGAGACAGTTATTCCTAATGCTGTTTGTACCATTTAATTGGGTAAGTACTTTCAAATGATGAATGGAGATTGCTTTTCAGAGCAAGGCAGGTTTGTGTAGCGCAGTGCAGCGATTAAGTGATTACACTGTGACCTGCGTAAATTGTGTAAAACACTATTTTAAAAAAATTGATGCGCTTAACATGTATTTATAATGTGGTCATATTTCATTCTTTTTCTTTAAATTTTGAAATTAAAACAATTTCTCTCTTGTAGATGTCGTCAATTATTAATATAAGTGTGACTATGGTCCTCTCAAATGCCTCTCATTTCATCTCATCTCCCAAGGCATCCCGATAAAGCAGCGTTGACTGTACTAGCATACATTTATTCAACTCATAACCACTGGCATACTTAAAATGGGACATCAATGAAATTGTATTGGTGTACATCCTCTAGAATTAACACACATAAATTCAAATGAAACCTGCTGAATAACATTACAAATAACATATGGTATTGAATTACATACCGCTTTGTAGTTTTCCCCATATACTTAACAAAAAACTGACAAAAATGGAAACACGTTAGGTTATTATCATAACTCTGGTTCCCTGAAATAGGAATATTAACCATTACAAACTCTATACCAAAGATTCTCTCTAGAGCATCATGGCACTGCTGAGGCTCCTCCCCGCAACCATAAATAGCAGTCCGGCATTTCAGCAATGTCATTTTCTTTCAAAGACCATGAAGTTAATGGCTATTATTCCTATTGCAGGGAACCAGGACGTTCCCTTTCCCTTTCGAGTAAGAAATATTAACCAAATGGGTGAGTATCCCAAGCTGTTGCAAGGACATGGCATACAACCCAATTGCAAGCTAGTGACCATTTGTGTCACAGTAACGTTCCATACTGAAAAACATAAGATGGACCCACCTCTAATGTTACATTGTGAGGGTAGACTGGGAAGCCGCCCTCAGTACTCTTGTACCAAATCCAGGATTCTGCGGGTCCACTACATTCAGCCGATAGAACCTTGCAAATGTATGGGAGGAAGCTCACACTGCTGCACTGCAGATGTCCTGGAAAGATGCACTGTGGAAGGCCCATGAAGTCACCTGACCCCTGGTGGAATGGCAGATGAGCTTCTCAGATGGGGGCAGATTGGCCAGTTCATACGCAGTCTATACTGTGCCTGCTAACCATTTGGACAGACGCTGTTTATAGAGTTCCTGTCTCTGGGAGTTAGTCCAGTAACAAACAAACAGTTGTTCTGACTGCCTCCAGCATTTAGTTCTCTCCACATGATATGCTAATGCCCGCACTGGGCAAAGTGTATGGAGCTGGCGCTCTCTGTCAGACTGGAAAGGAGGGGAATGGAAAGCCTCCAATTCCACCGACTGATTAACGTGGAAAGCCAAGATGTTCCTTGGCAGGAAAGCTGGGTTAGTATGATAGCTGACCTTCATTCTGGCCTCTGAAAAAAAAGACAAGTTTTCGAAATTAAAAATGCTTGCATTTCATTCACCCGCTTAGCAGAGGTGATTGCAAGCAAGAAACCTCTGCCTTCTCGAATCTCTTGCACAGGAGGCTGACTACCTTGGGATGGAGTCTCCACTATGCACCGATGGGGATCCTCCAAGCAGGTGGACTGCACAGCTATAGCAGGTTCATTTGTGCCCACAGCAGAAGCTTGTGGGCCCCACGGTGGGGACTGGGTGACCGCAAACCACCCTGGTGGTTTATGTAGGAGATCACAGCTGTGTGTCCTACATAAACATGTGTCTTCCTTGAACCTGCTCCAAAAATTCCTGCGGCTCTCCATCACTCCATCCCAACCTGAGTTGGACACGTCTGTCGTGATGACCTCTCTCCCAGTGACACTGCCCAGTGCTACGCCTAGGCATGCATGAGCCAGCCATTTCCACCAGGAAAGCACCTGTAGACAGTGACTTGACACGGTCACGAGCTTGTTGCGGTTCAACACCGGTTGGAAAACTGCAGTTGAACCAGAGCTGCAGATGGCACATATGTGGAAGACCCAGTGGGAGAGTATTGGATGCTGCTGCCATCAAACCCAGAATGCTTTGGAAAACCATTACTGGAAGTGTTCTGCAAAGTTGAAATTGCTTGCTGGCTTGAAACCGCTTTCAGATCTTGTCAATCTGCTCCCTGCCTGCCGAACGTGATCGGTGGGCTTTCTTCCTCCTCGGCTTTGGGAAGGTGAGGGGGACTGTAGAACAACGGCAAAGAACGAGAGGTAGAGCTAGATATAGGGTTCTTCCTAGCTCAACTCCTACTCTTTCTCTGGAAAGGACCATGAGAGGAGGGGCCAACTTCACTGATGGGGCGTGGCAAAGCTGAGCGTCGCGCAGGCGTGAGGGATTGTTCCCTAGAGTGCTACTCGGTTCTTGAGAGTACGTTTCTTGAACGAGGCACAGATATTGCACAACGTGATCTCTGTCAAAGCGTTCTGTGCATGCCTGGGGCCGAGGCATAAAATGCACTCCACGTGACTGTCCTTTGCAGGCAGCTTGTAAATGTTACATGCATGGGACCCAGACATGTTAAAAACAGCGTGCAATAGCGTGCAATACACTATAATGTGCACTTTGTACTGTATATTAGTACCTGCACACTGCACCTGGTGTTCGGTACTGACACACTGTGCTGACGCTGTGGTTGCGGGGCGGAGTCTCAGCAGCACCACCCTGCTCTAGCAAGAATCTTTGCTGTAGAGTTTTCAGTTCAGGTGTCTTAAAGGGAAACACCCATTTGTAATGGATAATATTCCCTATTTGAAAGGGAATGAGACATTTTCAATATAAATTTTGTTGTTTCTTTGATTACATGTTAAATAAAATATCTAAATTATGTTCATATAGGTTTTGTTTTTATAATGAATGTCTCAATCCTACAATTCTAGGTATACATAAAATGGGGCCCATGCACAAGTCAGATGTGTGGCTGCTATTGGACTGTAGTACACATTTATTACCATTCATTAAGCTGTTTTGGACACATTCCTCAGTAAATTAAAAACAAAAATATGTGTAACCTGTAATTTTCATTATAGAAGGTAAATGGCATTCCTGGTAGCAACTAGTAAACTGTACTACATCAGTTTCTGTAGACACAAACTGCAGGGCAATGGAAAGTATAGCAACGTTTCTCTAGCCTGTGTATTATTTATAAAAACATTAGATAATCTAATTGCTAGAAAATCTAAATGCTATTATGTCTGCATAGCAGATCACCGACCCTTTGGTTTGGATTTGGAGTATTTGGTATGGGGAATAAAGACTTCACTAAGTGTCTTGTCTGTTGTGTGCGGTTAGGATTTTTTTCCATTCTAATTAGTCTTCAGAAGATTTGTGATGCGTTTTTAAAAAGGTTAACAGAAGATCAATACTCTAAATGCAACTCTTAAAAGCATGCAGATCCTTTACAAAAGTTATTAGCTGGAAACAAAGACCTTATTTTCTGATACAAGTCACTTGTGCAACAGTAATGGACATTCTTAGGTTTCCATTTGAACATCACACACTTCACTGGTAAGAAAGATTACCAGCGCTTCCTATTGTCTTGATTCCCTGATATTCATTGGAATGTCAGTCTTTTATTTCTGAACATGACACACAGGCATTCCAAGGTACTTGAGAGTATTTGCAGCTCTCAAGAGTTTCTCACCCCTCCTCCAAGATATCTTCAAGAGATTTTTTTTTTTTTTTTTAAATCTTAACAGTTAATGTTTATGACTGTTTGCTGGCTTTTTTGCAAGATTTTACATTTTCACCTGTTTCAGGTGCATCCTGGCAGGACTGGGAGCAAGCTAACTCAACATCCAACCAATAATCCAGTCTCTCTCCACACACCAGATACCCATGCTTGCTGCTGTTTTTCTCTTTCTCTGGAGAGATACAAGAATGATGGGAAGCAGTGATTTTCCACATGGTGACAGTGTTTCTTTCTAGATCAGGTATATTGTGCTCACCACAGCCGGCAAGTTTCTCAAACTTCTCAATTTACAATCATGTAAATAAAACTTCACAGAAAACTGACTGCCTGTTGCAGGCTATCAATAATAAAGAATGAAGAAAAAAGAAGGGAATACAGTCTGATTTGTCTTAACATATGCACATCATAATGATCCACAGATCACCATGTCTTACTGTAACAACATATCTCTCAAATATGATTTTTTAAATAAAACTAGCTTGAGGAACAGAGACAATCCCTGCTTTTATGAGCTCTTCTAAGACAAGCCTATACAGCCGGTATTCCATCTTGTCGTGACAATCAATATAAAAAATAGGCTTAAACAGCATCAATATCATGCAGTTTCACAGTACTGGCGAGTTAAATTATTTAAGTTTTTATCACTGTGATGCCATTAACACTTCCAACATATAACCCAATTCGGTCCCACAATTCTTTTACATACATCATGCATGGTTTTGTTATCTGCTATGATTTCATAATTTTATCACTGATTCTTGTAATTTTTTTTTTTTTTTTTTTTTTACCAATGCATTCTCACCTACTGTATTTTCTTGGTTACTTTAACAAAATAACTATAAATTCTGATATGCCAGTTCTGGTATGCCGAAAGTCTGCACAATGATGAATGCAGATATACATAGCACAAAACATACCTACTTTTAGGAAAGTACAGATACAAGAGGACCAGTTTAATAGTTTAGGTTTAATAGTTCCATATGTTGTCACACCTTGAGCTAATACCTACACTAAACTTGGCCAGTCTGGACCTAGACTTGAATCATGAGGGACCTGGCCTGGACAGCCCATCTCTGATTTCAATATTTTGCTCTGATTTGCCAATATTTTAAGAGCAACAAAGTTCATACAGTATTTTGGCAATTAGAATTTGCCCAATTTTCTTTCTCACAAGTCTTTCTCTACTTCAGGACTGGAATCAACCACAAGTCACATGTCATTCATTCTGGAGATTTCAGAAGTCAAAACAGGAACCTATAGCTACCAATGATGCATATTTCAATTGGACAACATTTATTATGATTTTTTTGTCATCATTCTTTTTTTATATTGTGTGAAAACTATTCAGAAAGGGATCAACACTTTTTGCCCAAGCCCATTGCTCCTTCACAGTAACCTTGGGGGGGAAAAAAACAAATCTGGGAGAGATAACTTATGTTATCAATAGGGCATAAAGAAATGGTATGCTAAACAGTAGCTAAGCTGTTAATTACAATACAGTAATAAAACTTTAAAAAATCTTTAAAAAATAAAAAAGTAAAAAATCTTTAAAAGGCGGATTGTCTAGTGACACTCGGAAGACAAAGGAAAAAAATTAAAACTTTACAAACTATTTAAATAAGATGTGCAGTGAAAACAAAATTCTACTGCTACCTTCTGAAAAAAAAAAGATATGAAGTTACTATGACAAAACCACTGTGTTTACAAATAAATGAGCATTCCATGGTTCTTTTTCATACCAGAAAAACAAAAATGGACATATATTTCAATGAGTAATACTTTGTGCTGCATCTGTGACTCCCTGCGTACTTTGCTCTGTAATACAGATGGACCACATTTTTAATTTATATTGTTGTAAAAACACAATGTTCTGCCAGGAGGATTACATTATTTTAAAGGTCGCACATGAATTTAAGCGTCAGAATTAAAGATTTACACTGGAACACTAGTTAAAAAATAAATAAATAAATAAATAAAATATAGCACTAAGTGTTTTTATCAAATCAATAGTTTTTTTTTTTTTTTTTTGTGTGTATTCAATTTTTTTTTTGGCAGCAATGAATACCAAACATTTACTTCCAAAAAAAGTGGTATTGTATTACATGTTTAACTCTCTGAACAGCCAACCACTTCAACTTGTAAGTTTTAAGTATTGTTCAGTCAGGCAAGAAAAATGCATTCATTCAGACTAAATGACATTAGGTAGAGCTACCTAAAATTGGTCCAGGAACCTGTAATTTAATAAACCTGAAGCGAATAATCTATTACTAGAATAGTGACAAACAAAAGGTTATTGTGATCTGCGTAGAATGCACAGTAAGTGGTCTTCCTACAAGCTGCTATCAGCTGGGCTATTTCTGGGAGTCAATAACATGTCAAGTGAATAAAGCAATAACATGACTACCAAATAGCTAGTTATCTTTGAGAAAGCCCCTATATTGTAAAGTTCACTTGACTGACACTTATGCCCCTAGTTCAAAATGGTGACAACACAATCGTTTGTGTACCTCAGCCACTTAACGGTATTCTCTTCCTCAACCTTTTCCCTCTTTTCCATGAAATAGCCAATGGACTAAATAAAGGTTGGCAATGATCAGAAAACAAATACAGCTGGATTTTTAACTTGTGTAAGAAAGTGTGCCCAAGAAAGTGTTGAAACAGAGAAGGAGAATACTGACAAAAACAGTCCAAATCCTCACTTGGCAATGTCACACATGGGATTTGTATGGGATGAATAAGAGTTAATAGTAAAAATACATTCTTGAAATGTAGTGAAAATTGGTTAGGGGGTTATGATGAAACCATACCTGGTTATTGATTTAATCTAGTGAGTCACTTCCTTAACACAGCACTATTTATTTATTTATTTTTGCCGAAGCACAGTTCAATTAATAAATTATCAATACACAACATACTAAACTCACAATAAATATACACATTCTTACGAGAGGTCTTTTAAAGTTTTTAACAATGAGTGTCATTCCTTTCGTCACATTTTATCTTTTCAGAGGCATGACAGCAGAATGTTAGAACTACAAGAAACAAAACCGCCACTGAAAAACAGCAAGACACACAAAGATTTCAACAACCTAATGAAATCAAAGAAAACATAAATGCATGGGCAGCTGGTGTTTTTATTGATTTGATGAAACATACAGAAATGGTAAAATCAAGTTAAAAACAGTTTGTCTTGAAAATGTAAATGGCCTGTTATGATAATTATATGCTTCAGTGTATAATTCGGCTGGTCAAGAGTACTCAATTGTGTTATGTTACCTTCATTCATTTAAATTAATTACAATAAATGGAAATGTTGAAAACATCCAGTTTAATGTTTACAACAAATACTGCCTCCTTGTTTGAGGGTCTATTTCTTCTCCAGAGTGGAAGGATATATAATTTTTTTTTTATTTATTTATTGCATGCATTTTATAGGCGGGATAACACTCCAGGGCTTGTACGTTGTGTTGCATTAACAAACGGCTTGTTGGTTGAAGGCACTCAGCTTAGCGTTGTGTCACCAACCCAACTACAGCTGCCTTGTCGTGTGTTATCTATTACTTTACAAGCTGCTGTGTTGAGTACATGTGAGCATAATACACGAAAACTCGCTTGTAAAGAACACATTTTAGACACTCCAAAACTATATCTGACGGAGAGTTTAGACTTTTTTTTTACTTGGAGATTTTATCCATGTATGCACGTTCTTCTTGCTTCTTTAGCTGTGTTTTAAGGTCTCAAATTTTGGGTTTGCAATGGGATCTATAAACTATGCTGCCGCTTCCTTTCCGTAATTTATGTAACCTTTCCACGGATCGCCTGAAGGAAGCACAGATGGAGAACCACTGCATTAAAGACATGTTGCCCAAGCTGTGAATGGGTAACTTCTGCACAGCAGTGAGATTTGAATGTGACCATATCACCCCCTTGTGTACTGAGCCCTGAGAAACAAGCATTTCAGCATACAAACAAATTCATTGACTTGTTTAGGCTTGGCAAAGACTTTAGACCATGGCTTAAAATGCATTCCTAATACAATACTATCCTGTGTCAGACATGCTTACAAACAAAAATGTGAAGAATGTCCAGGCTATCTCTAATGGCATTTTTTCAGCAGTCAAATTTCTTTATGCTGGTACTTGAGTATGTTTTTGTTTGCACCGCCTAATAACATCCTTTCTATAGGTGGTAATTACTGTACAAACCTGCTGATCTGACCCATTGGTTTACATAGTTTTTTTTTTTTTTTATTGAAAAGAAAGGCCCATTTTAAACTATAATTCAAGTATGTACTTCCAGGTTTGGGTGTAGGGATTACCAAGTACAATTTGGTAACAAATATGCATGCTTGCAAATGATTATGCTCATAGATCTACTAGTAAGTTTGGTAGAAAAATATGGTATTCAGAAGTTATAAGCCCCACAAGCTGGGATGCCAGCACCACTATCAAGCCTTCCTGAGGTGTTGTGGGCTAGGTCAACAAAACACAGAAGATGAGAGGTGCCCACTTGGTGGATCCCTGGAGCCAGCATTGCCACCGTTGTGTGTGCTGATGAGCCAGGAAGGCTGATTCCTGGAGCCAGCATTACACTTCAGCCATCAACACCAGGCCAATAGGAAATCCATGTTACCTGGCGTAGGAAAAGGGCTGAAGGCGCATATATATTCCAGCATTACAGAGCTGCTGTGTCTTGGTTGGTCCCCACCACTACTATCTTATTTTATCTTGGCAAAAGCCAAGTCCAGTATTAACAAAGTAAATGACAGCTACACTCATGTAATGAAAATCAGGAATTTACAGCGTGTGCATGGTTCTCTCATTTCTGTTTGCTTTGGATTCACTGCCAACTGCACACAGTGATTTTCAAAAGTGAAAAACAAAAGATAAAATCACTTCTGCTAACTCCTCCGGCAACAGGAGACTTCAAACTGGGTTCTAATTTGATGCCTCGATTCACCATTATGTAATCGAAGCTTGGGAAATTTAAGAACAGGTTATCAATAATTGATGCATTGATTAATTGTTGCGCCCCTAGATTGTCAGCATATTACAATGCTAACATACTTGTTTCAAAATCTGCAACTGCATCCAAATTGGCCGATCCAACCAAATATATATCTCCACTGACCAATGAATCTAAAATGTAAGCACTGGTCAATTGTCCAGGCAAATGTCCACTGTCAGCATTAAATGATACTCACATCTTAAGCCTTCATAAATGAAAAGTTTGTACAGGGAGCTCCAATATTGACATTGGACAGTAAACAATATAAACAATGTTTGGCTAAAATACTCTGGCATGTGATGGGCCATTGTCCAAAACTGTCATTTTTATTATTTTTATGAACTTTTGATACAATAATATTCATTGCAAGAGACAATATCCAATGTCAGCATGGGTCCGTTTCTATCTTTGGAGAAAAACAAAATTCCATTCAAAAGACAGAAATGGACAAATTGCCTCCATTGGCAGCCTTGTGCTTGATGCTGGCTAGAGACCTAATACATAAACTGTGTAATTTTATAGGCTGTACACTGGGCTAGGTAACTAGTCTCACGGACTCACATGTTCTAGTTCATGCTACAGAAAAAAATAACAATATAAATTGTCCAAATTCTTATGTTGTAATCTCAAGAAAGCTGTGCTGGGAATAGCTAGCTCATGGTGTTAACTGTAGACGGGTCTGATTTGTCACAATTTATAAAGGAATGACTCCTTGCTTTCTCCATTTAGCAGCAAGAAATCTAGGTTAAATCAGTATCCTTAACATGCAAATATCCAACAAAGAAACAAAAGCAACAATTGAAACAGACTGGACAAGGGTTTAAATGAAAACAAAATAAAACAAGCAAGATCCACTTTAAAGGACCTATCCTGTTCAAAAATAGTGGTTACTCCATGAGTACTGTAATTATTCAAGCTTGGCATAATTTTGATTTGAATGAATGCAAGATGGGTTCCAAAATGAGATCCAGTAAGAAAAAGTGACTCGGAACCACTGAAGATGAAAAAAGCTGTTTGTTGCTACACATCAACAACATTTTCTTTAGGAAAAACAATAACCTAAAGATAGAAAAATGTGCTTTTACAGATTACAGTACTATAATTACATCTGATTTATTGATGATTGTTACGATTATCCTTTAAGAAGAACAAATCTACAGAAAATGGCTTCTCGGATCACACTGAATAACTGCTTTTGTTGACAAAGTTTTTACTACAATTTCTGCTGATTTTCAAAGTCAGTTCCGCTGATGAGGTAACCTGAGTTTGTCTGTTGACTTCCAGCTCTATAATGTCATTGGTTCAAATCCTGACACCATATATCATAACCCTGGTTCCCTGAAATAGAAATGTAACCATTACCGAATGGTTATTTACCTCCTAAAGACCCAAATCCTGAAAATTGTATACCAAAGCTCATAGGCAGTCCTGACCTTATTTGCTATCCACTTGGACAGCCACTGCTCAGACAGGGCTTGACCATGGGACTTTACCCCATAGCAGACAAAAAATTGTTCAGACTCCCTCCAACTTTTCGTCCTGTCTACACAGTACACCAGGGGCCGAACTGGACAGAGTGTATAGATCTGTTGCTTTCTGTCAGACTGGAAAGGAGGTGGATGGAAGCCTCCAATTCCACAGACTGGTTGCTATGGAATGCCGAGATCATTATCGGCAAAAAAGCCAGATTGGTACGGAGCGTAACCTTTGTCCTGGCCTCTGTATAAATAAAGGCAGGTGTCCTTGAGGTCCACCGTGGTCAACCAGTCTCCTGGCCTGATTGACTACAACCACTGTTGCATTGTCAACACTTTGAAACTCCATTGACTCAGATACAGGTTGAACTGTCTGAGATCGAGGATCGGTCTGAGGCCACTATCCCGCTTTGGCACTAGGAAGTACCTGGAGTATAACCCTTCCTCCAATTGGATGAGGTCTATCATGCTACTAGCCAATTTTTGCAGCAGAGTTGCTACCTTCTGAGACACCACAGTGGCGTCCTGTGGGTCTGTAACTGATGCTGTAGTCATGCCCTAAGAGGGAGGGGTACTGTTCTTATACTGCTTATATACTGTACAGTAGTAAGCACTCAGATGTCTGTGGTGCACTTATGCCAATAGTCCAGATGGCTCCCTGAGAAGGACCATGAGCCTGGGCCTGTGGCAGCAAATTCCTAGAGCTGCAGCTTCTGTTTCTGCACAGGGCGGCGGAACCTATTAAAGCCTCAGCGGTGAGTAGTCGTGGGCCGATCTCCAATATCACCTCCCGCAGCGACCGCTCGGGCCTAGGATGCCAGTTTGCCTCTCGTTTACGTACTGGAGGTGGTCGCTTGGGAAGCAGATGAACCAGCTCTTTAGTGGATTCCCACGTGTGGTGAGAGCACTGCAGCATCTCATTCACCGCAGGACTAAACGTATGCCCTGTAGTGATTGGGGCGTCCAACAGCGATACTTTGTCACCGTCAGGCACACCGCATGATTCCAGGAAGACTGGATTTCAAAGATAAATTCAGGGTGAAGTTGGGGGGTTGTGGGAGAGGTGAAAGGCTCATCGTCGAAAATCGACTGCCTTGTTTCCCCTGCTTTAGGCCAGGGTACTTGCAAGATTGTAGTGGCCCTATTGATTAGTGGTATAAGCTCTGCTGACAGGGATAACTTAAGCACAGGGTCCTAAGGACGGGAAAGCCAGCTCTGTTCGCCCACCTCCTCAGAGGCAGTAATGGAAAGAATGTCCTCCAGTGGCAAATCTGTACTTGCAGCCCCATGGAGCCCCAAGGGGATAAGCGGGGCAGGTGGCACTGCAAGTTCTCGCAGTAATTCAGCAAGAAAAGTTCCTTGGTGAGAAACAGCTGCCCAGATCTTTTCCATCTGCTCCGAGTCTGCTGATCGCCTGGAACAGCGACTCTTCCTCCTCTTCCGCGGAGCTCGAGGAAGACCGTGAGGATAATTTCCTGCTTGGGCTACTTTCCCTGAGTGCAAAGTCCGCTCTCCCTTGGAGCAGCTATGAGATGAGGACGCAGCCACCTCTCCTAGAGAGGGTGATGGGGAAGAGCGCTAAGCAGGAGTAAGGGACACACAGCGCACCTTAGAGTTACGGGACAACCTTTTCTCAAGAGTGCGCTTGGAGCTGCGATTAGCCAGTGCCTCCTTGGTGTACTCTGGTCCCAGGCATCAATCTGCTTATAGATATGCTTGACATGAGCTGGACCGGTTTGGTACTGGACTGGTGACCTTGGCACCAGTCAGTAGTGGGCTGGAACTGGGTGCCAAAAAACGAGAAATAAAATACGATCCAGCCAGGGCTATACAGCCTAGGTGTAGAGCACAGTCAGCCAACTTATGTTGCTAGATCCCTGGGAAGGAGCAACTTGAGCCGCTGGCTTCACGTGAGACACAAGGCCACAGCGGGGTGTCAAAAGCAACAAGCTGTAGTGCACACAAATAAGTAATTAGTTAAAAACTATTAAATATCACATATAATGTGTGTAAAATCCCCCAAAAAATTCAAAATATATACAGACAGAAGCAACTATGTACTTATCTCAACAAGGCTCTCCGATCACGTCAGTCTTGAAAGGAAAATGGATCTGAGATCTGTGAATGCAGTCCTTTTGTGTCCTCGGGGGCGGGGCCACGACTGCATCACAGGCTCAAAGAATAGCTTTGGTATACAATTTTCCGGATTCGGGTCTATAGGAGGTAAATGCCCATTCGGTAATGGCTACATTTTATAATCCGTGAAAAACATGCTGTTCAAGCTTCTGAAAACCCTTGAAACCTACCCACATGAAAGCTTTCATCAGCTACAGCAGAATGGCTGCAAAGATTATTTATGATTGTTGTTGTATGCAGTTCTCAGTTGCAGACACTTGAAGCATAATTCTGCCATGACAGGCAGACAGTTTTAAAAGACATTTCAGTGTATTTTGTTTCCAGACATCCTTATTATTTCCCCTAAATTTCCTCGAATCTTATGTCACGTTGTAACAGAATTTAAACAGTTTAAAACACATTTTCATTCTCACAGTGATAAATTACCAGTCAAATGTTACGTAGTCTGTGGTTTGTCTGTCATCAGCTTTTCATTTCTTTATACTTTCCTTCTTAATTATAAGGTTATGGATTATAAATGTTGGCTTAAAAAAAATTATGAAGTCATTTGTTGTTATTAACAGGGTGCTCTGAATTGAATAAGTGTTGGATGCGTTGGTCAGTAATATTTAAACAACAGAGCTTGACTGGTATTTGATTAACAGGAGATGACCAGTGTTGTTTCATTGAGTAATCCTTCTTCATAATTATATATATATATATAAAACACATTCTCATGTTTCAATATTTACTTGAGTAATAGCTCTCAGCCATTCCCAAATGTTACCTATGTGGTTGCTAAATGGGAGTAAGACATATTTTACTGAACTCTTGATGCAGCAAAAAACAGTTGTTGGCCAGAATGCACATCAAAATTAGGTGTTTGCAAAACATGGCGTAATACAAGGTAAAATACTATTTTTTTTTATTGAACAAAAGTAAACGGACAATTCTTGCTTATAGCCTCCAAAAAAAAAAAGTACAGGGACTATTTTGCAATGGTGAATGGATAAATTCACTAAAATATTAATTGCAGTATTATTTACATTTATTTTTACAAAGCTCAGACTCATGGCAACATTTAGTTTCATATATGAAGTTATTGTTAATTCCACACTTTTTCTGTATTCAAACAGCCATTTTCCAACCCCCCAAAAAACAAAAGAAGATGCTTACTTTCTAGTTCCTTTTCCACTTCCTTTTCACGAGAGTCTTCTTTCCTCTGTTTGGCTGCCAGAAGTTCCTTTTTCAGTTGACGTGCCTCTTTACGCAGTTCATCGCTGCAAAGAAAACAATCCTTACATGAGCAAAAAATCTGCCATGTAATAAAACCACTGGGGAATATAACTGGGCTTAAAATCTAGTGTGTAGTAAATCTCTGCTGTAAACAATGGGAATGCACTTACAGGACCACCTTCTATTAGCCAGAAAAGCTTGGCATAAACTGGAAGTCTATTAAATCCTTAAAAACTCAGTTTAACCTCGGTGCCTATGAAAGCAACAGAACAAAACAAATGGCTTCTTTAACTAAAAAGAGAAAAGAAAATACAAGGAGAGAAATTACACAACAGTGTAAACAAGTTTGTCCCCATTTCTTGCCATTCTCAATCACACTTCTGAGTACTGTACAATGCTTTTTGACAGTTTCATGACTAGCCTCCAGGACGATCTAAAACCGCTATTAACTGATTGTATAAGCAAACATCAGTAGTAGCAGGGGTGTGCAATTCATATCAGCCACGCAAGTTTCTGAAAACTGAATTGCGGAAGTCTAGCACCTACATACAAACAATTTTAAAATGTGTTTACATCTCACCCCTATTACGTCTGGTTGGCTAGCTGTGGAAAAAACTGGTCTTCTATTGGTTACAAAGAAACCCAGAAATGGCTGAAACGACAGCTTCTGGCAAGGCACAGACTAATCCTTTAAACTTAACGTATTATTTACATTTTTAGTAAATTAGCAAATAAGTGGTCCTGCTTTCTTAATACAGGAACCTGACATTTAAATGCAGCAGTCTAGTAAAGTTAAAAAAAGCACCACCACCATAGTTTATCAAAATATTCGTGGATTAGAAAAAAAATTGTGTTGTGTAATTTATACAATTCTTTCTGAATCTACTTTGTAGTCAAGCGTGTACTTGTTGGGATGTTTGAAAAAAGAAATGTAAAGTTTACTGTTTTAAAGCATTTCAGGCAAACTTTCCCTGGGAAAAAAAAAAGATTTTTTTTCTTTTGACTTTGAGAACCTTTTGTGCATCTTGACAAATTTAGTGAACTCCTCAAGCTACAAGTCTAGATCCGCCCCTGTTAATCAGTAATTGACTGACTGTGTTCACAGTTAAATAAAACCAAAACCCTACAAGTTATATCCTACTTTTTTGTGTGTATTTTGTGTGATAGGGCAAGTAGATTTTTAAGAAGGGCAAGTAGATTTTTCTAACATTTTGTCCCTTGGACAAGAGGTTTCTTTTCAACAGTTGCACAACCCTGAGTAGACGAGGAGTTAATTTGATCCACATAAGCCACCCCTGGATTTTATTAGAGCACTTACAGCACTTCTGAACCCCTCTGGATTGAAACAGCCACTTGTTTTCAGGGTAATCCTGATATACTGTAAACAGTGGTTAAAACTGGCAATCCAGGTTGATTGTAAATTAGTCCAGAAATATTCAGCTGTGTCTTATCCTGACAGGTCATACAGTACGGCAATCTCTAAAGGCTGGTTTATATTTCAGTCTTGCAACCACCAGCATACGGTGGCCAGTTGTAACTGGCGATCTGTCTCCTGTGGATTGCCACACAGTTGCAAGACTAGAATGACTAGAAATCACTTTCAACAACGATTGCACAATTGAAGTATGAACCAGCTTTTAGTCCAGGTAGCTAGAGTGAAGCCCTTAATTACAAACGTCAAAGTGATGGAATAAAAAGGGTCTTACGAGAGTTGCTTCTAATAGGCTGGATCTACAGATAGTCTCCAAGCTTAATTTTTTGTTACGGTTTCATTAATAATTAAATACAATATCAAATGTTATTCGTATAACTTTATAAATCTTAAATCTTTGTTGAGGGGAATGTCCCAGAGAGATGTATTGCATGCAAGCAGATATTCTCTTCATTGTTTGTTTTTATCAGCATTGAATGAAATAAAGCAGTTCTTCTTTATTTTTATTGTAATAAGGACTGATAACTCAAAACCAAAGACCGGTAAACTAATGTCCTTTATACTACTAAGCGCTGACAGAAAGGCTTAGTGCTGAAAGGCACTTTCATTTGAATCCAGCAGTGCTTTAATAATTTTTGCTTAGTTCAAACTATATCCATTTCTGTGTATACTTTTAATCGGGGTCCCATTAAGAATGCCTTAAAGTGCACTGGGTGGCGCAGATAACAACAGAGATTTATTCTGTCAGGACAATTAAATCTATATTTATAGAATGTGAGTTTCTTGGTCCACTGACAATCACCCCTCTCTGGCTGTTTACCTAATGAAGGATTTAGGAAATTAATCAAAAGTGTCAAGATAAAACCGTCGTCAAGAATGCACACTCCAACATATAGTTTACATCCTCCCCTCCAATGACTATATTACAAATGATACATATATATACACACACACACACACACACACACACACACACTGAGTGAACAAAACATTAGGAACACCTGCTCTTTCCATGAAATAGACTGACGAGGTGAATCCAGGTGAAAGCTATGATCCCTTACTGATGTAACCTGTTAAATCCACTTCAATCAGTGTAGATGAAGCGGAGACAAGGTAAAGAAGGATTTTTAAGCCTTGTCACAACCGAGACATGGATTGTGTATATATGCCATTCAGAGAGTAAATGGGCAAGACAAAAGATTTAAGTGCCTTTGAACTGGGTATGGTAGTAAGTGCCAGGCTCGCCGCTTTGAGAGTGTCAAGAACTGCAATGCTGCTGGGTTTTTCACGCTCAACAGTTTCCCGTGTGTCAAGGATGATCCACCACCCAAAGGACATCCAGCCAACGGCAGGCCAGATGGTGAAAATGGCTCATTGATGAAAGAAGCCAAAGGAGGCTGACACGAATTGTGCAGAGCAACAGACGAGCTACAGTTAGTCAACTGATAGTCCAGTAAAACATTGGTGCCGAAAGACACATAAAAGAATGCTCAACTCGTTGTACCTTGACACGAATGGGGTATGGCAGCCGATGACCTAAGAGAGTTCCACTTCTTTCAGCAAAACGCAAGGAACTGCGGTTGCAGTGGGCTAAGGAATGAAAACACTGGACACATCAGAGGTTTGGAAAGACATTGTCTGGTCTGATGAACAGCTAATCAGCTTATTGCAGTGGCCTGCCCAGTCACCAGATCTCAATCCAATTGAGCATCTGTGGGATGAGATGGAACAAGCTATTCGGAGTACAGATCCACTACCAGCCAACCTGACACAACTGCTGGAGTCAACATGGGCCAGCATCCCTATGGAACACTTTCAACACCTTGAAGAGTCCATGCCCTGACAAATTGAGGCTGTTCTGAGGGCAAAAGTAGGTGCAACTCAATATTACAAAGGTGTTCCTAATGTTTTGTACACTCAGTGTGTGTGTGTGTGTGTGTGTCTCTCTCTCTCTCTCTCTCTCTCTCTCTCTCTCTCTCTCTCTATATATATATATATAGACAGACACACACACACACATATATACAGCTCTGGAAAAGATTAAGAGACCACTGTAATTTTTTCTTAAATCAGCATCTCTACATGTATGGCAGCCATTCCATTCCAGTGTCTGTTGAATTCCAACACAGGCACACCTCATTCTACTGAATGAGATACTGATTAGGGGATCACCTGAACCAAATCTTATTTAATGAGGAAATGTATAAAAACCACTCCTGTGGTCATCACTATCCTCTTGCAATAGGACCAGCTGGATGGCAAAACAGTGCTAATAGTACTTCAAAAGTAATTGAATCAAAAAATAACTATTGACCATGCCAAAAGAGTTGAAAAGAAAAGTTTTGAGTGAGGAAAAGAAGGGTTCAATTCTGGCTTTACTGGCAGAGGGATACAGTGAGCGTCGGGTTGATTCCATCCTTAAAATTTCAAAGACGGCGGTTCATAAGAACAAGGTCAAGCAGCACACATTGGGGACAACAAAGCTACAGACCGGCAGAGGGCGAAAACGACTCTCTACTAACCAGGATGACCGCCAACTCATTCGAATGTCACTCAGCAACCGTAGGATGACATCAAGTGACCTACAAAAAGAATGGCAAACGGCAGCTGGGGTGAAGTGCACAGCGAGAACGGTTCAAAACAGGCTCCTAGGGGCAGGGCTGAAGTCGTGCATAGCTAGAAAAAAAACCTTCATCAATGAGAAGCAAAGAAGAGCCAGGCTGAGGTTTGCAAAAGACCATAAGGATTAGACCGTAGAGGACTGGAGTAAGGTCATCTTCTCTGATGAGTCCAATTTTCAGCTTTGCCCAACACCTGGTCGTCTAATGGTTAGACGGAGACCTGGAGAGGCCTACAAGCCACAGTGTCTCGCACCCACTGTGAAATGTGGCGGAGGATCGGTGATGATCTGGAGGTGCTTCAGCAAGGCTGGAATCTGGCAGATTTGTCTTGGTGAAGGACACATGAATCAAGCCAAGTACAAGTTTGTCCTGGAAGAAAAATTGCTTCCTTCTGCTCTGACAATGTTCCCCAACTCTGAGGATTGGTTTTTCCAGCAGGACAATGCTCCATGCCACACAGCCAGGTCAATCAAGGTGTGGATGGAGGACCACCAGATCAAGACCCTGTCATGGCCAGCCCAATCTCCAGACCTGAATCCCACTGAAAACCTCTGGAATGTGATCAAGAGGAAGATGGATGGTCACAAGCCATCAAACAAAGCTGAGCTGCTTGAATTTTTGCGCCAGGAGTGGCATAAAGTCACCCAACATCTAATGAGAAAGACTGGTGGAGAGCATGCCAAGACGCATGAAAGCTGTGATTGAAAATCAGGGTTATTCCATCAAATATTGATTTCTGAACTCTTCCTAAGTTAAAACATTAGTATTGTGTTGTTTAAAAATGAATATGAACTTATTTTCTTTGCATTATTCGAGGTCTGACAACACTGCATCTTTTTTGTTATTTTGACCAGTTGTCATTTTCTGCAAATAAATGCTCTAAATAACAATATTTTTATTTGGAATCTGGGAGAAATGTTGTCAGTAGTTTATAGAATAAAACAACAATGTTCATTTTACCCAAACACATACCTATAAATAGTAAAACCAGAGAAACTGATAATTTTGCAGTGGTCTCTTAATTTTTTCCAGAGCTGTATGTGTGTGTGTGTGTGTATGTGTGTGTGTGTGTATATATATATATATATATATATATATATATATATATATATATATATATATACATACACACATACACACACACACACTTACTTTCAAAATGTTGAAATCCCTATCTGAGATTGAAGCACAAACAAACCAGCAGCCAAACATATGCCCACTACATCATTGTTTATAGAAACATGGTTGCAACCATGCTGTTAGTTAATAACCACTGTTGACTGACATCTGATAAGAATTTATAACAGATGGTAATAATTGCAAAATGCACAGCATGCTCTTCAAGTGCTCAGCTCATGTGCTTTAATCAAGAAAGTATTGGATCAACTTGTGATAAAACCGTAGCACTCTTGTTGATGAGATCACCAAGTGCCCTAGGGTACAATACAATTAGAACATTGGCTATGTAACACTCTACCTGTAAATGCTGAACTACGGCGGAATAGGACAGTTTCAAATATCACTAAAGGTGGCAGAAACGTTGTCATTAACTGGGATCCAATACAACGGCTAACATTTCTCACTTGTATCCAGATTTCCGCCAACCATAAACCACAAGTTTATTACTCGCTTTTATGACTGTGTATTATTAACTTACAGCGGGCAGAGTAAGCATTAAATGTAAATAATTACCACCAATATCTGGCACAAAAAGACCACTTAGCATTTTAGCACCTCTCTCCTCTAAGGCAGCATTCAACTATTCCCAGAATTCCCATTAAAATGTGTACAAAAATTACAGGTCTAAATAGCTTGTTTTTACCCAGTCTTGCTGCAGCACCATGCATGAACCTTCACAAGTATTCGTTCAATTGCAGATCATGACTGTCTTCCACAATGCTATCATGTTTGGTGTGTTGGAAACCCAATTGAATCAATTACATAGGACTACTATCCAGTAAGAGGCAACGAGCCTTGTACAGTATTGCTTATTCATTTTTAGAACAGGGTCTCCCCCTCCACCCGTGTCTCATTTTGTATTGTTTATTTGTGATTTATGTACATATATATATAGCCGTGCATTTTGTTTTGCTTCTGTCAGTGTGTAATTAAAAGAAAACCTTGTGGTAACGTGTGGCTGTCGGCTAGTGTGTTGTTAAACTAGTCGGCAGTCACACCTAATTAATAAACTCGTGCAGATTATGGCCGAGGGGTAATAGAATAATTACTAGCTAGTTAAACCCCTCGGCCACGGTATATAAACCTGCAGCTCTCTGAACTCTGGGCGGGTGTTCAGAGGAGGAATGGAAGAGCGAGAGGAGAGAAATTTACAACTAAGCAAACTTTTTTTTTTTTTAATTTAGTCGTTGTCAATTATTTATATTTTCTCCCAATTTGAAATGGCCAACTATTATTTAGGCTCAGCTCACCGCTACCACCCCTGCGCTGACTCGGAAGCGGCGAAGACGAACACCCGCTGTCCTCCGCTTCTTTACACAGTGCGGATTCACCATGCAGCCACCCAGGAGCTACAGCGTAGGAGGACAACGCAGCTACCGGGCAGCTAACAGGCAAGCCCGCAGGCGCCCGGCCAGACTACAGGGGTCGCTGGTGCGCAGTGAGCCGAGGACACCCTGGCCGACCTAGACACCCCCCCCCCCCCTCTTATGGTAAATGGTCATCCACCTTTTAAAAGCAAGTATTTATAGTCATCTTTCTGTTTTACTTTTAAAAGTATCTGATATTTTTACTTAGATTTTTACAGTGGTTTACAAAGCATCAAGACCTTTAAACAATAAGACACACAAAAACAAAAATTGCAATATTCTCCTATTAAACCTTTACAGCCTTAATTGTAATACAGAGTTTTGGAAGCAAATTGATTAAAAATACCTGCCAGAATTTACATTTCTTGCTTTACCTTTTATTTATTTTACTTCATTTGTCTGAAGATGTCCTAGTAGATGTGATACAATCAAAAAATCCATCCTCAGACTGAGGTACTGCACACTATCTTGGGTTCAGCTGGGGGGCATATTAGCCTGAATTCTAACAGGTTCCAAACGCACGTTTCTGTGGAGGCCGTATCTATTAATATGTCTCTAAAGAAAATAGGGTAACACCTGCCTGGATAAGGGCAGTCTTTAGTTTAGACAGAATGCACATTGCTGCCACAGGAACCCTAATGAACATCAGTGTAAAAGGAAACCTATATCTGAAATCTGTTAACACTTCTGCTCCATCCTGATCAAAGTTCATGAACATCAAATGACTACCGTTTAACACCACAGACTTCATCTGCAGATGGTAGGATTTGGAATGAAGTATTACCCTTTTTGCCTCACCAGACTCAGACTAGACTAAGGCAGGATGCATGGACTTTCTCAAGCATGCATTACTCACTGGGAGGACCACAGCCTTCAAAGAAAATTGAGAACTACCCAGCACTCCTGTCCTTGACACTTCTGTGACTAGTTAGCTCAACTGCTTATATCTGAAATGCCTGATATTGTGTATTCTGTTATGCCACTTGCAAGACTCCTCAGAAATAACATCTGCTGGGTTGGAAAAGGACTACTAAAGCTGCCAGCTGACTGTGACATAGGACTAACTGATTTCAGATGGAAAAGTGTGTTACGCTTCATAAATCAAGCCCTTAAAATGCACATTTTTTGATAGGCTCTGAAATATGTTTTTTACAAAGAATATACATAAGTAGAATAAATACCGGTACATCCAACGTATCAAGTAGGATCATGCTTTAGCCAGTTTTATTGCTCCATTGAACTGAGGCACAAAGACATGACTGACATGACCCAAAGGCACATTGTATTTACCAAGTTATCTCATTTCTTGTAATCAAAGCACATTTTCATACCTGAAAATTCCTCACTGTAGCTTTTGGGTAGAAAAAAATAAAGATTAAGGAAATCGTGATTTTTGCAGATTTTATCCAAGCTATGAAATAGAAAATAAAAAAAAAAAAAAAAAATAAAAAAAATACTTTTTGGATTTACTTCGCTTCAGATTTATGCCAAACTACAGTGCTTTTTAGGCTTCTTTTGATAATTATGATTTCTTCTGCTATACATTGTATTGCTCAAGTCTGATGCTGACAGAAGTCTGTAAGCTATTTATTTTTGTATGTACAGTAACCACATCGCAAAAAAAATAAATAAATAAATAAAAAAACTAGAACATTGTTTTCTTATGAGTTTAGTAATACTATTCAGGTCTACAGTAATAATGTTTTTATTTTCGTTCATTTTATACATTCTTCCTCCAAATTCTGTTTTTGTAATAAAATCATACGAAGAAAATCTACACCTCAGCAATACTCAAGATCACCTGGACTTATTGCACCATTACTTGCTAAAGACGTACAGTGTGAGATGCACTAATAAGAATGTTATATTACTTGCAATGACTCACTCATATAATGGATCTTCTTTATACATAAAAGAGAGAAAGTCAACTATCTTTGTAGATTTACCATTAAAGCATTCCCTTGAATAATACACCAAGTGACCCCTCTTCTTTTCCAGCTTTCTATTATAACCACAGAGTGGACTGAAAAAGGCCATCTTCTTAACAGAGGGACTTCGCTTCAGTAATTTTCATGAAAAAATTCTGCCAGCATAAAACTATGACAGGGATCAGCCAAATGGTACTTCTGTTACATTGGCACCCAGTTCCTATGTGAGCACCATAAATGCATCAACAAGATTTTCTACCGATATAATTAGAAAGAATTCATTCATTCACTACTTAAACAATACTTAACAGTCCATCTCTTTACAATGATACATTGCTTTGCTGTCATTATTTTCTTTTTAATACAAACTTACTGAGCATCACCACCATTATTACTGTAATATTCTTTTATTAAAAATTTTCAAGTGAAAAACATTTTGCGGCTACTAAAAAAAATATTTCAGAAATTTAGGAACTTACTTTCTACCTCAATATGGCAGCTTAAATGGATCAGAAGTTACTAACACATTTAGCATACAGTGCTTTGGAAATATGAATTCATACCTCAAATGTTCTTAGGGTGTTTTATTGGACTCAAATGTGAAGACATTATCTCAAAGAGTTTGGTATTTATCATTCAGAAACTCATACGGCAGTGATATTAGGTCACAAGTCAAATGTTATATTTTGTTATTCAATAACCCTGAACATATTTCTTTATTAAACTTAGCTCCCCTTTTATTTTAATATGTCTGTGTATTTTTTTTTTACTTGACAAATGCAGTGGTTTATACAAGTATCCCCTGCAGAGGATACATTGATATACAGTATATTACTAATATTTATAATCTGATCTTTTACGAGTGTTTACCAAAACACTAATATAAATAAAACAATCCACTTGAAAGCAGTCTTCCTGTTAGGCTGCAGTGACATCTGTTCAAGCATAATTGTACACTTGTAAGTATAATTCCTTGAGTTCAATTAAATACAGTTAATTAATGCCTATTTAGTATTGGCAAAGGCAACCTTGGCCCTTTCAGTCCAGGTCTTTGTTCCAGCCATTTTCTTAAATTTATAAATTGAACTAAACCAAACCTCTGACAAGATCCTAAAGTAACTAATAATTTAATGATACCTACTGTATTAAATATCTAGATGAGCAGCCCTGAGGCACATACTGGAGTTGCCTACCTCTGGTCTATCACATTAATGCAAGGATTAGACTTATTTTTCAAAACTAGATTGGAAGGCAACAACATTCTTCAATATGAAAACTAAAAAAGAAAGAATGGCACAAGACCTTTAAAGAAATCCAGGATATGCCAGTCAATACCTTTTGGAGAAGGTGACAGTGTTTGCTTAGTGTAAACCACTGCTCCTATCTGCTTGAAAAAAGCATCAGTATGGCTTAAAGAGATTTTAAGTGTTGAAAAATTCAGCTTTACTTGTCTGCTCATTTGAAGCTCATTACTCATGGTAAACTATTACAGGACTTGTATGCATAGTACCGTGTCACTAACATTACTAACAGCTTTTTTAACCAAACCATGGTTAATTTCACATGATATATATGTATGTATGTATATATATATATATATACACACACACATACATACATACATACATACATACATACAGTTAGTGGACAAAAAAATGGAAACACCATCGTAAAGTTACTTAATAGGGCGTTGGGCCACCACACGCCGCCAGTACGGCCTGTACGCGCCGTGGCATAGAAGAATGGTGCCGCATCCCTCCTGCAGAATTCCAACGGAGTCTCGCCCTCTTCCAGGCTTGCCGACTTCCCTTGAACCCTGGGAAAGAACTGTCAGACCAGCCCGTCCAAGGAACTCTGTTCTCGCTGCTTAGCACCCTCACAGGTCAGAAGGGAGATTTACAACCAAGAACCATTGTATATCTGTCACAGTATCCATATTCATGTTTTTTGTAATTGCTCTTATTTGAAATCATTCTCTCCCATTTATCGTACTTACTACATGCTCTTACTGGACTCGTATATGCAAATATTTTTTTCTATAAGTTAACTGCTCTCAGTCAAAGTTGCTCTTATATGTAATTATTTACTGTATTCTTTATTTTGCTCTTATTTGCTGCTGATTTTATTGTACTTCATATAACTATTCTTACCTGTAACGTGATATTCTGCAATGTGAGATTTTACAAATGTAATACTTTGTACTGTGATATTTTGTAACAACTGTAAGTCGCCCTTGATAAGGGTGCCTGCTAAGAAATAAATAAATAAATAAATAAATAAATAAATAAATAAATAGTGACTTTCTGCATGCAAGCCACTGTGAAATCAAATGCGTTTATGCCAAATTTTAAATCAAATGTTCAGACACATTAATGAAGAAAGCTGTGGCCAACTATCATTACTATTCTTAACAACCAGCTCTTTGCAGTTTGTATTTAATTTTAGTCAGTTAAGGTCAATACAAATGAGTTGTTGTGTGCAAATTTAGCTATAAAAACCAAAATGCTTTTTTCACTAATAAATCAAACTGCGCCTTATTAGGTTTTTCTTTTCATTGTGCCTATTACAAGCAGCTCAGAAAACTGGAAAGACAAAAAGTGATGTTGTGGTTTCACAAAAACAGTACAGGCTTGTAAAACTCAAGTCGTGAGAGATTCATATCTTTCTTGGTAAGCAGCCACAGATTCTGACACTTCAGATACATTGTTTTAAAATGAACTCCAGTAGAATAAAATGTTTCTTAATGGTCACTGTTGTAACAATACATGTTGATCACATGCTTATGTACTGTTTTCCTGTTGTCTAGGCATGTCAAGAAAAGCATTCACTGTACTAAAAAAAGACCACTATCTGCAACTGGTCAGCAGAGCATTATTGTAATTTTAAAAGAAGGTCCAGTTTCTCTTACCTAAAAAAATGCTGTTCATGGATGGCGGTGCTTGTTATAATCTGTACGTAGTCTGATGAGCAAATGCAAGTGACTGGAGAAAAAGTATTGGAAAAATTAATGTGGCACATTTTAAAACATCTCCCTTTGCATAGTGTGTATTAAAAGGTAGCATTTGTGGAGCCGACAAAGCATTTTCAGCAGGGGGGTACAAATGCATTTCAATAAACATAATGCAGTAATAAAAAACACACGAAGGGACCTGCTTAAACAATATCTGTGGACACTTCTAAGCAACTGCCTATGGAACACCCAGCCACATTTCAGGCATGATTTTGTTGACTTCTAAATATTCAAATACTATGAAAAGTACATATGACATGACGGGGATAAATGAGGAAAAGAGTGCAACCAAACTATTGATTGTGCTTCATAGCGATGTGCTTTTAACCAGTTAATAACTGTTTACGTCCTGCTGCAATGGGAAACTGTTTTTTAAAAACAATAAATGATACAGTTCGGGAAATTCTCTCAAACCCTTTGTCAGCTTTACTCTTATGCTGAAGTAGCTCAGCCAAACCTTTCTTTGGATATCAGTTCTGAATACGTAGTATTAAATAACAGTAAAACATTTTCACATCAGATAGGAAAGTATTCAACAGATATTTTCACAGAGTGCCCACTTGAGTAGGACTGTTTCATTTCTTTGAAGGTTTATATTTCGGGCAGCCCTCTGAACAAACAATTTGGACTTCTTCCAAAGGAGGAGGAAAGGGGGTTTGTTTTTAAGTTTCACGATGGATTGCAGCAAGTGCTTGGAGGCGACCTCTTTTTGTTGTGCCATATTTCAATGGACGACTTGAAAAAGCACCCCTTATGACATGCTGAGGTGTCAAACACAGTGAAAAGTTGACAGTAAATCAGGTCATATACTGCATCTGTATATTTTTTTCTGCATGGCGCTGCTTACAACAAACACTTGTGATGGCAATTTAATGGCTAAACGTTTCTATCCCTGATAAAAACAAGGCCACTGTACAGATACAGCATTCCTGGAAAGAAGAGAAGGCTTGGCTTCAGGCCAGGGGAAGTTTGGAGAGACGTGAAAGAGAGTCTGTGCCGAGAGCCAGCACTTTTACTTGTATTGTTCAGTTTAACACGGTATAACCACTGCCAGTTACATAGCAGGTATCTTGTGTAAAGAAAACAATAACATTTTTATACAGACCGACAGCTCAAGTTTTCATCCTTAGTTGTTGCCTGGCCACAAAGCACAGGTAAGCTGCAGTGTCTGGGCTAGAAGCCCAGAACACATAAAACATCCCACACTGAAACAATAGCTGTCTTTGTTTCACACATCTGCTGCACTGAACACCATATATGTTTTTTTTTTTTCTCTCTCTCCCGTCTCTAAAAACCTGATGTGGTCTGTTTATACAACTTGTACAACTGCACTGAACTTCCACTATTTGAATTATGTTTAAGGTCAACTGTCAAAATATTGCTTTTCTGACATAAAACGTGTTTCAAATCTACAACCACATCAGCGTGTGTAACTTTTTAGTCAAAATAAATAAGCCATGTCCTGCTGTAGTATAGTACCTATAGAAAGGTGGCGCATGATGGAAGCTCACTCTTTTGTTTGTTTAAGGTCAAAATACTATGTTTGTCGTCCTGTTTTAAAAATATAAAAAACTTTATTCACTAAAGCCTTTGAGGAACCTTCAAAGAAAGTCTAATTATAACTCAAAAATATATATTACCATGGATTACATAAACTAAAAGTCTCTATATTTTGGTGCTTTTTCAGAAGTAGCAGACTGGGTGGTGCAGTGGTCTCCAAGCAACGTCTTTCATCTCTAGATAGCCCAGCTTTGAAATCTGGCATGAGACCGGAAAAATAGGAGCGAGCGAGAGAGTTTGGTCTCAGCTTAGCCCCAAGTGGACCCACTGGGAGGTAAAAATATATATATATTTACCCTGGAAGGCCCGATTGAGATGCCACATCTAATTTCCTGTGGGGTACTGTTTTAAAAGCAACAGCTGGGCTGGCTGAGGTACAAGGAGGCGAAACGACTTGCCACGGGGGTCACATCAATTTATGAAAGACACCCACATAAGTAATCTCCATATATTATACAGTGGCTTGCGAAAGTATTGACCCCCCCTTGGCATTTTTCCTATTTTGTTGCCTTACAACCTGGAATTAAAATGGATTTTTATTTGGATTTCATGTAATGGACATACACAAAATATCCCAAATTGATGAAGTGAAATGAAAAAAATAACTTGTTTAAAAAAATTCCAAAAAATAAATAACGGAAAAGTGGTGCGTGCACATGTATTCACCCCCTTTGCTATTAAGCCTCTAAATAAGATCTGGTGCAACCAATTACCTTCAGAAGTCACATAATTAGTTAAATAAAGTCCACCTGTGTGCAATCTAAGTGTCACATGATCTGTCACATGATCTCAGTATATATACACCTGTTCTGAAAGGCCCCAGAGTCTGCAACACCACTAAGCAAGGGGCACCACCAAGCAAGCGGCACCATGAAGACCAAGGAGCTCTCCAAACAGGTCAGGGACAAAGTTGTGGAGAAGTACAGATCAGGGTGGGGTTATAAAAAAATATCCGAAACTTTGAACATCCCACGGAGCACCATTAAAGCCATTATTAAAAAATGGACAGAATATGGCACCACAACAAACCTGGCAAGAGAGGGCCGCCCACCAAAACTCATGGACCAGGCAAGGAGGGCATTAATCAGAGAGGCAACAAAGAGACCAAAGATAACCCTGAAGGAGCTGCAAAGCTCCACAGCGGAGATTGGAGTATCTGTCCATAGGACCACTTTAAGCCGTACACTCCACAGAGCTGGGCTTTACGGAAGAGTGGCCAGAAAAAAGCCATTGCTTAAAGAAAAAAATAAGCAACACGTTTGGTGTTTGCCAAAAGGCATGTGGGAGACTCCCCAAACATATGGAAGAGGGTACTCTGGTCAGATGAGACTAAAATTGAGCTTTATGGCCATCAAGGAAAACGCCAGGTCTGGCGCAAACCCAACACCTCTCATCACCCGAGAACACCATCCCCACAGTGAAGCATGGTGGTGGTTGCATCATGCTGTGGGGATGTTTTTCATTGGCAGGGACTGGGAAACTGGTCAGAATTGAAGGAATGATGGATGGCGCTAAATATAGGGAAATCCTTGAGGGAAACCTGTTTCAGTCTTCCAGAGATTTGAGACTGGGATGGAGGTTCACCTTCCAGCAGGACAATGACCCTAAGCATACTGCTAAAGCAACACTCGAGTAGTTTATGGGAAACATTTAAATGTCTTGGAATGGCCTAGTCAAAGCCCAGACCTCAATCCAATTGAGAATCTGTGGTATGACTTAAAGATTGCTGTACACCAGCGGAACCCATCCAACTTGAAGGAGCTGGAGCAGTTTTGCCTTGAAGAATGGGCAAAAATCCCAGTGGCTGGATGTGTGAAGTTTATAGATACATACCCCAAGAGACTTGCAGCTGTAATTGCTGCAAAAGGTGACTCTACAAAGTATTGACTTTGGGGGGGTGAATACTTATGCACGCTCAAGTTTTCTGTTTTTTTGTCTTATTTCTTGTTTGTTTCACAATAAAAAATATTTTGCATCTTCAAAGTGGTAGGCATGTTGTGTAAATCAAATGATACAAACCCCCAAAAAATCAATTTTAATTCCAGGTTGTAACAACAAAATAGGAAAAATGCCAAGGGGGGTCAATACTTTCGCAAGCCACTGTATTGTCTCACCCAGTAGGTGAATCTTATAAAAACTTGCGAATGTACTGATCATCTGAATGTAAAACTTGAAATTAAATAACATCCACGACAAATATGGAGACAGGTAACTAAACAAATGAATATAAACTATGAATATGCAGCATAGCATAAAAACATTTAGGGAATTTAAATATTTTGAATATATCATCATTTTAATGATTAATACATTTAGTCTGCTTAACTCAAAAACTTTAATTTAACAGACTCCAGAGAAAGATATGGGAAGTACATTTTTAGGGCACATATTTCGTTCTTAATGCTTCCACTGCTCTAACCAAAGCACACAAACCAGTGCCTTGTTGCCATCATAGAAAAGAAACACATTCAACTGCCATTGGTCATACAAATAAAGAACAAAGTATAAACACCAGTACCAATCGAGAACCTGCGCAGTTGATTGGACATGCGGTTGTTGGGAGTTCTACTGTTATCACCAAATACTAAATTTAGAGTTCACAATTATGTTACCTCATGATTTTCTTCACAATTTCTTCTCAATCCCTCAGCGCAGCAATTCTCCACAAAGCTCAAAAGAACTGACGGTTCAGTGGGCCTCCATACCCATGACCAAGCCAGCTTCCTCTTCCACACCCAGGAATTCAAAAGTTGAGCGATCGATCAACTGGCCTCTGGAGGACAAAGTGTAGCTTTTCAGGTGTCCCCGAGCTCACCATGTGCCTGGCCAGTACAGTGCGTTGTACTGCGATGAAACAGTCCCTGGGGGTTTTGCCTTCCTAACCTGCATTAGCAGCAGAGCCAATGTAACGCTCCTTCCGCAATCCCCAGTGAAGACTTTGACTTTGCACAGCCAGGACGTGAACCTGCACCCCCCTGGCTGTATGCTTTTTACCAGGTGAGCCAGTCGGGGACCGCAACATAAAAATATATTTAAGAAGTATCAATGATTTATTACATTAAATGCCACAACTCAATATGAACAATTTAGGTTTGTATCAATTAACTGACTTCCCACACTAATCAACAAATCTATGTATTTGCACATCACAATGTGACAACATACCCAAAACGAGACTCAGTTAACTGGTTTGGAGTTATTTTTTTCCGGGCAGTGGAGAGATTTGTCCTATTCTACATGGCTGAAATAGTTCAACATAAACATGTAATGTAATTATATTTATATATATATATATATATATATATATATATATATATATATATATATATATATATATATATATATACGGACACAATCAATATTCGCCTAGTATATATTTGGTGGTGGTATGTTTTAGACGACAGTAATGAGCTGGGATGTTCCAAGACAACACAAAGTAGTAAATACAAGTGGATTTCACAAAAAATTACACCATTAAAATAAGAAGTTTACGTTACAATGACATCAGGAGGGACTGCATAATCAAGCAGTCCACTTGAACTGTTGCTTTCAATCGCAATTTTCAAACTTAAAAGAAAAGTACAAAACCCATGAAACATTTTAGGACCTGGTTGCTCTTTCTAAAACTATACTGCAAGCTGGTTTTGTGTTCCTTGCCATTTTATTTTTTATTTCACAAAAAATATTTAAAATTAAGTTTTGGGTTTTTTTTTAAATGTAGAATTGTTCTCATCACTTGATTGTATTGCTTATTTATTACTACATTTCATATACAAAATATAAATAAAAAAATAAATCCTAGACACTACAAGGATAACCCAATGTCTGCAGTTCACTTTTTACAATCAAATTAGAGCAATGAACTTCCCTAAACCCTGAAACCAAATTTTTAGTGTTTGAGCCAGTTGTGTTTTTTAGCAAGACAGCCTGTTTTGTGTCAGTTTAACATCGGAGGCTGTAATTCCCACACATTTCCAGTGTAGGAAAACATTTCAGCCAGCTGGTCCACCACCGTTTTCAAAAACTCATCATGAATTCTGCCTATGAAAGCAAAGAATAAAGATTCCTAATGATTTCAAAACAGTACTAAAGCATGGTGATTGCCATTTAGCAGCTTTTCAATGTATTAGTCTAGAAAGATACAGTATGGCTTGAAGGGTTTCAACTCGCAAATCAATAGGCAAAGTCACAACTTGCCAACAGCAAGACCATTGTGTAAAATGGCAGATGTCGGCTTTTAGCAGGTTTGGAAACAGCTTTAGCAATAACTACTTAGCACAGATATAGGTTTTTACTGTATCACACTGTAGATGTTAGATTGTCTTTCAGAGCTATTAACACATTCAAGGCCTAGTACACAAAACGTTTTTTTTTTTTTTACAGCTTTTTAAAAATGTTTTGATAAAAGAAATACAGCCAAATAGTCAATAGGCTGTTCTAGATGGACTTTTTTTTTTTTTTTTTTTTTTTTTTTGGAATTATAAGTTTTACTATAATCAGATAGGCAAGAAATATCTTTACTGAAATGCATACTTAACATGTACTTAAAGTCTAGGTACACAAAGGTTTAAACAATGAAGAATTAATGAGGCTTAGGATTCAAAGAGAATAATGCAAAGCTTTATGGTTCCATAAGAACAGCAGTCCTGTTAACAGCATTCTTCATTTTACACCTGTGTCCTGCATGAGGGATTTTCAGCCGCAAAAGAAATCCCATTCAAAAACTACTAGCACCCTAGCTACGCACTAAAAACTGAACATCTTGCTCCATCCCCTTACAGCGACTATTATTCTGAAAATATATCTACAGGTATTTAGGTTCACCAGCATTAAGATTAATTGAATAGACCTCAATATGTAATAAGGTACCAGGAAGTGTTAAATGTTGTATTAAAGCACATTTTTACGAGAGTCTTGAATATGGCTTTTCTTTTTACAACAGCGCTAAATACAGTGCAACTCCAAACATTGTCATTGTCAATATATACAGTACATTATTTATTTATTTTTTATTATATATATGGACATGTTATTCTTAAATGGGTTAGGGCAATATTTGTTTAGCTTGTGAAGGTAACTGAGCATTCGGACAGTTTTGTTTGTATTATCATATTAAAATGAAACCAGCCATGCAGCTTGTAGTTATTACCAGTCAGCAGAAAGTTGTAATACAGAAAAAACATCACAGATTCTCATAAACTAATGTCCACCTGTCTAATCTACACTTTATCTAATGAGGTTTAATGAAAGACGGTTTCCTATTCTATACAATTTTTTTAACTCTGAAATGTATTCACTATTATCAATATGCTAGCTAATTTACAGATGGCATAAAATACATTAAGTGTAATGCTGATGTTTCCCTATTTTTTCCCTTATCAGCCAAGTAATGACGAGACGGCAGCAACCTGAAGTTCCCTTCACTTCTGTGACTTGTTGGTTGCTGTTCCTGCTAAGGAACAGTTAAGGGCATTTAAAGTTCGAAGTATCTAAACTTGCTTTATGCAGCGGCCCGTGGTGGTGAATTGAGCTCCATGAAAGGAAAACAGGCGTCACAGAAACCATCATGATGAAAACAGTAACACTGTGATTGACCAACATGAAAACCACCCAATGCATGAAGTGTCACAAGGTTGGAAACATTTACTTGTGGACAAAGCTAGTTTTCCACCTCATAAAACCTATTTTTATTATTCAAAACAAACATTTCATTGAGTCAAAATAGACACCATACATGCATATAGTGGCAAAGTCCTATTGATGCCTACATTCAATTGTTTTAGGACACGTTTGGTGTACCAGATTTCTTCATGAAATTTTATAATATTAACTAAAAGCAGCGATTGTATGGCTTTTATTTACAGACTGGGACACATTTAAGTCAGTGATACTCCCACTCAATAAAAGATAGGTTTATGGCTGAAATCAGTTAAATCTCAGGTGTTCGTCCACTCCCCTACAGCACTCCTGCCGCTGGCTTGAGGGTGAACATTCCATTCTAACAATGCAACCTGCATTTAAAAAGGTATTACAAAAGGAAGCAGACATTAACAATAACTGAAACATCTGAAAATAAGGAGGACTCCAAAAATACCTGTGGTTGTACCCACACTTTGATTCAAGTGAATCATTACAATACTTCTCAAATTGTAAACTTTTTTAGATCAATTTTCTAACCATCTTTTACTGGAAGACAGCTGGAGGCTAGCATAGTAAACACGTCCTAAGTCCAAATCGGACAGACAACCTCCCCTCCCCCCTAACCTTTTTAAATTCAACAAGTGATGATAGTAAGTCAGAAACAATCCTAACTACTATATACTTTCAGACAACTTGTTTTTACAGATATATTGATTGAACAACGACAACAACAGTAATCTGTTAGGTTATTACCGTATTATGTGGTGTTGAAAGTGAGAAAACCTGAATCATACGGTACAGCGCTCTGCACAAAATTTGTTTGCAAGTATCTAAAGGTTAAATAAAAATTGAAGTAAATATAGCCATATTAGGATACAGGTAAAGGTGTAAATATGAAGTCTGCATCTCAAATAGCTTGGGTAGTGCTGTGGCAACAGATTTACTAATACAGTTTTTGTGCAACACACTCTGGCAGTGATAAGCGCTGAACACGGGTTTCGGACTCACTATGGAGTCAGCAACCAACCTTCGAGGCATTTCACAGTAAAGCAGAGACAGTCAGGGGACTTGCTGCTTTAGAGCAATGGCAGCAATATGTAAACCCTTTCACCTCTAGGCCACAGCTGGTTTGATTCCAAATCAGTTTGATGGCTGTTGGAAACCCTAGACTGATAGAAGGATTTCTGCATTTAAATAAATTCTGAATCTCAACCCTGCTAGCCTCATCAGAAGGCACTCCCACTACCTTTAAATACATGACTTATGCAGTCTGGGGAGGCTCAAACTTTGACTGCCCCAAACCTGCTTAGCGGTATTTGATCTCAATCCAGCAGTAACTTCGTTAACATTAAAAAAGGGATATTTTACTTCTTAATGAATTAGGTTAAAACAGTGTGGAAGTAATACAACCTGCGGAAATGATAGAATGCAGGTGTGTACCAAATATGAAATTATATATATATATATATATATATATATATATATATATATATATATATATATATATATATATATATGAATGAGAGAATGAAAATTAGATTGCGATAACGTACTCACACAGGCAGGGAAGTGCCAGGAAATGGCAAATAACATTGCTCTGGCAAATGGCCAGTGGGCTGTGTGTGTGGGAGGCTCCTTGCCCACCACACTTGCTCGCCGGTGTAATGGTTACGTATTTCATGCGACAAAGTGAGTGCAAAGTCGAAGTACAATTCCTGCAGACTGTTTCTTCTTTTTTTATTTCTAACAATGGATACATTTTTAACTGGAGAGAAAAGAAAAAAGGAAAGATTCAAAAATACCATCAACAAGTGGAACAGAGGAAACGAATTCCAAACTTAATTCCAGGAAATACGATGAAGCATATCTTTCAATCGGCTTGACAAGCACTGTGGTAGGTGGTGAAGAAACACCCCAGTGTATTATGTGTTTAAATATACTTCCAGCTGATAGTTTATTTGGTTTTAAACTGAGTCGACATTTAGCGGCTAAGCAGAGATCTTGTGGGAAAGCATTGCAAATTCTTCGTTAGAAAACTGAATGAATATCGTGGTCAACAAAATTGTTTTATCAACACTACGTCCATCTCTGCAAAGACCCTATACACTTTGTATCAGGTTGCATACAGAGAAGCTTGGTGTAAAAAGCCTCACACCATTGCTGAAGAATTAATCTTCCTCCTGCCATCGACACTGTTGCAACTATGCTGAACAAATCCGGAGTGTTCCCTTAATTAAAACCACAATAGCTCGATGTATAGGCTATTCAAGTGGATGAAGCCACTGACAGCAACAAAGATTGTTATCCGATTACTTACGTGCAATACTTAGATAAAACACTAAATGAGGACTACATTTTTGTAAACCTATATCAAATAGAGCAACAGCTGAACAGTTTTTCAAAATTAGACACTTTTAAGCAACAGGCTGGTTTGAAATGGCAGGACTGTGTTGGAATATGTACAGATGGCCGACATGAAGATCTTCAGGCTTTGATAAGAAGGGAAGCGCCAGATGCTATTTGGACACACTGTAGATCCATTGAGAGGCACTGGCTTCAAGGGATTTAAGTTCTGAGTTACACAACTGTCAACGTCATTATGAACTACATAAAAACAAGACCTTTAACAGCCAGACTTTTTACTGTATGTGAAGAAATGGGAGCAGATCACAAAAGCGCTGTTTATTACAACTCTCGATAGCCCTCAGGTGGAAAAGTTATGACATGTACCTTTGAGATCAGAGATGAAGTAGGCATCTTTCTGGAAGAAGAAAAGCACTCATGCAAAGATATTTCATGATGTGTAATGAAATTGACGTATCTAAGTTATAATTTTGATAATGTTTTGAACACACAGTTACAAGGCACTCACAATCACATTCTTCAGCTTGCAGATAAGATAAATGTGTTTGTTAGGAAAGTGGAAATGAGAAGCAGCACACTAGAAAAGGATAACCTGAACATATTCCCGAAATCTCAAAACATCAGCTGAGTAGTAGAATTTCAGAGAGGTACGCAGTGCATATAAAAACACCTTTCATCATTGAGAACTCACTTTCAGAAATGGTTTTCAGACACTGACACTGGAAAATATGACTGGATTAGAAACCCATTCAGCACAAGGTGATTTTCATACTCTTGAAGAAAAGTACATAGACATGACTTCGGATTTGAATTTAAAACTGCCTGAATTTTGGTCAAGTAGAGTAGAAGAGTATTCACTTTTAACTATAAAGGCTATACCCATACGTCTTCCATTTGCTACTTATTTGTGTGAAATTGGTTTCTCTGCAGTTGCCTGCATCAAGATAGAATATAGGTCGCAGCTGAACATTGGATGAGAACTAAGAGTAGCGATTTCTAAACTGCAGCCTTGTATAGAAACACTGTGCAAAGAAAACCAGGCCCATCCAAGTCACTGAGAAAAACTGTGTTTTTATATATATATATAAAATGTATTAAGTTTTGTATTTTGTTATTATAATATTTACATTTATACGGGGTCGGTGCGGGGCGTGAGAGAACTCACCTTCACTACTGTTGAGTGGGAGCCAAAATAATTTGGGAAACGCTGCATTAAAAAGAACAGACATATTAGATCAGAGGTCAAGGTCACCAACATTTAGTATTCAATCTTTATATAACTGCAGAGTATATGAAGTCTCTGCCTCAAATGGTACAGGCTTTGACAGTGCAGCTAAGTTGCTTTGTAAAATGAGTGCCGATAAACCGTAAGTCTTTGTCATCAGGAAAGCCACCTTAGATCACAGGTTAAATTGAAGGGTGGAGTTAGGGTTCCATAATCCCGAAAAATAATGAAGTTGCAAACTGAAATGGTTTAGAAGTAATTCGCAAAAGTGGCGGTGAGAGATTTGCAACTTCCCCTCACAGGAATAAAAAATATATACATACTGTATGATAATGGGCTGAATAGAGTCAATAAATGAATGAAGGTTGGAGTCATGGTAAGAAATCAAAACAGATAAAACATCTTGATTAAAAAAATAAAATACAAAATTGTTTAGGTTCTCTATTAAAGAAATTATTAAAAGTTATCCAACCCTGAGGATAGCAACCAGATCCTGGCCGCATGGTAAACTTCACTAACCCAGACAAAGTTTATTCCATCCTTCTGGAGGTAGAACAGAACAAAAGAGTTAAATGCTTTCTTTCCTATACCTCCTGCAGGGACATCTCCTTTTAATATGCCCTCCAAGAAGCAAGTAGAACTTGCACAATGGATCCATACATGTGACAATTCTGGGTCTGTGACCTTTGAAAATCAGATTAACAGAAAGTAGCTCTTAAAAGATTAAGAAATAACCATTTTATCATAATAAAGTAAGACAGGGAGCTGTAATCAAAATATGGAGTCACTTTATGCATTCTGTAATCCTTCATATTTCAGTAATGATATTTAACAGCCTGGGCAGTGACCCATAAAGATGACTTTTGACCACCCAAGAATAAGCCTGTAAGCATATTCCTGACTTCTGACAGTTGCACAAAGCACATGTTCTGGTAGCTCCGAGCTATTATTAAAGATCTTTACACCTGCAGTCTTGAAAATTCTTCAAAACCAGTATTGGATGCTGTTGTAGCAGAGCAAGAGTTTAATGTGTTCTATTTGAGCTTCAACAAATAAAAGCTGGGAAAAAAATAGATCCCAATAGTGGTCTACTTAAACTGTTAAACCATAATTATTCAGGTAGCAATTACTTTTTCTTCTTTGCAAATTTGCTTCTCCCCCCCCAGGACCAAAGTTCACATTGCTGGAATTTGGTTTTGCATACTTTCACCAGATAGCAAGATTTTTGTGAAATTATGTCATTTAAAAAAAAAAAAAAAAAAAAAAAAAAACAAGAGGCATAATGTGTACTTATTTATATACTGAACACCCACAATGATCACAGAGACACTGTTTTGAAGTATTTCAAGGTATGCAACTTAAGTCCAGTAAATCATTACACTTGGATAACTGGCTTTGAGAAAGCGAAATGTGGATGAACAAAAAGATGATTAAATGAAAGGCTGGGAAGGGGGGGGGGGGTGTTCTGCTGCAGATTGCTCCAACAGTCCTGGTTATTTGTGCAAAAGCATTCATCTTAAAAACAATTCTAAATAACAACAACATATTTGCATGAAAATGTAACAACCTTGACTAAGTTACATTATTTATTTTTTTTACTCTACCTGCATTACAGGTATACACATAATAAAAAGGTAAGAGTAAGCAGGTTGAAACACTAAATATATTTTTTACAAATAAGAAATTCATTTAAGGGTGAGCGTTCCTTTATATAAACCATTAATTATTTATAAAAAACAGACTTCAAATTGAATAGGGAGTGTCATAAAAATGCTAAAATCTTCGACTTTTTCATAATTTATTATAGTGCTAGAACACATATTCAAACTAATATTTTTTGACATCTATTCGGATACAAAAATCAGATGTTTGTATTCACTAAAAATGTCAAAAATTCTGGTGCTGGTCGATACAGAGGTGAAGGCTGCAGTATCACCTCGCAATTATTTTTAAAAAGTTAAAATGCACTATGATTAGGGAGTAGTGAGTAGCGACTATTAAAAATGTTAACCGTACCATTAATCTCTACCACAATATGAACAGCCATCTACAATTGCATTGCCTGCAGGTGCTTTCTGTCCAGTCTGTTTTGGCAGACCTATGAGAAGTTTAATTGTGGATTTATTCATAGACACAGTCAAAAGTAATCTTATTTCTTGCTAAATGACCTGGCAGTGTCAAGCGTGGTCACCAAGTAGGAACAGTTTAAGCTCAGGATTTGCTGGTTTGTGAATGTCATACATGTATTCGTTCCACCAGTGTGACTGTGTGCCTTATTGCATAATGAACTGGTAGATACAGAGCTGCTGTTTCAACAGGGACTTTTCAGCCGGTTGTGAATGTACTACTGAGTGACTACTTTGATCAGGAGACAGTGTTGCTACCATCTCTCACCCAGCACTTTCACAGATTCACTCAGCCAGAGGTGCTCTGGTCCACAGCACAATAAGCACCATTGAACAAATCTGGTTAGCCAGGGGCAGGAACTGTCATTTCAGCAATCACAAAAATGTAACAACTCAGATATAGCTGCTGGCGTTGAAAAATGTACATTATTTTAAAATTGCTTCCCTAATAGGGTGGTTGTAAAGTAATTTTGTGCAGCCACTGTAATAAAACAGAGTACCACAGAGCAAAGAAAATAGGCAAGGAGGCACAAAGGATTTTAGAAATACCACCACAGGCTTTTATCCTCAAGATAAATATCCTTAAATAATCCAAATTCCTTCCTTTTCACAGCACGTCTTAAAGTGACTGTAGCTTACAAAATAATTTTAAATAATTTTTTTTTTTATTATTATTATTTTAAAACTGGTACTACACTAGTTAAAGAAATCTCAGTTTGCAAACCATGCTTTCAGATAGTGTTGCACTCCCTTACTCCTTTCACCTCTGGGGTGAAATTGTTCACACCCTTTTAAAAGGCTTCCTTCCCCTTAAATGAACCAGCTGTTTAACAAGTTTTCTGAAAGTAAGGCACGGAAACGGAGAACTTTCTTTAACCTAATCTACTATTACGTTTAAAAAGTTTGTTGTTTGCTACATTTCTCTCAAAAATGAACATTTAAAACCTAGCTAGCCAATAGGAGTGTAAAACAGGGTAGGTTTATTTTGTTAGCTACAATCACTTTACTAGATGGAATCGTTAATTTTGGTTAGAAACAGCTTTTACAAAGCAGCAATGTGCACTTTTCTGCTACCATGTTTGCCTTTACACAACACCTAGTTTTGCAGCATCCATCTGAAGAAACTGAAATCCATGGCTATAGAGGTATTTTGTGCTTTTTGTTTACCGGAAGATTGCTGTGGATTGCAAAGTATCACTCTTTGTTACTCCTAACAGGGTTCAGGGACCTTTGTCGTCTAGGTTACACGTGAGCAATAAACCTCAGTAAGGGATTTGTTTTTTCAAGTCTGGAGGTGAAAAGAATGTCAGTAATGTCTGCTGTTAAATAATAATGTTTTGGGTTAATAAGAATAGATTGTGAAAAACACCTTGATGGAAAGAAAAACATATGACAAAGGCTAAATTATACAGTATGTAATTTTCATTGACCTACACAAACCTCAAAACAGACACCCCCTTAGATTTAATAGTTAACATATGAACAGTGGAATATCAGAAGCCACATCAGCAAGCTGTTTGTATGTACCAGAAAATCTTAATGTGATTAATCAAAGGTCACCTGACCAATACATGGGGAAGGATTGAAGGATGACCGATTCATAAATGGGTAAATGCCAGAGCTGTATTTGGTCTTCGGTCAGACTCGAATATCCAGTAAAAAATAAAAAAAAAATAAAAACATAAGCCAAGTTCAGGCAAAATGCACAGTGTTGTGATCACAACTGGGAACAAGTGCCTTATACTGGAATAAGCAGGTGTACTGCTAGTCAAACTGGTGTACAAGCCATCACATGCCAGATAACTGCCTGCAACGTTGAATTTTACTGAACTGCATCACATTTTACAGGATCTGAAGGATGGTAAATCTAGTCTCAACTTAACAACGGAAATATATTTTCAAAGACTATGGAACAGACTTGGAGAAAATGTACAATACTTGTAATAGAAACCTTTGGAAGCAACCACTGTTACAGGATTATGTATTGCAAGACACAAAATAATGATGCTTCATTCTTTAGATTCTGCTTTTGACAATCCTTTAACAGTAGAGATATCTCTTGATTAAACATAATTGTCTTTGCCTAACATACAATTCACAGTAAGTCAGATGTATTAATTTCAGATGTATTAGTTTGTTTTAGTACAGTGCATGTCTACAAAAAGGAACTACTAATAAACAGTTATCAAGGTAGCAGAAGCAATTATACATTTAATGATACATCCATCTTTGTAATCTGAATGGCCATTTTAACAAAACAGAGGTATTCTATGTGCTTCCTGAGGTGGCACAGAATCCCCATAGTAAGAGTTTGCATAATTATAGGAAGCAAAACCACCTTTATTTACACTGTAACTAACCCAATAAGTATTCATGGTATTTTAAGTTCTGAAGAAACACAAGCTAACACAAGCATATATTATTTGCATGTTATGTGATCCATCATAACTTCAAATATACAAACTGCAATGCAAAACTTACGAAACAAATAGGCAAACTCTTTACATAATATCATTATTAGAAAGTGTTAAAGTACTGCATGTCTTTACATAAATAATGAATAATCAAATAAATATCTATGCAACCTACCACTGTGCATACACAGTGAATTACAGCTTTAAGCATGGCCAGCTCTGCCCTACTGATCAATCACTGACTTCAGCAAAGTACCTGCATATGGTGCACTTCCCCAAACAGAACCCCATACAGTGTTAATGCAACAGAGGTCGAGAAATCTGCACACCGACAGTCTTGTAACGAACACTGTGAGCTGCCAAAACTGGGATTATCTCTTACAGTTTTCCTCAATAAGCTGGTCTCTTTCTAACCTTTAACATGAGGTTCAACGAATATTGGATTATGCTAGTTAACAAGTGACAGGTGCAGCCAATTAACAGCAGTGACTTCCAGTCTTTTGCAAGGGTGCTGTGCAGAAATAAAACGCTCTTCTATCAGTGCCCAAAAAAGCAAACTGCTTATCTGCAGGGCTACTGGGGAACATCAAAAACTTTCTCCCGGCGATGTCCCTCTCATTAAATAGCAATTTCACTTAGAAATTCCCCCAACTGTGTTACAGTATGCTTTGCTGCTCTTGGCAGGTTTTCAAAAACTGTGCCGCATTAAAATGTCAGTGGGAATTTTAACTGTGCATTCTTTGTGTACAAGGCCTTTCATTAATGAAGTAGCATGCTTTTCAAGAAGCCAGCCATCTGATGCTTTATAGATTATTAACACCAGCAGCATTTAATGGATACGTGAAAAGAAGATTTATGAATGGTTTGTGCCTGCAGTTATACATGGACATGAATGCTTTCATTCCGAAACATTATGGTACATTTTGTAATTTTATAACATTTTTGACAGTTTGATCAAAAACAAGCCAGAGATCCTGGGTTTCACTTCCATCTCAGCAATCATTGATATTGCCCTTCCGTCTCTAAATGTAAAGCTACATGTAGACACAAGTTTTAGCTTATGTAATGACCTCCGGAGTTTATGATTTCATATGAATTACTGACTGTGATACATCTCAGTTGACTATCCTAGAAAGAAACATTTAAATAGTTCACATTGACACAGAAAAAGACAACCCTATAAACTATGCTGGATTGAATTGATGCGGCGTTCATGGTAAACTCTCAATGCAAAATGACAAAATAAGGATTAGCAAAATTTAGATGACTACAAGCTAGTGAAACGTGTGTAATATTGCTGATTGAATATACTCAACCTTCTACACTTTATTTGAATAACATATCTGCTAACTTGATTGTTCTTATACCATAGAACCAAACATGTAACAGAAATAACCTTGACATTTTGTTCTAAGAACAACGCAGTATGATGAATTAGAAGATAGACAACCTTAAATGTAATAGCAGGCCCAAAAGCAGCCTTGTCATTTTAAGGCAGCGTTCTTGGCAGCCCGGCGGCAAAATCCGTCTGCGAGAGCCTTCCGTCTGTATCGTCGGATGTCAGCTACAGTGCTGCCAAATGGGTGATTTTTTTTTTGCAAAATGTGGCTGTTTTTAATTATGTTTTGCAGGAGAAAATGATGCTAACCGTGTTCTCTATTTAACACACATAATGTCCCAGGGTTCTACCCCCTGCACTGTCAAGTATCCACCAATAGGATTGTTGTTGTTTTTCCGGGGGAAAACAGACAAAGTTATTTTTAAGTGATAAATAGAAACCGATCCTGCAAAGTAAAGATGTCGAAGTCGTGGGCAAAATATATTAAAAAAACAAACCCTTCCTGGGAACGAGAAGCAGTTTTTAAGGGGGCGTGTATTGTTGGAGCTCGACCAAACACATTCATTAGAACTGACAAGAGCAGTTGGTCATTCATCAGCTACTACCTTAACACTGTACTAACACATGCCAGTTGCATCCTGGCTTTAATGTACACTGCCTATAGAAAGTCTACACCCATTGAACTTTTTTCACATTTTGTGTGTCAGTGCCTCAGAGTTTCTTGTATTTAAATTAGGATTTTTTTCCACTTATCTACACACCATACTTCACACTGTTAAGGGGAAAAAAAGTTTTTATTGAGAAAAAATGAAAAAATTATAATATTGAAAATACAAAACTGAAAGATCATAACTGGATAAGTCTACACCCCCCCCGAGTTAATACTTTATTATATATTAAAAATACAAAACTGAAAGATCAGAATTGGATAAGTCTCCACCCCCCTGAGTTAATACTTGGTAGAAGCACCTTTGGCAGCAATTACAGCTGTGAGTCTGTTGGGATAGGTCTCTACCAGCTTTGCACATCTAGATTTGGCAATATTTGACCAAACTGTTCAAGCTCTGTCAAGTTCCTTGGGGAGTGTTGATGGACAGAAATCTTCAAGTCATGCCACACATTTTCGATTGGATTTAGGTTAGGGCTCTGACTGGGCCACTCAAGGATATTTACCTTTTTGTTCCTTAGCCACTCAAGTGTAGCTTTGGCTGTGTGCTTTGGGTCATTGTCATGCAGAAAGGTGAAATTCTGTCCCAGTTTCAGCTTTCTTGCATAGGGCAGCAGGTTTTCCTCAAGGACCTCTGTACTTTGCTCCATTCATTTTCCCTTCTATCCTGCCATGTGCCCCAGTCCCTGCTAATGAGAAACATTCCCATAACACGATGCTGCCACCACCATGCTTCACAGTGGGGATGGTGTTCTTTGGGTGACGCACTGTGTTGGGTTTGCACCAAACAACGCTTTGCGTTTGGCCAAAAAGTTCCATTTTAGTTGACCACAAAACTTTTTGCCACATGGATATAGAAGTGTTTTTTTGCATACTTCAAAAGGGACTCAAGGTGGGCTTTCTTGAGTAACCCTACCATACAGGCCAGATTTGTGGAGTGCTTGGGATATTGTTGTCACATGCACACTTTGACCAGTCTTGGCCATAAAATCCCGTAGCTCTTGCAAAGTTGCCATTGGCCTCTTGGTAGCCTCTCTGATCAGTCTCCTTCTTGCTCGGTCATCCAGTTTGGAGGGACAGCCTGATCTAGGCAGGGTCTTGGTGGTGCCATACACCTTCCACTTCTTAATAATGGTCTTGACCGTGCTCCAAGGGATATTCAAAGCCTTTGATATTTTTTAAACCTATCCCCTGGTCTGTACCTTTCAACAACTTTGTCCCAGAGTTCTTTTGAAAGCACCTTGGTGCTCATGGTTGAGTCTTTGCTTTGAAATGCACTACCCAACAGACGGAACCTACAGGAACTGCTGAATTTATCCTGATTGCTATTACAAGGGAGGTGGCCACTTATCCAACCAAGCTATTTCAGTTTATACTTTTAATTAATTTTCAATAATATTTTTTTCACTTGGAAGCTGTGGGTTAGGATCTGTAGATAAATGAAAAAAAAAAAAAAAAAAAACTATTTTAATTGCAGGCTATAAGGCAACAAAAGGTGAAAATGTTATCATTACAACCCCCCCCCCCCCCCCCCCCCCATTTATTTTCACCACTCAAATCAGCAAACTAAAAATCACAGAACTGCACAATCAAGTCCGTAATCATGAAGTTGACTAGACCAGTGGTGCGCAAACGTTTTATATGCCGACCCTCTTAGCATACATTTTGTTGCTCCCCCTGGCACATATTAAAACATTAGAACTTAACTTTATATTTTAAGGTGTTTTTTCCATATCTCACATCTTTTGTCCTAGATTTAAAATCACAAAAAGTCCAGATTTAGCTAAAAATACATAAATGTTAACAAACACATTCTTAAATGTTTGGAAATTTGTACTTTCAGATATAATTTATAAATGTTGAAAACGTGCACCACAAATTTAACATTTAAAATCAGTCTATAAATGTTTTATTTAGACTTGAGAACATTTGCTGACGTGTTAAATCTTGGTTTCTAACAAATAAATCTGTACATTTAAATACTGTCTTTACACTGGCGGGTCAACATTTAGCTAACATGTCTAAGAAATAAATCAGTGAAACATATGTATATATAAAAAAATACATATTTTTACAGTTGGAGATTCAACATTTACCTAACAGGTAAATTAGTTATTAACATTATTGTTCAGCAATTAATTTAGAAAAAATAAATCTGGGTTTTTACAAAAATAAATAAAAAATTGCCAGATAAAACTGAAGCGAACATGCAAATGAGCCCCCGCCCATTGATGCGTCTGATTTGGTATGCTGCAGAGCTGCTCTTACACTCGGGAGAGCCAATCCCTCCACTTCCCAGCCTCCTTCCCAGCTAAATCTGGACTTTTTGGTTAAATTGAGGAAAAAATACACGAGTTACATTAAATCTGGGGAAACACACAAAATAGAAGTGCATTTTTTACACCTGATACATGGAAGCCGCCATTTTGGCTCTGTTCACTGACACTTGCTCCTCCAAACATAATTTTTCCGACTCCTAGCGTGATCGTCAACGGCTCATTTGAAAAGGTAAGAACTTGGACTGATTAGCTATCATTTATTAAAATGTTCTATCCTTTTTTTATTTTATTTAAATGTATATATATTTTTACAGTACTGCCCCCTTTATAGTCACACACTCCACACTTTGCGCACCACTGGACTAGACCCCAAAAAGTATCTACCCCCAGGAAAACAAAACTGAAAAAAACAAAAAACTAAATAAAAAAAAAAAACACACACACACAAGAACATTAGCACTGCACATGTGTCAAGTGAGTAACAGCTTTAGAGGGAGCCTAATTCCATCACACAAAGACCGAGAAATTGCACACTCAGCCACACAAGTAGAAAACCCCAATGCTGCAATTGTTCCTAAATGTATGACCAGCTGATCGACCAGACTGCCACAGTATGAGTCACCCCGAAAAGCATGCACTGCATAATCTCAATAAATGATGCACTCCAGCTAAACTATGTTATTATAAAAAAAGAAAGGCACAAACTGGTTGCCCTGTCCTTGCACTTCGGAGCTGATGACAATGTGTTTATATTTCACAAAGCACAGGGAAAACTCCCTCCTCTTTTTGCCACTCAGACTCCCCACTCTTCTTTAAGCGGATCTCGACAGTCCACTTTCTATTTGGCAAAGCCACTGTGTATAATTCCCTGACAACTGACCAGTAAAAACCATGCAAATTCTTCCACTCTTACACAAACTTCAGACGCTTAAACTGCTGCCACCCTCTGACTTCTAGGAATGTATTGGAAAATGCTGACACGGTGCCGCAATTGCCAAGCATCCATATTATTAAATGTATTCTCTAGTGGATTCACATAGTTCCATGACCTTGTCTTCTGGGAAATATTTAATATAGAAACATAAGGAAAGTTACAAAACGGGAGGAAGCCATTTCGGTCCATCAATGCTCATCTGGATGCATTGGATGGATGCTGTACAATATCGTTAGAAATGACTGAAAAATACCTTACCTTTTTGTTTTACACAACACAACTCAACACAAGTCAACTAACAAGGGCAATTTATTTGATCATTCGTGAACTATCTGCATGCCAACCACTGACTCCTCATTCAAGTAAGCAGTTTTTGTTTTCTCAGATCCAGCTTGCTGATAGAAGTCCCGGGGGCTATAGGAGTACTGTTGGAAACTACAACATAAAACAATGTGCATCACCTACTCTACATGCCAAACGTTACTCATTCCAATAATCGAATCATCTAGACACTAATAAAAAAAAAACGACCAGTTTGATAAAAGAACTTCACTTTTCCTACTTTCACGCCAAGTTATAGCACATGACTTAAGTCTTACCTTTCACGCACTTCTATTTATTCTGTGGGTCTCAAATGTGCAGTTTTGAAAGAAACACCTGCTAAAGCAGACATCTAGGTTAAACAACATCTCAGTTTGCTTGCCTTGCCTTCCAGTTCCTTTCACTGCAGTAGTGTCAAAGCATGTTACTGGCTGAAAGCATGTCAGTCAGTAGGGGAAGCAGCTGATTGGTTATTGACAGGTGAAATAACACAGAAAGTGCAAGACAGTCTAAAAACACAGCTTGCAAACATTTCTTTGTCCTAGAGTAGTATCAGATATCATGCTTTACCATTGTTTGCTCTAACATACATTTCTTTTAAAAATGCACATTTGTGCAGTAGCTATTGAAAGTGTGAAAAAGGTCAGATTTACATTTCATCTATAAAACATGTGCATGCCTCCATTTAGTTTACTACTAATAAACATATATAAAAACTAGAAACTAACACTTATTCGGATATATAAATATAGATATATATATATATAATATATATATATATAGATATCTATATATATTATATATATATAGATATCTATATATATATAAGTATACATTATACATACATACATACACACACACAGCTCTGGAAAAAATTAAGAGACCACTGCAAAATTATCAGTTTCTCTGGTTTTACTATTTATAGGTATGTGTTTGGGTAAAATGAACATTTTTGTTTTATTCTATAAACTACTGACAACATTTCTCCCAAATTCCAAATAAAAATATTGTCATTTAGAGCATTTATTTGCAGAAAATGACAACTGGTCAAAATAACAAAAAAGGTGCAGTGTTGTCAGACCTCAAATAATGCAAAGAAAATAAGTTCATATTCATTTTTAAAAAACACAATACTAATGTTTTAACTTAGGAAGAGTTCAGAAATCAATATTTGGTGGAATAACCCTGATTTTCAAGCATAGCTTTCATGCGTCTTGGCATGCTCTCCACCAGTCTTTCACATTGATGTTGGGTGACTTTATGCCACTCCTGGCGCAAAAATTCAAGCAGCTCAGCTTTGTTTGATGGCTTGTGACCATCCGTCTTCCTCTTGATCACATTCCAGAGGTTTTCAATAGGGTTCAGGTCTGGAGATTGGGCTGGCCATGACAGGGTCTTGATCTGGTGGTCCTCCATCCACACCTTGATTGACCTGGCTGTGTGGCATGGAGCATTGTCCTGCTGGAAAAACCAGTCCTCAGAGTTGGGGAACATTGTCAGAGCAGAAGGAAGCAATTTTTCTTCCAGGACAACCTTGTACTTGGCTTGATTCATGCCAAAGCTGCCCGATTCCAGCCTTGCTGAAGCACCCCCAGATCATCACCGATCGCCCACCACATTTCACAGTGGGTGCGGGACACTGTGGCTTGTAGGCCTCTCCAGGTCTCCGTCTAACCATTAGACGACCAGGTGTTGGGCAAAGCTGAAAATTTGACTCATCTGGGGGTGCTTCAGCAAGGCTGGAATCGGGCAGATTTGTCTTTTTGAAGGGCGCATGAATCAAGCCAAGTACAAGGTTGACAGACTCACAGCTGTAATTGCTGCCAAAGGTGCTTCCACCAAGTATTAACTCAGGGGGTTGGAGACTTATCCAATTATGATCTTTCAGTTTTGTATTTTTAATATATAATTTTTTTTCCCCCCTTTAACAGTGTGGAGTATGGTGTGTAGATAAGGGGAGAAAAATCCTCATTTAAATGCATGAAACTCTGAGGCACTGACACAACAAAATGATAAAAGTTCAAGGGGGTCTAGGTTTTCTATAGGCACTGTAAATGCAATAATTATATATTTAGGTGTGGTTTACATACATTCCTTTTCAAAGTTCATGCTTGAAAAGCAATCCGATTATATGCGCACTGTAGATGTAGGTCACCAATGGTGTTAAACCTTTTCTATTTGTCTTACAAGAGTAATAACTTTTCACAACATGCACATTTATCTGCAATGAACGTGTACAGTGCAAAGGTGAACTTTATTCTACAAGGTTTGGTAAAAAAACACCGACATGAGCATTCCTCAATAGTAACCTCTCCCAGTTCCTTCAGGGAAGCTGGGGATGGAGATCTGAGTAAATTCTGTTCTCAATAACAGGCCAGAAACCAGGGATTCCCAGCTTCTTTTCCACAGACCACTACCAATACACAGGAACACACCTACTGTATTACTACAAACTACAGAAGCGCTGGTATTGTAGGCCACTGTTAACCAAACTAGAGGGACTGTGAGAGTGCTTCAGGGAGCTGAACCACATTCAGAAATATTCTCTCCTAAAATACCTTTACATCTGTCAAAGCAATGTTCAGTTTATTAACATGACTACCGCTGGTAGGTTCTTAGGGTTATTTTGAATGCAACACTGCCCTGATAGATATATTCTACATTTATAATCTCTATTCCCAATACCCACACAAACAGTGCCATAGAACCCCTGACGTTCAGACATTTAGATTTTGGTTATATTATAGCAGCGATTGACAAATTCCAGCATGATAAATATTTTCTAATCTTGGGAACAGCTGGAGAAATAGCAACTATGAATATGGGACACACAGCTTGTCTATTGACATGAGTGCATTGATTCTAAATGTTCTCCTTTCTGTTTTAATGCTTCATACTATTTCAACTCTATCCTTGAAAAAGGCTACAAAGCTTAAACATGTTAAACTACTTTTCTGTCTGGATTTGCAGCATGGAATAAACATAACCTTGCACGCCAACAGGATTCACATTCTCACTCACTGTTTTACTTCAGACAGTGGCTTTACCTTCCTTATCAAAATATATATATGCTGACAAATGTCTGTGGATCAACTAGTCAAGTTCTATTTAATATATTCAAAATGTTTTATTAGATTTGTTGGATGAATTAGGAGGCCAAAATGTGTACCACATGTGTTGGGTGATAAACACTAGGCTATCAGCATGGTAAAAGCCATTAAAGATAATTTAGTACCAAAAAATTGATAGCCTGCTCCCACGCTTGCCTAACATGCATCACCTGAACGTTGAGAGAAAAACAAAACTCCTCTTTTTCCAATAAATAGAGAGTTCACATACTGTTCTGCAGTTCAGCAGAGGCTCTTCTTGTCTCTGTAGTAAAACTGGTTACTACTGTTACTTGCTATTGCTACTTTGTTCCTACATCAAGTACTACAGTGTTAATCCATTTATCTGCAATGTGCATTCATCGTTCTAATTACTGTAACCGGCTACTGCTGCTTACTGTAGTCTATACTGCAAGTGTACTTTATAGTTGTCATATTAACCCCATATTATACTTAACTGCTTACCTGTTTCACTAATTGAATGTTGTGTGTATTGCGCATGGTTCTCCCACTAATGTTTCTGCCAAGGCCATAAGAAAAGAACCAGAAAGAAAAGAATGCTTCTGTAGAGGCTCCTCAAGACTGATTGTGCAGTAGAAAGGCAGGGAAGCATATCACTGCTGCATAGTCGTCAGTAAACAAAACCTTTTTATATGACCTTCTAATATGCTTTGCCATTTCACCATTTAGGAATCTTATCAGAGGCATTGTTTTTGATGAGTAGTTAGTAAGCATGCGAAAATGTTGCTTAATAGGAACACATGTATATGCTGTAAAATCTCTTTGCTCCTTTGTGTCTGCTTTTAATCTTTTTTTTTTTTTTTTTTTTTTTTTTACAACATTTCAGTTGGTCCACTCCCATTATTTCTCTTGACATAAAATTGTGCTTTTCCTTAAATGAGATAAAAGTGAAAACACAAAACACTAGATTGGTAGTTGGTCACTGGTGTTAATAAAATGCCCCCTTGGGCTGTTTCATATACTAATATTACATCCACGGAAAAGGACAGAGAATACAGTATTAAGATGGCTTTAGGATAGAAGCACCTTATAGAACATTCCTAACACTGTGTCTAAATTCTGCTCTTAATAATAGGCAGGGGCAATGCAGGTATAATATCCTGTATCCCACATTCTAAAATTGTAGAAAAGCATACAGTACAACCTTTCTTAAATCCTACTACAGTAAACCAAACTAATGCATCTACTTAGAAACATTTTTAAAGTAATTGCAAACTGTTAGGCGCCATAAAGCCACTACTGCAGCAGATTCATAGGTTTGCAAATTACAGATAAGGGTAAGAGGCTACATAAAAAAGACTCCTTGTGTGAGGAAGCCTTTGACAATCACATATTGGGAATTGTTCAAATGCTTGAAACTTAGAATGCTTGTACACTTCTAACTTCACTAAGCCTGCCAGAAACAAGAAAGGAGAAGCGGTCAAGCAGGAGGATACACTGCAGTTGTATTTAATAGAAATAGTTACAATTCATAAGGTGTAAGTACAAATCTGTTTTGAAATCTCCAAAACTGCATTAGACAAAGAAAATGTAATGTTATCATTGGATAAAGATTCAGGATTTGAACATTACATGAGCCCACCAGTTGCAAGTGGCAGACACTTATCTATCCTACTGAGGAGATGGATCATATATATGTGAATGTAGCTATTCAAAGTGTGGAATTCAGCATTTAACCCAATAATATACAAAAACCTGAAATGTTTAATGCCATAAGGGGTTATCCATAAAATACAGAACACATGTGTCCTATTTATTTTTACCAAATAATCAATTGCCTAGTACATAACATTTCCCATGCAAGCATACTTAAGGTTTAAAAGATTTTGCAGTAATAAATCTAATGTCTTTCGTGAGGATTTGTTTAAAGAGCAATTCCCATTTTGCTTTAAAAAATATTATGAAATTATAGTGAAAGAAAAAACTGGTTCAAGTAGCCGAGCAATTAAAAGGCACATTGTCATAACATTGCCAGCCCGTTTTGGAAAACCTTATGAAAACACAAGTCAGGTCAAACAATTGAAGGCTCTGTTGTGGTTTGAAATTCTACCTTGCCTTCTGCTGGTGCAACAATGAGCCTTATAATACAGATTACACATTCTCACCTTCCACCATATCAAATGCTCATTCACGGGTCCTATAAGCATCTTTTATTCCAGGTGACAAGGCAAATGCACACACAGCCTCACCTAAGAACACAATGATCCTGCCAAGCAGCAGCAAGATGAAATGCACCACTGTAACAATTCACTCTTTGTCCCAATCCAACACTATACCTACCAGCACTCTGATGCACAGCCAAGAAAAGCCACTGTGTTGGGTTACAGCTCTTGTGCTCAAACAATCTGTGCTTGTGCTTAATAAACTACAGTCTGTCTGCATTTTAGTCACTGCCAATCATCTGTAAGGATAGTGTGTCTGGTTTTATACTTTAATAATTTATTATAAGAGTTAAAAATAACGTTCAATGAGCCAGCAATAGCATAATTCTTATTTAAAAAAATGATTTATTTGGAGATTGTGTCATTTGAAGTATCCATCCTTGATTTAAACATGGTTAACAGAAGAATGAAAAACATAAAAGTATATATTAATACTATATAAAACACAACTCAATGTGTCGTCAAGCTTATTTTTTAAATATATTTATTAAACAGTGAACACAAATGTAATTAATTAGTTTACGTAATACAAATAATTGTGAGTCAAGCGCTTTTGATCTGTACAGAAACTAACCCTAACCACAAACCTTACTTTATTCCAATTATTCAGTTACAGGTCAGCATGACTAAAATTGTAATAAGAAATAGTAATACAAATGTGAAATGAATTATTACCTCCTTTTTAATGATTGTGTGGCTGGTGTAAGCAAAGATGCTGCACTATAAAAGAGAATAACAAATATGTCAGTAACAAACCGGTACATTCTCAGCCACAGCTGTAAATTTAAAATTTAAAGCAATCAGTATGACGGAAAAATGTGTGACCATGACACATATCAACAAAATATAATGAAATATTGATAAGTGGTATTTAAGACCTAAAGGTAAGTTAATGAAATGTTATTATCATGGTAAACTACAATAAAATTACTGGTTTAAAGTGTGTGGAATAACGCCTAGTGTTCTCAATATACAAGCGTGACATACAGCCAGACGAATGTACAGACAGAGTGGCATCGCCATATATTGCCACAGTCTTCGGCCTCGGGCATGTAACTGCACGAGGCGGGCATTACCACATGATTAAGCCCGCTCTTTGGGGTTCAAATGCTTAATTAATGAGATTAAAATGCACAAATATATACCTCCGTCACATCCAATTGTAGCAACCTTAGATAATGTTAAATACCATCTTTCAATCTAATCCGGGTTAAAAGCAAAACACCTATCAAAGACCCTTCAACTGTCTAAATCACGGAAGTTAAACTGCAAATGTTGACCCCTCTTTATCAAAGTTCTTGAAAGGGCGCCAGGTTGATGGATTTGTGTCAGCAGACATGGCTGCAGTTGACTGACGTATTCAGTTATTCTCTCGGGTCATGAAGGGATCAGACAACAGAGAGAGTTTTACATCCAAACATCGTAACCATTTCAACCTTATTTTCTACGGCCTGTTTCAGAGCCCTGTACAGCACCCCCTTCTCTACCATGGCTGTTACATCAGGGCTCAAATAGCAGGGAAATATTAGTCTTAGCTACAAATAAGCAGATGAACCCTGGAGGCTCAATTTCCGTTTACCAGCTCGACTGACAAGCAGGGGTTGCTGTAGCACAGTGAGACGAACAGTACCTACCCCTGCAGCATTTCAAAATTTCTGACACATTTTCAGGATTGAAAAAACATAAATCTCCATGTGGACATATTATTTACCTGAGTTCAGTTGTTAGAGCATTACTCATACCTACAATCGTACCTTGTTCCAATACCCCGTCTGGACTAGTTAGAAACAAATTTATCGAGATAATTTATTGAGCTATATATACACACATAGTGTTAACAAGGATCACTTTCTTTACTTAAGTTCCTTTAATTATAAGGCACAGTAAACCCTACCAAAGTCTTTAATAAATGTTTAAATTTGTGATTTGATACCAGAATTGCTGAAAAGTGGCCTTGGCTTTGTGCAGCAGACTAAAGTAGGTTCTGTAAATTAAATTAAGCACATCCCAAACTTTATTCGACACACAACATGCACAGCAAGCTTTTGGCAAGACTTCAGCTATATAGGAGTTCTAACTTTTTATAGCAACACTATGATCGTTGACAGTCAGTTTAGGAATTACCCTTATTCGGGAAATCTGAGGAGTACCTTTTTTTTTTTTTTTAGTAACGTAATGTCTTATTAAATAATCTTATTCCTGCCAATTTGATACAGTACTTCATTTTATGTCCCTTTTAATGTGAAATGTTTATAGATATATTGATATATATATATATTTATATATATATATATATATATATATATATATATATATACACACACACACACACACACACACACACACACACACAGCTCTGGAAAAAATTAAGAGACCACTGCAAAATTATCAGTTTCTCTGGTTTTACTATTTATAGGTATGTGTTTGGGTAAAATGAACATTTTTGTTTTATTCTATAAACTACTGACAACATTTCTCCCAAATTCCAAATAAAAATATTGTCATTTACAGCATGTATTTGCAGAAAATGACAACTGGTCAAAATAACAAAAAAGATGCAGTGTTGTCAGACCTCAAAGAATGCAAAGAAAATAAGTTCAGATACATTTTTAAACAACACAATACTACTGTTTTAACTTAGGAAGAGTTCAGAAATCAATATTTGGTGGAATAACCCCGATTTTCAAGCACAGCTTTCATGCGTCTTGGCATGCTCTCCACCAGTCTTTCTCATTGATGTTGGGCGACTTTATGCCACTCCTGGTGCAAGAATTCAAGCAGCTCGGCTTTGTTTGATGGCTTGTGACCATTTATCTTCCTCTTGATCACATTCCAGAGGTTTTCAATGGGGTTCAGGTCTGGAGATTGGGCTGGCCATGACAGGGTCTTGATCTGGTAGTCCTCCATCCACACCTTGATTGACCTGGCTGTGTGGCATGGAGCATTGTCAGAGTTGGGGAACATTGTCAGAGCAAAAGGAAGCAAGTTTTCTGCCAGGACAACCTTGTACTTGGCTTGATTCATGCACCCTTCAAAAAGACAAATCTGCCCGATTCCAGCCTTGCTGAAGCACCCCCAGATGAGTCAAATTTTCAGCTTTGCCCAACACCTGGTCGTCTAATGGTTAGACGGAGACCTGGAGAGGCCTACAAGCCACAGTGTATTGCACCCACTGTGAAATGTGGTGGACGATCGGTGATGATCTGGGGGTGCTTCAGCAAGGCTGGAATCGGGCAGCTTTGGCATGAATCAAGCCAAGTACAAGGTTGTCCTGGAAGAAAACTTGCTTCCTTCTGCTCTGACAATGTTCCCCAACTCTGAGGACTGGTTTTTCCAGCAGGACAATGCTCCATGCCACACAGCCAGGTCAATCAAGCTGTGGATGGAGGACTACCAGCTCAAGACCCTGTAAGTTAAAACAGTAGTATTGTGTTGTTTAAAAATGAATCTGAACTTATTTTCTTTGCATTCTTCGAGGTCTGACAACACTGCATCTTTTTTGTTATTTTGACCAGTTGTCATTTTCTGCAAATACATGCTCTAAATGACAATATTTTTATTTGGAATTTGGGAGAAATGTTGTCAGTAGTTTATAGAATAAAACAAAAATGTTCATTTTACCCAAACACATACCTATAAATAGTAAAACCAGATAATTTTGCAGTGGTCTCTTAATTTTTTCCAGATATATATATATATATATATATATATATATATATATATTATATATTTTTTTTTTTTTTTTTTTAATGAGAAGTAGAAATCATTTAACAAATCAAATAGCATCGCATGTTTTCCCCCAAAAACTACACTAATATAAACAGCTTTGGTCTCCTGTATAGACAAATAGACAGAAGACCCCTAGCCCTGAATCCGAGGTCTATCATTGGCTCACTTTGTGAACTTGGGCCAAGTTGCTTCACCTCTGTGTGTCTCAGCTATAAAGTTGTTTTTTTTTTTTTTAAATGGATGTTTAAAAATGAAATTTACCGCATCCAACCCTATTTAAAATGTGTTAAATTGAATAACCGACAACAACGACAGCTTTGAATAAAATGCATCAGATTCTTTTAGCAGCTCAATTTCTACTCATAGTTAGTATAGTTTATTTGTCAACGTTCAAAATGTGTACTTTCAAAAGCTACATGATCAATGTCTTATCAATAGTCAATTTTAAAAAAAAAGCATTTTAAAATCAGCTGTGCTCCGTACAGTACAACTGTTCAAAGGTTGGCAGTGCCTCCTGCTGCCTATTCTATATAAACCAAGAGCAACTGCATTACAGAGTAATCCCTGTTTCTGTAAGCCAAACTTTGCTTTCTTCTGTGTTAATTCTTTTGTATACCGATTCTCTTACAATAGGTCCTCTGTGGACTAGACATATGGACTCATTTTATCCTCTTACAGAACGTATATCTGACAGCGACTCAAGCCTGTGATTGTTATTTACAGCTCTAAAAGAAAAAAGGAAAAGAAAAAAATGACAATTATGCATCAATAATGCTGTTTCTTTTTAGCATCTACTTGCTATTCAACATACACTTCCATAAAATGAAATGGGGCAGTATTTGTTAATAACACTTCACTTTCAACATTCTTGGTAGGAAAATCAACACTGATTTTTCACAATTGCCTCAAGATATTTAAATGCACACCAGTGAACACAAATACCATTACAGATGGGCCCCATTTTTCAACTTTGTATACAGTTAAAAACATAGTAAACACACTGATCAAATTTGCCTGTCAATCAGCACGTCTGTCCTAACAGTCTACGCGACAAATCCTCTCGATTGCCTGTCTTAGCAAATTGTGCTCCAAGATTAAGTCACTCTCGACTAAAATACACTGTGCCCCATACTGTGCTACAAAGGCGTGACATGTTTTACTTTACAAAGGAAAATTCAGAGAAAAGAATGCTTGAGCAAGATCAAAGGACAGTGGAAAAATGTATTTAAGGAAATAACAGGATCTAAGGAAATTTTAACTCTGACAGATAAAAGCCACACTGTGTGGAAGCCTGGCCATCACAGAAAATAAACAGGCAAGATGCAATTGCTTATTTAAATACAGACTGTAAGATTTTAAAGAATACTTATAAATAAAATAATGAGTCAGAATATATTACCACACAATAATATAGACCTATTTTCTATTTCTGTATGGGAATATATTCTGACCCATATAATTTATGTATATATTCAATGCTTTTTACCCTCTTTCTTAAGCTGTTTTTGCTTGGCTGAGACAGTTTCGTTTTTGGTTTTGCGACACGCTGCTGTAGAAAATGGCGCATTCATAGTTATGTCTGTGCAGGTTATGCTGCTATGTGTTGGAGAAAACTTGGTCCAGAGTCGTCCCCATTTATTTACATTACTGACAAGATGACATTTTTCAGGTAGCTGGTGAAATTCTCTCATTTATACTGAACACAAATACAACCTTTTGTGGTTTATGTCCATAAGCGTTTTTCTCCTTGTATTTAAATTTTCTTGAACTTTTAAAAAAGTTTGTTAATTATTATGTTGGTGTGAAATATTTGTTTTGAATGTATACTATTATTGTCCGCTTTACAGGCCTTGTTTTAATTGGTGATAAATATGGTGGCTGTTTACATTAAGGGCACTTTCACACCTAGCTCACTTGCAAGTGATTCGAATCGTGGTTCACTTGCAAACGAAAGCCCCTTTCACACTGGTATTCCTACCCGGGTCACAATCCCCGCGTAATATGAAACCATGTACCTGGGTCGTATACAGGTTAACCTGGGTCCCAGCGACTCACCTCAGGATGTGGGTCGACACGCTTTGACCTGGGTTGAGCGAGACAAAATGCTTGACGATCGCTCATTAGCCGACGCAATAACAAAAAGCCACGCCTGCATGAGGGTTTCACTTCCGCAAGGAACATTTCTCTTTATTCTGTTTAGCTAGATTTTTGTTGATGGACACACAGCATGGGCCAGATTGCAGCAGGGATGTAGAAACATTTGCTCTAATCAACAAACATGGAAGTTCTCTCTGGAAAAACTTTCCATCATGCACAATATGGAGAATACTTTATGTGATATGGTCGTGCTGTTGTACATGTTATTTTGATTTATTTGGAGCAAACAAAATGAAACCATTGCCAAAGAAACATAAAATGTCGAAAGAGCGTCAAGTATTTGTGTTCTTTTGGAGGAAATGCCAGAGATAATCATGATTATGAAAAAGATATTGTATATTGTACATTCAACCAACTGTAATTTAGCTTTTATTGATAATAGCTTGTTGTAAATGTTGTATGTGTGATAGTGTGGTGAGATACAGATACAACAGCAACTGGTTTACTGTAAGCTCAGGCAGAGCAGCGCAAATGCAACAGTGACTAATGTCTGTACAGACAGTACTGCTTTGTCTTGGCACAATGTTTTCCTGCCAGTGTAAATGGCAGAGTTATAATAAAGTTAGACGTAATACATGTGCTAAATCATTATTCAATTGTCATGCTTTTCTTTGCTTGTGACAGTTATTATGCTTAAAGAACATGCTTGCAGCAATAGTAATTAAATCTAAAAATTGTGTGTGATCTGTTATTGACAGATGCCAATTAAATACTAATTTCTGTGCAAGAAATTGTTCTGGAATTGTATTAAAGAAACCATCAAAATTATTATGTATCTATATTTGGTGCAATTTGAAGTCTCTGGTGAAGGGTTGAGTTGTTGCAGTGTGCTGTAGTAAAAGAGATACAATGGGACTATGGGGAGAGCAGATAGAGCACATTTCTAGAGGTTCTCACACTTTTTGTGCAGAGGATCCCTTTGCAAGATGATTTTAAAATGATATCCAAACTGAAAATGATAAAACAAGAAAGAAAAACTGTACTGCTGCGAACTTAAATGTATATTGTCTGTAGGTATCACAAAACCTGTCTCTCACCACATCAGTTAACGGACATTTTTCGAACATTAGATAGATCTGTTGTTTTATCATTTTCTGGGTCTGTTGACCAAAAAAGTTGTCTAGGGGGTCAAGTGGAACACAGTTTAGGAAATGTTGCTTTAAAAGGTTCACTTATTTGTTTGACAGGAAAGGATCCACCTAGTATTATATGTTTCCATAGATGCTTAGTAGATATGCTCCAGTCAGGAGTTTTCAGTGGATTGTTTTGTGTGCTTATGTGCCACCTGCTGGTCAGGTTTAAAACATTTTGGGCAACAACATTTCAATGGACTTGGTGTGAAAGCACTTGTCCGAGTGTTGCAGCAGTCACAATTACAGGAAAAAAAGTTATTGCCTTTCAAAGATTCTGCTATTCTTGTAAACTCCAAACAATGTCCACTTGGAGTAATGGGGAAAAGGTGCAATATATCATCATCTTGAGATTATTACAAGATTACACTTCAGGTGAGAAAATTCACTAAATTGGAGACATAAATGCATCCCAAAAATTGGATTTTGATGCTGGTTTAAATTTAAATATAAAACAATGTGAATACAAAATAGAACACATTTAATACAGTACAAACGGTACACATGTAGCAGAGAGCAGGTTTCTGTGGGTATTCACTCACCTACGGCTGGTTTTCATAACCCTTTCCTCTTTCTCTCCAGGCTCCTGTTTGACATCTTCATTTTTGTCTTTTTTCAGTTTCTTTGAGATCCTGTCTTTCATTTGCTGCCTTTCTTCGGTGTTGCAATCACTGTCGTCTGCACCTCCCTCTTCATCTTCCACCTCCTCGCCCTTTCAAAACATTAATATAAAGGGGTTACATCTAATGAAATCATTTCAAACATATTACTTATTCTGCTCTCTACAGTGGTCTCTGTACAGGTTTTAAAAAAGCATGTTATAGGAAACATAGCTGATATATTTCATTTTAAAAACAGTATCTGGTACCATACTAGGTAAAAGGAAGCTCTGATTAGTGTTTTATACTTGCACTTTCTACAGTAGGTCATTTTACCTGGAGTGTGAAATTCTCTCCTCTTTTACACTTTATTTCCTGTTATTAACCAACCAGCTGTTTCCCTTAAAGACGGAGGTGCTTTGTACCAGTGACATGCTTTGATTCCCAAAACATTGCTGAAGTGAAACGATCTTCAAAGTGTAAGTGTGCCTACAGTAGCATGGTATCAGATACAATTATAAATAAATAAATAATTAAAAACAACACTTCTAATATGTGCGTCTTTCAAAACTGCACCTGCGAGACCTACACAGTGAATGGAAGGGAATGAAATGTAAGATTCCTGTTTAGTTTCTCCTAACCCCTCTATGATGTAACAAAAAATAAGCAAAAATAGGTGACTGGAATTTTGGCATCACATGTTTCCAGGACACCCCTCAAATCAATACCATTGCATTTTTTATAATTTTCATAACATACCTCAAACGAATCCCCTCTTTGACTTTTAGACTTTTGTCCCCTGTAAGAAAAGTTAAATTACAGTTAGCATCTCATACAACCAGTTACATAAAGCATTTAACTTGACAGAGTATGAAGAAAAAAACAAAAACAAAAAAAAAAAAAACTGTCTTGGGTCTGGGAATTTGTTTTGTAAAAATCCAAAACAAAAAAAATAAAATAAATCAGAGCACATAGTTCTTGTTTTACATTTTAGAAAACAAGCCAAGAACAATATAACATTGCACTGAGCTACATCACTTTCAGGTAAACTATCCATGTGTATCTAGTATTACTGTAAATGCCAAAAATATATATATAAATAAATAAAATAAACTACATTTTACCAGAGCTGATTAAATAAGCCAACAGAAATACAATCACTCAAATGGTTTTGGGCAGAGGAGGTATTGAAAGTCTTTTAAAGCAAAAAAAACGGATCAAACCTGACTGATTTTTTAAAATGTTATTATTGATATTAAGCAGTCTGAAAGAGCATTTCATTTGATACAATGAAATACAATAGTGCTGATGTTACACATGGATGAACCATCTGTGAGAAATAGGACATGAAACATGACAATCACAACAGGATTCAAACCACTAATATAAAGACGTCCTTGGGCATTAAAAGCAAACTATTAACATAAATTGCAATGATAAAAAAAATATATTAATTATACCGGTCTACAGCAGGAATTGAACTCAATCTTGGGTCACCTTTCAGTAAATCGTGACTGCTCTTGCTTCTTCCCTTCATACTCTAGAAAAAAAAGCAAACAAAAAACACTTAGCACAGAAAGTACACGCAACATGTACTCTTTTGGCTAGGTTTAAAATAAATTAGTTCCTTAAAGTAATGGTAGCTGACAAAATAATTCCATCAATCATAGCCATGTTACACTTCTATTAGCAACATAGCTCTAGAGTGTGCAGTTTTAAAAGAAAAACGTTTTAACATTAAAACCTGGCATCTTGTACTACTTTAGTTTAAAGGAAGCGCTCACTTTCAATGACTTATTCATCTGTTCACACTTGAGATTCCTGGGTCATTTCACCTCAGCAGTGTGTTCTGGGTCAGTCTGTTACTGTCTGAAAGCACTTCAGTCACTATGGGAAGTTATTGACAAGGTTATTGACAAGAAAGAAGCCAGGGAAGGGGTGGGGACAGTTTCACTCTTCAGATGAAATGACCCAGGATGTACAAGGCAGTCTAAAAGCATGGCTTACAAACAGAGTTTTCTTTAATCTAGTGTAGTACTAGACATCATGTTTTGAAGTGAAAACACACATTTGCTAGAACACATGTTTCTTTAAAAACTGCACATTTGAGGCCTATATAAATGAGCGGGTATGGATGGCAGAGATAATTTATGGAAATGTTTTCCCAGACATAAATAAAGCCAGGACTGGGGTGGAGGGTGTGTGTGAAAGGCTTCAAATCAGAAGGAGGAAAGGTTCATTTGGATGAAGGAGTCTGCCAAATAAATGATAATAAATAATAAAATAATAGTAATCAGTTTTTTATACTACAATTTTCAGAATACTGCCCGTCAAAAGACAAAAAATATTCAGATACTATGTTTTTGTAAATTATTCATACAAACCCTTTAAAAAATGCAGAACATTAAAAGTTTTGGGCAATTACACTTAAAATGTGTGCTTTGTATCTCTGGAATAACATGCACATTCATGAATTATACAATAGCATAATAATTATACAATAACAGTTCAATAGCTTTTTGGGTCATCTTGGTTTTCGGATAATATGATTATATATATCTATATATATATATATATTATATATATATCTATATATATATATATATATATTATATATATATATATATATATATAGCTGTGACACGTTCATAGTGACACGTGGTAGTTGGACGACAGCACTGATGGGAGGACGTTCTACATCTGCCGTTCAGGTTTGTGTGCACATTCAGCTCTGCACTGTCTTCATGGTATTTTTTCTTGCTCACCTGGCTCCGCTGTTCGAGCTTCTGACCTGCTGGAGGCGGAGCAGGTGACCACGTCATCAAGCCACGGCTGGGAGGCCATTTACAACAAAGCTTGCCGCATAGCTCCCCACCCCCTCCCTACCCAAAGTACTTCCCTCCAATCTTGCTTTCAGTGTTGACCTTGTGTCTAATTCCAGGCTCAGTGTGAGCTCCTTATTCCTCCATGCCAACCAGCCCCCTCCTTATTTATCACATCCCCCTCCTTCCAATCTCTCCCCGCTACAAAGTAACCAACCCCTGTTGCTCCCTTCCCACAAACCTGATTTAACTCTCCCATCAGTAAAAACTCCCTTCCCCCGTCATCACCTGACTTTCCCAGTCCCTGAAACTCCCTCCGTCCACTCTCCAAACAAAATAAGCCGCTGGAACGCATGTTCAGTCTGCAACTAGCAGGCAGCCACCTTAGATGCGTTCCTCTCCCTCAACCTCGATGTCCTTGCACTCACTGAAACAGGGATCACACCACTTAACCCTCCGCCCAGTTGGTAAAGGCGGCAGTACTGGATTACTTACGCCAGCCTCCTGGACCCCTGGTCCCCCTCACACAATAACTACCACCTTCCCCTCTTTTGAGTACCAACTTAACTCCTTTGCCTCCCCCCCGCACTACCTTTCTTGTCATTTATTGTCCTCCCGCCCCCCCCCCCCCCCCCCCCCCCCCCCCAATTTTCCCCCCCCCCCACCACCTCGACTGCCTCCTCTCCTCCCTTCTCCCTCTCCCCTACCCATTCATTCTCTTCGGCGACTTCAACCTCCACCTACATTGTTCCCCCATTGCTTCTAACACTAGTACATAAACTAGTATATAAATCTCTCCATGGCCTTGCCCCACCTTATCTGGCTGCACTAATTTCCTATTATATTCCTCCTTGAGTTCACTACCTCCAGTAGTGATTGTCCTCCCAATCACTACTGTCCCTCTATGTCCCACCCTCGCCCTGTGCCCAATCCTGTTCCTTCTCTCTTCTTGCTCCCCTAATTGGAATAAACTCCCACTCATCATAAAACAGTCACTCACTCTATGCAGTTTTTTCTCCTCCCTTAACACTCTTCTTTTCTCTCTAACCCATCTACCCTTACTCCTGGCCTCCAACCTCCTGTTATGACCTTGCCTGCCCGACCCTGACCTAGCCTCTGGCCCTTGCTTTCGTATAGCTATTAATCTCCTCACCCTGCCCCAATAATCTTACCCTTTTTCCTCACCCATTTTTTCAGATTGTACAAATTCTAAAAACTTGTAAAGCATTTTGGTTAAAGGCTCTATAATAAATGCTTATATATATATATATATATATATATATATATATATATATATATATATATATATATATATATATATAATATAATATATATATAGTTCATACATAGCAATACCAGAATACATGTCAAGTCCTTTACTGAATCTTCCTCCTTTGTGACTAAGGGACCTGACTGACCTAACTGGCTTCCGAACTTCTGCCTCTTAGCTGCGAGAGCCGAAAGAAAGCAAACTGAAATTCCTAAAGAAAATAAAGGGAAATATTATACAAATGTTGAGAAATACCATGTATCATTTATATGCCTTTCAGCAATTGAATTACAGAATAGTAGTTAGTTCAAATGGTTCATATTGGGGAAGCAGAGGAGCGTAGGTACTTGACCAAGATAACAGAGTAAAAAAATCCAATTACCAAATTATGAAAGAAACGTCAAGTGGACAAACTCAATGTACAAACTAACAGCTGCCTGAACAAGGTCACCTCTGCACTGCACAGCACACAAACGATCTGTATAGCCTAAATGTGAATTTAGTGGCAAAAACAAAGGACCCTATTCACAAAGTCTTAACTTGTCAAAGTCATGTTTTAATGGGTCAAAAATATTCAACGACAATAAATAGCCAGTAGCCAAAATAACTCAGAATTTTACACTGTAGTGAACCGTACACTGCATATATGTAAAAACAAAAAACAGGCCCTCTAGATCCTGATACTCACAATGTGCTAAAGAATACACACACACACGTAAAAGTGATATAAGGGATCTTCACTAATTAGTCTTTTCAGCATTTCACTGTTTTCTGATGTACATGTCATACAGAGAAATAAAGTGCTAGCACTTAGTTTGTGTTATTGGGATAGAAAATGTTCATTCATGAGGACTGAATAACTTTGATCTATTGTTTATGCTTCTCTTACCCCCTCTCTCTGCAAATCAAACAGCTATATTATTTTATAAAGCAATTGAGAGCACAGCAGCTGTGGTCTAACAGAATATACGCAGGTTGCTTTATCATGGTATGCACAGTTTGTACGCACTAGAAAACATGAAAGCAGTTAATAGATGAAAATTGTTGCATATTTCTCTCTGTATTTAACATTCAATCTGCCAAGGCAATTTATTTTATAAAATGTTCTTATCAGCTTCTCAAGAGTCAGTCTGCTGAGATACATTTGTTAGAAAAGATTGAGCACAATAAAAAAAAAAACACATATTATTGTATCCCTAATACATTTTAAATTTGACCAATGAAACAAGTACTCTGCAGAAACTTAAAAAAAAGGTCCAGAAGGATTTTTTTTTTTTTTTAATTCTAAATTAGAAACAAGTAGGTCTAATGGAACCCCTTTATATGAATTCAGAGGGATGCTATGATAAAATATTCCAAATATAAAAAAGTCCAAAGATCTCAGATGCAATCCTCTCACTACATGAAAAACAATGAAAATGAGTTTGTAATAATATTAGAAAGATGGATGCGACAAACGCGATAGCAGGACTATACAAATGTGGAGTTCACAGAAGAATCCCAGACAGACACAAAATATACTGCTGCTTTACATGAGTGGAGTCAAACTCAATTTCACCATACATACAGTATGTGTTAACACAAATAATGCTGAAACCAGTGCTCCACATTCAAGTTATTTGACTCCCTTGTATTTTTGGTTACATGGTTCAAAAATAACCTGAGAAATATATTCATTAAAAAGGACTATATAGATTGTATAAAACAAATGAAGATTGATAAATATATGACCTTTACAGATAAACAAAGATGAACAATGCCACTGAACCTACCGAAGGAAGCAGGAATGAATGCAGTCCAGAGCAGAAATTATTTTCAAATGGGCTTGAGTCTTCATTCTTGTGATTAGCTGCATATTAGAATATGCTCTCCTAATCACGTACCTTCATCTCTACACAGCATCTGGTTTCTATAGTTTACAGTGCCATTTTGTTCACCTCTGATTATATGCTACTGCAAGTGATCATTTTTTGAAGAAACTGATTTTTTATTATTCCTGGTAGTACTGTAATGATTCAAAATCCTGTTATTCTACAATTAAATGACATGGCACACATGCCACTAACAGCACGGCAAACAGCCTTTCACCAACTCAAATGACTGATCAGTTCACACCAGATTCAGGAGACGAGGCAGCACATAACTGAACTTTATTAAAATTCCAAGATTTTAAAAAATGAAAGACCAAAACACTTACCATGTAATACCCATAACTAGAGAAAGAATTGAGTGTACATGGAGACTGTATAAGTATAATATAAAACAAAAAACAGCTTAATCTCAAATGTTAGCCACTCTGAAGACTGTACTGCACTCTTGCTGCACCCAGCAGATATTGCTTAAATAAAGAATAATGAAAAAAAATTACTTTGTGGCTTTGGACTGAAATTTCTTTCCGTCGTCCTTTTCTTTTTCCTTTTTAATGTTTTTTACTGCCCGTGGAACTATGTCATCAAAGGGACTGTGCAACACCTGCGAGAAAATATTTATAAATCATGATTGTGGGGAAAAATGGGGGACTGCAGACATTTTTAGTGGTTCAAACAAAACTAACCAGACTAGTACTTTTTTCAGTAACTTGTCACAGTACTTTGAAAAATCTTGAGGATTGTTGATTAAAAAAGTAATGTTTTATTTACCTCAGTAGATCGTACTTTGTGTGCATTAAGTGGCCTGTCATCTTTATCCGTTTCCACTTCTGCTAATCGCAACATATTGTACACTGTATCTCCTGTAACCTAGAAAACAAACCAGCATTTTAGAAATGGATTCTAAATTCTACATTAACTTTATACACATATACATAATAAGATCCAATCCAAAATGAAAACTGGATCTAATGCTGGAAATATTTAAGGCACATTTTATTACCTTTCCGAATATAGTGTGTTTGTTATTAAGCTCATCTGCACGGCCCAATGTAAAGAAAAACTGGCTGCCATTATCATGGGGTCCAGCGTTTGCCATGGCAACCAGTCCTCTTCTGTTGAAACGCAGCCTGGAATGGAATTCATCCTGCAATTTAAAAATAGAAGACATATCTATCAAGGTCTTTCAGAATGAAAAAGAGACCATAAAACACATTGTCTAACTTTCTTATTTTCAGGCTTTTGTTGATGTACTCAAGGATACAGCCATTTAAATTGTAACAACCAGCAAAAGAATGAACAATACAGTTTAACACCTACTTAAGAACACAGAATGTATTCATCTTAAACATTATTCTACATTGTCACTGGACCCTTCTCAGAGCTGCATCACCAAAAATCATGATTATACATTGTCACTGGACCTTTCTCAGAGCTGCATCACCAAAAAGTTTGGGGTTGATATTAATATTAGTAAGCAAACCGATATCATACGACCTGGAGAGAGAGGCCCAGCTGTAAATCTTGTGCTCTGCTGACTGCAAGATTGAGAGTATGCCTTGCACAAGCAGCAGAAGTACCAGTACATCAACAAACCCTTACAGCTTGCTCCACCAAAAGTCACTCTACAAAGCAGCGAATAACAAACCGAACAGTTGAAATGATGGCTAAAGACACACTGACTATCAGCACTGTTGAAGGACAGGGCTGAATAAATAATGAACAAAAAAATAATAATAATAACGTGACTTTTAGTTAATGACATTCAATGACTTAACATCTACTCTGTAGCTTATAAAGCTTCTTGCAGCAGAACGTACACCAGGCCCGGGAGGTATGCACTGCATTCAATATGATATGTTACATAATGGACACATTTATTTAGATTTCATAGTTTTCCAATGAAGACATAATTTATTGATGCATTATAATCTGTATGTTGCCTTTAATTGTTGTTTAGAAACGATGCATAAATTGGGCTTTATGCATACTGTACTTGTATTAGACATCCTGCTATTAAAAACAGCTACTTAATGGTATTATGCAAGCATTATTTTTAGCCAGTGGCACGTTGATGTAAAGTATAATATTGTAATTAATTAATCGTTTACTAAATGACGTGTATTTGATTAGTAAAATATATTGAAATGCCCGTCCCTAGTCTACAGTAAACAAAACATATTTGGCCTCGGACATCATACGTATCATCAGTCTTTTAAAATTCCAGCATATCAAATTCTCTCAACCTACGACAGTGGCTCATTCCTTTAAATCCCAAGATTAGTCCGATTGCTCTTCGCTGGTCTCTTTCAAGCCAGTGAATTATACAACCTTATCATATTTCTACGGATTTGTACTTCTGAGTTAATAACCAAGCTTTCCATTTGCTTTTTAAATTGCTACACACTGTCTGATTGCTGACAATGATGAGTCTATTACAAAACATTAGAATGAGGTTTTAGACACATGAAATTGAAATACACATCTGTGAATATACTTTACGAGAACCCAACTAAAGAGCATCTGGGAAAAAATATCAAGGAGAGAGAACAGTCAAGGGTATACAAACCTATATTAGCAAATCAGCTTTTTTTACATCCTATTGGTTTGCTAAGAGATATCGAAAAAAACATTTTATACTCTTACTTAAACATCAACAAGTTCCACCAAGTTAGTCCAAATCAGTCCAAATAAATTATGCGGTTAAACATTATTCTCCGCGAGACTGAAGTGCAAGGCGACTCATTTTAATATTTACTGCAGCACATGGCTTTAAATTTAAGATGTAATTCAGGAAAGGGGACTTTGACTAGATGTCAAGAAAAAAAAATATATATTTTATATATATATATATAAAATTTTAAAAAACAGGGAAAAGGGAAAACGTAACAATTAGGCCTAAAAGTTAGTGCTGAGAAGGACTAGATCAATTGACAATGTGGGTCAGCTGAAAATGCTTGATAACACCCAACAGCAAGCTAACACAGTAAACTACTAAATACAGTAAAAAGGATGTATCAGGCTATTTAGCACTTCCCTTAACCAGATATAATATTAACGACAAAAACAGCTTTTAGATTTTGTATCACTAGAAGAACAGGCCATCTAAACACATAAGAATTACACAGAGCTTCTCCTCTTTGGACTAGCACTAACATTTGATCTCCAGGCAACATTACATTCTGAACTCTTAAAGGCATTTAATGAAATACAGTATACTCTTGAGATTACTTACCTTAAAGGGGCGTCCATAGATGGATTCTCCTCCAGTTCCTGTTCCAGTGGGATCCCCTCCCTGCACGATAAATTCTGGGACAACACGGTGGAAAATTGTACTGTCATAGTACCCTTAAAAGAAAGAATTTCTTTGATAATTAAGACTTTACAATCTTTTTTATTACCACTTATTGACATAAGAAACATAATCACTTTCCCATTTTCTGAATAGATTAAGCAAAAAAAATATGCTAGGTTAACGGAAAATAAACAGCTTAATAATAAATTAAACAAATATTCTTGTCAAATAACAAAAAATGAGCAAAAAGCACTAACGCTATGAAGACCAGTAAAGAGAATCTAAATGCTTACCTTCCATGCAAAGTTGAACAAAATTTCTGCATGCTTTTGGGGCCTCTTTGGACCACAGTTCAATATCAATATCACCTGCCGACGTCTTTAACAATACCTGGAGAACAAAGCAGTACAATTGTTTTGCAGGTGAGATTTGCTGCTTTCATGCAGATGAAAGCAAACAAAACATGATCTTGGCAAGTGCAGTGTGGCTTAAGAATTCTACAGCATACAGTATAAACTTGAGGGGTAATACTATCCTGTAAATCAAAAAATATGTACCTGAAATATCAGGTTTTAAAAGAATGCACTGTGCTCGATATATCAAATACAAAATGTATCTGGTCTACATTAGATTATTCAGTCACTGAGGAATAAAGCAGTGATCATTTATTTTTTTGCTCAGTTCTTCATTGATGTGTTGGACACATATGGCAGCAACAGTTTGTTTCTTCGTATTTTACAATAACGAATTAGCAAATATCCATAAATATTTATGTGCATTATTCCAAACCATTCAACAAACTATTTCTTGATGAATACATCCCAATCAACTGGCACATTGATCATCATCTGGCTCTGACCTGTGCCGCTTGCAGATTCATAATTGTGTACCTAATGCTCAGATTCTGCATCCACCTTTAATCTATTCACACTACCTAAATAATATGTGATCATCATGTCTTGAAAACATGGATTAATTATGGTACAGAATACATTCAATTATAATGAAAATAAAATACTTTTGTTTGAATGCGGATGTGTGTATTTTTGTTATGAGCTGCATAAACCGGTTATTGGATTATTCTGCAGCAAGCAGATGCTATCACAAAGGCAAGGGTGATTGGTTTTGATTGCCATGGTAATTTAGTAATTCCAATTTAAACAACTGAAAGAAACAGCGGCTTGAATTGGCTTGAATTTGCGCTGATTCCTGCCAACTGCTTTATTAGCCTTAGTGGAGCGCAGCAATCAGCATGAATTGAAGCAGCTGTTTGGTCAATTGTTTCAACTTGAATGGTATATTATCCCAATCAGCATCACTGACCCGCACTTGAGTGTCAGCATATGCTTACATGACAGTGATTCCCATTCTATTGAAGTAATTGTATCTAACAAAATAGTTCCATAAACGTTCTCCACCATGCATATCCATTTCGAAATGTCTGTTTGCAAGAGGTCAGCCCTTCACTGGTTTCTTTCCTGTCAATAACCAATCTGCTGCTTCCCATATTTATTGATGTGCTTTATAACCCAAAAGACAATGCCGGGGTGAAAAGACCAAGGAGGCAAGGCAGTAACAAACTTCCTGGAAGGCAAGAAAACTTAGTAGTGTAATACCAAAAATACATATTTGCTTTAAAAACTTTACATGGGAGATCTACGTAGCTAATGGAAATAGGAAACCATATTGACTTTTACCCGCTAAAATTTCAGGGTGAGTAAAAAATCGTGGCGTTTCAAACGTTATCTTGAGACCTGTTAAGGTTTCTGATGTGTTTAATTTTAGAATATTTAAAAAGATCGAAAACATCTCTATAAAATAGATTTAAAAAAATCCCCTCCTTGTTAATAACATTTCATTGGCTGAATATCTTGAACTAAACACTTTAGTCAACATGTTAATTTCTTCTGATTTTACACTGTCTGTCAAAAAGGCAGGACTGTAATAATTTAATAGTATTTTGGACAACTTCCCACAATCTTTAGCTCCAGTCTCCAAGTGCTGGAAAAGTCACCTGAAATGTGAGGGACTATTCATCTGCAGTCTCAACGGAATGAATAGCACAAAGACGTCAGTTAGTTCATTAGGTCTCGTTTTTATTGAGGGCATATACATTTTAATTATTATTGGGATGTGACCAAGACATCCTTTGTGCGTCACTCCAGATGCGTGAACTGCTAAACAACGGCCACTTCAAATCTCAAAAGAACTGATCCACATGTGAAATGTTGGTAAGATAAAGTACTATTTCTAGCTAAATCCTCTACTGCAGATAATAATAATATGAAGCTTAACCAGTAACATTATATCCATAATAATAATAATGCATGCAACACAGTACCTCTGCAGTGCCAGGTGGAAGAGACCTACTGTGTGCGTGACAGCTTCCGTAACGAAGCCTGTATAATCTACTAAGTCAAACAAGTATTCAGTAGCAACACGAATATACAAAATAACAAAACATGACACCGGAAATCACTTGTGCTGTCCAATTAATTACTGTACCACTAAACAAAAACAAACATGTTAACCTACCTTTCCATTCGTTGGGGGTTCTTGTATATAAATGTTACTCATTGTTTTCTTCTGGTTGATACAATTAAATTATACAACTTAAAACAGAAAGAATAAAATATAAAAGTATCAGTCTTCCCTTTGATTTCTGACAGTAATAACAACCCACGAGCTAAATTAGAGAAAGCAATGTAAATATACCGCCATGTTGTTGAAAAACAAAATCACGCATGGGAAAAATAGGGGTGAGTTCACGACCAAGGTGCACACATTTAACATAGCAAGAAAATAAATCAAATTAAACGATGTTTTAATAAAAAGGACACAAATATATTAAACAAATAAAGGTATATTATTACATTCTACTGAAAAACGTTGTATTGTATTTATTTATTTTTTTGTCCACCCCTTCAAAATTGGTAACTTCACTTTGGTACATCTGGTGTCACGGGCTAAAAATTCCCTGCGGAACGTTACCAACTTAAGAAATTGTAAGTGCTCATATGACATGATTAATTTGTTGTGTGACTGGACAATAATACTGCTTATTAAGAAATTGATTGAATAATTTTTGTAAATTTTACTTTATGATTTACAGGACATAACTCGGGCTTTATTGATTATGAATAATAAACTGCGTATATGATTATTTCTGCTTTAGGTTACACAGACATGCATGTTGGGCATTGTTTATTTTATGCTAGTAAAAACATGGCTATAATTAGCTCTAAATGAGTTGCTGGTAAAGAATGCTGGTAAAGTAACTGGGGAAAAGTAATGGCATGTTTAACTTTTTTTTTGTTTGTTTGTTTCCGGTAGGACCGAACTAACTGATGAAACACTGGGCAAGTTTTGAAAGTGTTTGAATTTTGATGTCCGGTGGAGCAACTTTCTTTTTTTTTTAATCCTCAATATGGCATTTCCAGGTTGTTATACTGTTTATTATTATACCTGTATGTGTACAGATTCGAGTCATTAGATATCAAGTACTGCTTCATACTGTCAGGCAACTAATCACGCACACATTATGTGTAGGTGTGTGTGTGTGTGTGTGTGTGTGTACTGAGGGTTTGTCAGGTCTAGTACTGAGGGGACGGTGTTACTCGCAATAATATAATATCCTACAGTATGCCCTATTTACATTGTATGGAAAAAAAAAAAAAAAACAGGACACGATTAATGTGTTTTGTTTTGTCTTCTCACCACGGATTTGGCGGTATTCGCAGGCGATTGAAACACAAGCAGAGGTTGGCAAAGTAGTCTCAGTCTAGTAGTTTTAGTAAAACAATCACTTAACCGTGGAATTGAATCAATGAAATTGATCGCATACGTTGTCTAACCTTTCTTTAGAGTTACAGTATCAGTACGTAGGCATAATCGCATATAAAATTATGATAACATCTGTAGAAACTAGCACGAGTCTGTGGCGTCTTGTCTGTGTTGTAACGGTATGACACGCTTTCATTTACATACAGAGACTAGGGGTGGAAATAAGACTCCTATTAGATAGCAGGCTCACCCATTCCAGATATTACTACGAGTTTGATTAGCCACAGTGTAATAGGTAGCAGGCTGAGGCGTGTCTTCTTATTAAACTAGTAGTAAACCAGAAATGAATCAAACTTCTGTGTAATATGACTAATTTCCATCTCAGAAAAGCTTATCAAATTTTATGAAACCTACAAAGAACAATTTTAGCACAAATTACTGAGTCAAAACAGAGGCATCCTACCACTGTCTGTCAGCTTGTCTGTGTGACATTTTTACAGATGAAAGGGGAATGTAATTGTAACCTACAAAGACGGTGCTTTGAGAAAATAAAATTTGAATGGCCCACCCAAATGTCAAATTTCTGTTTCATTGGACCAGCTGTTCAATTACAGTAGGGTGAGCATTATTATTATTTATTAGCAGACTTACAGTTGTTACAAACTATCACATTACAAGATATTATATTACAGATAAGTTATAAACTACAATCAAATCAGTAGTGAGTAAGAGCAAATTAGACAAAATACAGTAAATTACGTTTGGGAGCGATTATGACTAAGCAGTTAAACTTAAAAATATTTGGTTCTAAGAGTAAATTTCATTAAGAGCAAGTCTCAAGTACAATAAATGGATAAGAACGATTCCATATAAGAGCAGCTACAAAAAAAAAAAAAAAAAAAACGTGAATATGGTTACCTTTAAGAGTAAAATCAAGACACAAGATACACAAAATATAATTGTGATTGAGAGCAGTAGTAGAATACAGTAAGGGCAAGTACAAGATGAGGCAAGTACTGATACAACTGGGTTCCATATAGACTAGTCATTTAGATAAGGGCATTCAAGACTAGTGCTAATCTTAGTCTGTGAAATCAGCCATTAATGTATTTTGATGTTTTTTTGTTTTTTTCAAAGACACATTTTATTCCTTTTGTGCAGGCTAAAATTACAAAATGTTACTCATATTGGTGCTTTTATGCAGTTCTAGCTCTGTTGATTATGTATTTCTTAGTCATTGTGCATCTAATTTTCTCAAAATAAATTTTAAGAAGCCACAGTATATATTGTTTTTAGTTGTCAGCTTCTGGGTTTAGTCCCCTTGTAGAGAGCTCTTTGTAAAAAAAAAAAAAAAAAAAAAAAAAGCTTTCAATTACTTTCATTTTTGAACCACGCATTACAAAAATAATGCATGCAATATAGAAAAAAACAATATTGTTGCTAAGCAACGGCCATGATTATACAGAGGGCTTTCTCATAGTTATTATTCTACTGAAATTAGTTGTGTCTTCGAAGAATGTGTCTTTTGTGTTAATCCATTTTGTTCTAAAACTGGTCAACATAACAATGTTCAGTCAATTTTCTACAAGCACATTTACTAGTATTTTATTGATGAGTGAGATTTGTTTTGGTTGATGACCTACATTTCTTCAAGGTGCTTCTTGCAATGTAATGGTCAGTGAATGGCAGTATAGCTGAATAGCTGAAGTAAACAACGTGTTGTTTAATCCTTTTCTTGACTACTTGTATGAATATGAATTACCTTTAAGAACTAGAAATGTTAAGTTACTGGATGGTCAAGCTAAATCTTATCTGAAATAAAAAGAATGGACACAAGCATAGCATGTGTCTATAAATCTGAGGATTGAACTACTGTGCCCCTTCTAGTCCACTTGGGATTATCAGATGAAATGCATTTCAAACATTAAAATACCTCCTTGGTGTTTAAGGATTTTTTCATGGACCAGCGCTGGCATGGGATCAAAAGCATAGTCTAGATTTACTAGTATTGGTAGTTTTGCTATTAAACTTATGCTTGTAAAATTACAAATGGAAAAATTAACCACTAATTATTCCATGAAGAAAAATATCAATAGTTTTATTTATTTATTTGACAGGGACAACCTACATTTTTTTTTTTTTTTACATTTATGATCATAAGATGTCATAAGATGTATTGCACCCAGATTTATCGATGAGCTAATTTTCATTGGCTGTCCCTGATTTATGCATGCATGACTTATCTGCTAGGCACATTTTTCAACAAAGGTTTGTATTCAGGTTTTTTTGTCTGAAGGGGACTTTATTGTTGGGTTACAGTATGTTTGAAATACAGTAATGAGGAATTCAAATCAAATGATTTATTATTGAGTAGGTCTTGCAGTACATAGCCTTTCAGCTGTGCACTTCTTAAACGTGAGAAAGGCACTGCATCTACAAAGCTATACGTGTGTTTTTTGTTAAGTCCTAGACAAATGTAGAGAAAAGCATCACTTTAGATCATTAAAACAGGTCCCATGGTCTGTCAAGAAAGGGTTTTTTATCAGTAAAAATAAATACTTTTTGTTATACATTGCTTTGTAAGATTGAATAGAAATATGACAGCGTTGATCTTGTTTCAGGTCCAAATAAGGATATCAGGGCAGGATGCAAGAAATGTGGATACCGTAAGTGTTTGTGAATGCGTATATTTTTACACAAACCTGCAGCTCAATCAAATAATACAACTTTTTCCTTTCCTCTTTTTTAAATTGTGTGTGCAAGTCTTGCGTTTAGTTGAAAAGCTTCAGTGTCTCCTTGTTGTTTTAAATATAAGCTTATATATTTTAAAACAGTTTTAAACAGAAATTAGACACTGATCAGTTACCCGATCCTAGGAGAAAGCTCAGGTACAGCAATGGTCTGTTGTCAGGAGAGGCTTCAGATATGCATTTCTTAGTAGCACTAATCAGTGCCTATCTTGTATGTGGGAAGCTGATCTTAGCGTGATCTCTGTTTTCCTAACAATATCTTAACACTATCTATTTCTTGGTGTGTCAGCAATGTTTCTTCAGACACAGAACATCCATCCCTTCTGCACAAGGTCATATTTACCCCACTTTATAAATTCCTTGTTCATCTGTATTCTGAGTGGTAAACATCCTCCCACAACTGCTTACCTTGCAGCCGTGCTGATCAACAGTGTTCTGAGGTGTGCGCAAAATATGTTTAACCTTCAATCATTAACCCTATACTGGTATGTGTCTTGATACTGTATCATGGTATTGTTATGTAGTGTATTGTAATCTCTTTAACTACAAATTTGTTACTTTTGCTTTTGTTTTAGCGGGTCACTTGACGTTTGAGTGTCGTAACTTTGTACGAGTGGATCCTAAAAAGGACATTGTTCTGGATGTGAGCAGCACCAGCAGTGAAGACAGTGATGAAGAAGAAGAGCAGGAGGGACTGGGAACTAAAAAGCTGCTGACGGGCACCAAAAACAAGAGTAGGTGTTATAATACAGTAAAGAAATACATGTTTGCTGTGAATGTTTTCCTCGATTGTGTCAAAAGGAAATACTGCAGGTGATCTGTGGTATCATGGTAGACTTAGCTGAACCTTATATTATTACCAGAAGTACGTAAAGAACAAATGTTCTAGGGTCAGTTGTTGAAGCAGTGAAAAGGAGGTCTAATATTTGATAGATGCAGGTTTTTTTTTCTATCCTATATCTACCTAACCTTTCAGATTTTAAATTAAACCAGCCTTGTCTTGTTTCTAGTCTTGTTTCTGTTTGTTTGTTTTTTTTGGTATTATTAAACACACAACAACAGTCTTGCTGTATTTTCCTGTGCACTGAAAAGCAAGGCAGATTTAACAAAGAACATGTTCTGTAGTTCCTGGCTTGAACAGCTAGTCAGAATTACTGTATAAATTATTCTATGATGTAGTCAGAAAGGTTTAATGCGAATGCCTACTGCTCCTTAATTAAATAATCCTTTATGTTCATGACTGGGACGGCAAACAGTGTAGGATATAAATAAATCCTGCATTCCACCAAATGATCTTTTGAAACATAACACAGCAGTTAAAATATTGTAAATATGCATACAAACATTTTAGTACTATTGTTCTGTTAATACACTGTTGCTACATAAAGACTGACTCAACATTAACATTTTTATCCCAGCATTAGCATATATGTGCTTATTCAGTAAACTGGTATCCTAATTACTTTTAGTGTTGTTTAGTTTGCTGATTTTTATGTGCACAGTCGCCACTGCTTAGAACTGGCATGTTTGTGTTAACGTGATTCATCCACAGTAAATGACGGACAGTATAAACTCCCACAAAATAACCTGACATTCAAAATGTCCCCCAATCACCAGTACAGTAAATAAAACAAACACGTGTTGTGACGGTCAGGCAGTTCCTGCAGAACAGTATCCTAATCCCAGACTGGAAAATATCCATGCCAGCCCTGTGCACACATACACATTTTCACAGTTTGTTGTGTTACAATCTGAAATCTTGATGCATTTAATTGGGATTTTTTTTCCTTTGATTTATACAACCTATTCAACACTTTCAAGAGACAAGGAAATTTTTATTGTGAAACAACAATTAATGAAAAAAAAAAAAAACCTGAAATGTCTTGGTTAGATAAGTGTTCACCCCCCTGAGTCAATACTTGATAGAATTAACTTTGGCAACAATTACAGCTGTGAGTCTTTTGGGTTAAGTCTACCAGGTTTGCACATCTGGATTATGCAGTATTCGCCCATTCTTCTTGGCAAAATCGTTCAAGCTCTGTCAAGTTGGATGGGGATTGTTGGTGGACAGCAATCTTCAAGTCTTGCCACAGATTCTCAATCTGATTCAAGCTCGGGCTTTGACTGGGCCACTCTAGGACATTCACTTTCTTGTTTAAGCCACTCCAGTGTCGCTTTGGCTGTGTGCTTGGGGTCATTGTCCTGTTGAAAGGTGAATTTCTGTCCCAGTCTTTGGTCTTTTGCAGACTGAAGCAGGTTTTCCTCAAGGATTTGCCTGTATTTAGCTCCATCCATTTTGCCCTCTATCCTGACAAGCTTCCCAGTCCCTGCCGATGAAAAGCATCCCCATAGCATGATGCTGCCACCAGCATACTTCACAGTAGGGATAGTGTTACCTGGGTGATATGCTGTGTTGGGTTTGCGCCAGACATAACGCTTTGCATTTAGGCCAAATAGTTCAATTTTTGTTTAATCGGACCACGGAATCTTTTGCCACATCTTTTCAGTCTCCCACATGCCTTTTTGCGAATTCCAAGTGGGATTTTACATGAGCTTTTTTTCATAAATGGCTTCCTTTTTGCCGCTTTTCCATACATGCCAGATTTGTGGAGTACTTCAGATATTGTTGACACATGGACAGTTTCTCTCATCTCAGCCATGGAACACTAGGTCTTTCAGAGTTGTCATGGCCTATTGGTGGCTTCTCAGACCAATGCTGCTTACCCAGCTGCTCAGTTTGGGAACTCTAAGCAGATTCTGGGTGGTGCCGTATACCTTCCACTTCTTAATAATTGACTTGACTGTGCTCCAAGGGATATTCAATGCCTTCAAAATCTTTTTATACCCCTCCCCTGATCTGTGCCTTTCCACAACTTTATCCCAGAGTTGTTTTGTAAGCTCCTTAGTCTTCATGGTAGTATCTTTGCTTTGAATGCATTACCCAACTGTGGGACCTTACAGAGACAGGTGTTTTTAATCTGAAATCATGAACCACTTTTATTGCACACAGATGGACTCCATTGACCTTACTGTGTGAATTCTGAAGGCAGTTGGTTGCACCTGAGCTTATTTAGGAGTGTCATAGCAAAGGGGGTGAATACTTATCTAATGAAGACTTTTCAGGTTTTTATTTTTAATTGATTTGTTTTTTCATCGTCATGTTGAGTAGGATATGTAAATCAAAGGAAAATAAATCCCATTTAAATTCATCAAGATTTCAGGTTGTAACACAACAAACTGAAAACGTCCAAGGGGGTGAATACTTCCAATAGGCACTGTATCCCAGCTTATCGAAAGCAGGTGGTGAGCAGAACCCCAAATGGTAACTCACTTAGTTAATAGTTAGTTAAACGTAGGTCATCATAGCACCTAGTTTCTTTTAATTTACTTCAAATAATAACAATAATATCAATAGATATAATTCTTAAAATCACCAAACAAGCTAGCTTCCTAACAAAACAAAATGTCAAGTTGTACCATCGACCATATGAAACAAATAATTAACCGTGCCACTTATCTGCAAAGTTTGTCTTGTTTGCGTTAAAGTGCTGCCCCTCTTTATTTTTATTTGTTCAGACTCCAGACAGGTAACATTTTCAGTTTGTTCTTGGCTTTTGGTTTGAATTCAGCGGGCTCCACTGTTTTATCCAACAGATGATGGCCAATTATGCCTCCACCCTGCGTTTTTAAAACAACGGTAAGCAATAAACCCTTAAAGGCATAGGCAGCCCTTTGGTCTGCCACAGCTTGTATGCACTTAAAAATCTTTATTAAAACACTCATTACACGCACAGTTGGTCTGGCTGGGCACCTGCGGGCTTGCTTGTAAGCTGCAAAGGGCTGTGTTATCCTCTGACGCTATAGCTCTGGGTGGCTGCATGATGAGACTGCAGTGTGTAAAGAAGTGGACGGCTAATGGCACACACTTTGGAGGACAGCATATGTTCGTCTTTGCCCCTCCTGAGTCAGCACAGTGGAGGTAGCAGTGGGCTGAGCTTAAAAATAATTGGACATTTCTAAATTTGGGAGAACACAGTAAAACTAATTGGCGACTGCTAAATAAATAAATAAATAAATAAATAATAATAATAATAATAATAATAATAATAATAATAATAAAAAAACCACTCATTACACTAATAAATGTTTTTATTAAAACCTATAAATGTAATAAAAGTAAGTGCAGAAAAGTAATGCAAGTGCAGAAATGTACAGTACAGGTCGGTTACATTACTGCACATTGTTTCCAGCAAAGAACTCTGATATATGCACTGAACGGTCTTTTTTTGCAAGAATGGACGGCAAACTTCTTCATCATTTTCTAAAAAAATTACAATTCATCTCTATAATCGTATGCTGCTCCATAGCACAACACAGTGCACACATACGTAGCCATTCAGAAAAAAAAAATTCCCCAGTCATCCAGAAAGTTCTGTTTGTACGGTAAACCACAACAGGGTTCTCCCCAGGAATTCTGTACAGCTGGGCGGCAGAGCATTATAGCCGGGAGCACTTTTAACAGAAAAGTAAACTTCCCTTAAATATATAATACGACAATGAATTTGAATAATGTGTTGTCTTTCGTTGACTATATCTCGTTGCGCTTTTTTATGTTGTACATTCTTTTTCATGACTGTTTTATATTATGGTAAATTACAGTGTTTATTTAGGCACTCTGCGATTTGAGTGGGGAAAGGTAACATGTTTATTGGAGTTCACAAAAAAGGTAACGTTTTCACTTCCTTTTTAGCTTAATTATTGAGCTTATTGCTTCATTTAAATTGTCGCCTTTAGGTTAAGTTTTCAGGGCACTTTGTTAATGCACACCCATTTTAGTTTATCGCTATTCTACATTTTTTGAATGCAACTGTTTATTTTAATCACTTTAACATAACAAAAAACCGGAGTGTAATAATCCAGCACCTCTGCACTTCAGCATTTGTATGTCAGCTGACAAATGTTCGTCTGGTATCCCACCACGCCTTTCTTCTTAAAGGCGTACAGCCCCTATACATGAACCCCACAAACACCTGTGTACATATTTTTTACGCTATCACAACAAAAGGAATACACTTTTTTTTTTTTTTGGTACATATGTACAGCTATTGTGTACTATATATCACCTTACAGTACAATATGACAAAAAATGGACTGAATGATAATAAACAAAAATAATCTTAACATTTTTTTTCATCGTCCCTATTTTTGCTTTGAAAATAATCGCAATTTTTTTAGCAGTCATTTTTAACATTTTAGCCTTTCAAAGTGCAGAAAACCCGCCCCTTCGACTCTCTGATTGGTTAAATATTGTGTCAAGACGTAACACAGCAGTCATGTGGTTCCAAGATTTTTTGTTTACCCAAAAACGTGTAAGTGATCTAGTCTGCTAGAAGCGCTAGCAATCCTTATTATTAAAAGCACAGTAGCATCTGCAAGACGGGTTGATCAGGTTTTCATCAGCCGGGCGGCGACAACCACTTTGCTGGGAGGGGCGCTCGGCTGAAAAGGCCTGGGAAGAATCCTGTGCAGGCAGGTGATGAACTCCTCTAAAACAACGTGGGGTTTTCAATTCGCATTTTTCACTGCCATACTACAGCAAAGCAGGACTGAAATTTTCCAGCCATGCTTGCTTGCTGTTGCAGTCAGTGCTGTTTTTTTTCAAACTGTAAATCTGACACTGTGTACTGGGATTAAATAGCCAAGGTACAATGCAGAGTTAATCGCTCAGTAGTGAGGTGCAAACAGCTGATTGATCAATCTGATAAGCTTTTTACAGTAAAGTGCTGCCTTTTGTATTGCAATCTATGTGAACAGCAAGTTAACAAGGTGAAAATATCTGATTGGTGGATTAGTAAGAGCGATTACTATAGTACTAAGCAGTGTGTTTGTTATTCTATGTGAATGGCACATAACAAGATCCAAACAGCAGAGTTTGCCCGAAATGTACGACATGCTTATCACGGTATAAACAATGCCTTTATTTGAAATCAGTGGGAATGGCAAACGCTGTTTCTCCGATATTAACAGCTGCCCGAAATAATCCTGTACAGTATAAGTGGTGGATACTGTATTATGTTTTAATATTTCTAACAATAGTATGTCAGTAATAAAATGTAGTAGTAATTTAGTTTTAAATATTCTACATAATTCTCAATAAATATTAAATGCCAAAAATAATTGTAATAAATATGAATGTTTTGTTTGATATGCACAGTTACCCGGATGAGCTACCAGTATCAACTAACTCTGCTAGAGATTGAGAAAGAGAAATTAACCATGGAGAGAGAAAGATTAGAGATGGAAAAGGAAATACTAGCAATAAATAAGCAACGTCTCTTATTGCAGCAGAAAAGTTTGGAAGCGCTTAAACAGGCATAGTGTACAGCAGCAACCGCTCTGCCCAAGAAGCAAGGTGAAAAGTTTTCATTTTAATGCCACAGTAACGATTCAGTTTTCAATAGCAGTCTCTTCTCTAGTTTTAATGCTGTTTCTTCAGATAGCATTGGATCGTTTAAAAAAATGTTTTGTTACACATTATTTTATAATTGCATCTGTTTTGCAACCGACTTTGCATACACTAAAGAGTTTTACAGTCTATCTTTCCTTATCAAAGGTACTCATAGGGATGCATTTTGATTCCACTAGGGCTGTTGCATCTAATTTCCTCAAATGTTAAACTTAAACTTGATCATACTGTGTGTGCAATGAGTGTAACCAATGTAAAAACCCATCATAATTATTTGAAATAGTATGCTGTTAATGGACTATATGTAAAAAGCATCTATGGCTAAGTAAACTTTAGCCAATTCAACTGTATAAATACGAGGATTACATCTGATTATGTTAAACATTTAGATGAAATTAAGATCTGTAACATTTACAGGGTTACACTCTGATGTGCCTAGTTATCACCAGTTAAACGGAATACTATATTTACTACATTAAAATTGCTTGTTCTGCATTTTCACACAAAGATAACATTGAACTGTGATTTTTTTTTTTTTGTTGTTTTGTGAACTATTTGTCAAAGTGTGATCCTCAAAGTTATTCAGCCATGAGCATGCATTATTACAAAGTATAGGGCATAGCACTAGTTTTTCACAGATAAAGTTACTGTACTATCCTTAATTCTGACCCTGTGTTTTTCTCCATTTTCCCTTCCTCTGATTGCACGATTTCTATCTGTTTCAATTTAGTGGCACATTATGGCAGGACTGTTTTTGGTTTCCTGTGATTTAAAGCACAAAAGCTTTTGTGAACAGTGTACACTATCTTAAATGCGCACTGTATGGGATGTGTTGTGGCTCACTAATGATTCAAATGCGCCAGGAAGTTTACTTCTCGTATGACACCGATTAATTCATATTAATGGAAAATGTTACCTGTGCACCTGTTCACAATGTTTAAGGAGTAGATTATTTAGTGTGATCTTGTTAAACCAAACTGCACAGATGCTGCTGAATATTTCAGTGATACTGTATTGACAATATTGGCACTCTACACATAATATAAAATTATTCAAGAAAGCATGTTAAATACAACCATTTAGTGAATGTTAGTCACTAATTAATATGACAAAAACCAAAATACACAATGTGTGGTAGTTTAACAAACAACACTATGTAACACAATTTTTGTTCGTGGGTAGTAAGTGTTATTTCCTAATTGCTTATGCCTCAAAAGTATAGAAAATGGCTATTATTCATCACAAATTTTGCTTTTGTGACCAGGACAGTGATATTTTGAAATTGACCTATTTCCAATGAGAAAACGGGCGAATTTGTGTCTTTTCGTTCACATAAAGTCAGACAAAAACAACATATGAATCCAAATTAACATGTATTTATACTAAAGTAATACAAAAATGACTACAAAAGATTTAGAAGTGAGTAGTTTTTCGAGATTTACGATTAACCTGTAAATCACTTTCACGAGTCAGCCCACAAATGTAGTCTCCCATCATGTTCTCGTTATACTGTCCTTGGTAGCGACATTCAAAGTCCAGTATATCCTGGTGGAAGCGCTCGCCTTGCTCCTCCGAGTATGCTCCCATGTTCTCCTTGAATTTATCAAGATGAGCATCAAGGATATGGACTTTGAGGGACATCCTACAGCCCATTGTGCTGTAGTTCTTCACCAGAGTCTCAACCAGCTCCACATAGTTTTCGGCCTTGTGATTGCCCAGGAAGCCCCGAACCACTGCGACAAAGCTGTTCCAAGCCACTTTCTCCTTACTAGTGAGCTTCTTTGGGAATTCATTGCACTCCAGGATCTTCTTTATCTGTGGTCCGACGAAGACACCGGCTTTGACCTTTGCCTCAGACAGCTTAGGGAAGAAGTCTTGAAGGTACTTGAAGGCTGCCGACTCCTTATCTAGAGCTCTGACAAATTGTTTCATAAGGCCCAATTCGATGTGCAGTGGTGGCATCAGCACCTTCCGGGGGTCCACCAGTGGCTCCCACTTGACGTTGTTCCTCCCCACAGAGAACTCGGTCCGCTGTGTCCAGTCCCGCCTGTGGTAGTGCGCCTTGGTGTCCCTGCTGTCCCAAAGGCAAAGATAGCAGGGAAACTTGGTAAAACCGCCTTGGAGACCCATCAGGAATGCCACCATTGCAGCCTCTTGATGCCATCTCAGAAAAATGCAGATATGTATCCACTTAGGCAGCTGGAACTAAACTGAACTGGTGGGCTTAAGGCCCCTGTATTTATACTATTATTTATATTACTGGAAAGTTCTAGAAGGTTCTAGAAGTTACTCCAAGTTTACTCAGCACTGAATCTATCTGCAATGTTCTAGAAAATAGGTAAATTTCAAAATATCACTGTCCTGGTCACAAAAGCAAAGTTTGTGGGGAATAATAGCCATTTTCTATACTTTTGAGGCATAAGCAATTAGGAAATAACACTTACTACCCAGGAACCAAAAAAAAAAAAAAAAAAATATTTGTTACACAGTGCAATCATTAGTTAAAAAAAAAAAAAAAAAAGCAATTTCAAATATTTGTTCATCACAAAAGTGTTGGCACCTTTACATTAAAAGTAGAAATGTAATAAAATAATTTCAAATATATATTGTTTGATTGAAACCCCTTACACAGTAACTAAACTACATTACAAAGTCAATAGGCAGAAAAAGAGGTCATTATTTCCATCATCTGTTGAAGAATGTTTTGGCAACATGGCAAGTGATGGTCAAGACAAAGAAGTTGGATACACGTTTGAGAAAAACATTTGTAGCAAACAACACCAAAGGAAATGACTACAGAACAGTATCAAAGAAATATGGAATACCAAAATGAACAATCAGAGCATTAGTCAAGAAGTACCAAAGAACAAATTTAACTAAAGCACAGAGCATTAATCAAGAAGTACCAAAGAACACATTTAACTAAAGTACTTGAAAGAAGTGGACGTCCAAAGAAAATTATGTGTACAGCAGGATTGTCCCAGCAGCTTAAAAAAAAAAAAAAGTCCAAGATTAACACGAAAGAACTGTACAAAGGCACCTGAACACAAAGGAGTTTTATGCATGTAGACTTAGCTACAAACCATTTTTTAAAGAAAACTAATAAAACAGTCTAAAATTTACCAAGAAATCTGAAGCATTCTTCAACACATTTCTCTGGTTCAATGGTACTAAAGTAGAACTATTCCCCCAAAAATGAACTGCGGAGTGTTTGGAGAAAAAAAGGTAAAGCCTTCAATAAAGAAAAGCTTTCAATTGCAGTTAAACGTGGGGGTTATTTGATCATGATTTGGGGTTATTTTAGCATTCATGTGTTTGAAGATTGAATGAATGCAGCCATGTATCAAAACAAGTACAATGTTACCATCTGCTCGTAGGCTGATTGGCAGACAGTTTATCTTCCAACAAGACAACGACCCAAAGGATTCGGCTAAGTCCACTGTGGAATTCTTGAAGAAAACGAAGATAAAAGTTCAGGAATGCCCTTCACAATCACAATCTCAATCAAATAGAAATGCTTTGAAATGATATGAAAAAAGCTGTAGCCAAGCATTATGTTTCCAATCTGTCTGAGCTGAACGAAATGTGCAAGACAGAATGGGCCTAGATTTTTCCAACAAGATGTATCATACTGGTTAAGAATTCATAAATGTCTGAAAGCCACAATAAAAGCAGGAGGACACACCAAATACTAAAACAGGTACCAATACTTGTTATGAACAATTACTTAAAATTTAAAATATTTAAAAAAATGTAGATTATTTGTTAAATTACTAGTAATTGTGTATTTCCTTTTCAAGTACGAAATGCAACCTAAGTAAGATATATCAAAGCTGCTTGCAGAGCATGTGTTGCAGTCATGGCATGCCCCCAAGGGCATGTAGGGACTGTACTCACAGATTTGAGAGCCGTTTTTCCTTTCAAGACTGACCTGATGGAAGAGCCTTTTTCAGATTTTCTGTTTTTGCCCCCCCCCCCCCCAAATGCCCCCAAGAAGGACCTAATAACCCCAGTTCAAACCAAGAAAGTTGGAGATGGTTTTATTGGAAATCTCACAGTCTGCAGCTGATCTCCAGGCTTGTATGGTTCCCTCCCTCGTGCCATGGGCTGGAGCAGTGGAAAGTTTCTTATAAATAATATCAAGAAAGAAGAGTGTCCACTGACGGAAGGGAAGGGAATGCAAAGGTTGCCAACGAAGAGCAGTCCCCTTTTTAGCAGCTGTTAGACTGGCCAAACGGATTCGGTTTTGCTGTAATGATAGGTCAAGGGATGAATCCTCAATCAGCAGTAACACTGTAGCAGAGCAAGGAATATTCTTCTCACGACTGGTGGACAAAGCTGAAGAACCCGATCCCAGAACTCACATCAGGACACTCCCAGACCATATGTAAAAAAGGAACCCGTGGCGCCCTGGGGACAATGTACACACCGGAGTAGGGATGAACATCATTTGAAGACATCTGCGAGGGGCTAGATATGTCCTATGCAGAAAGTTATAATGAATCAGCTGATGATTTGGATTTTTGCAGGCAGAGCTTAAATTATCCCAGATAGTTTCCCAGCAGATTACTTCATTTTCAGAGGATAAATCTTTGTTGCAGATATTAACCACCAAAGGTTTGTGAGAGGCCTTTAGTAAATGAATATAGTGTGGAGACCAGGCCTGTAGTTTTGCCCCTTGTGTGTAGTAGATCATGCAGTGCATGTGATGACAGTTATGTCCCCCAGGACACCTGTGGCAAGCTGGCCTGTGCCGTGACATCTGACCCGGAAGAAACGTAAGCACACAACCTCGAGAATAAATTGTGCAACTATTTATACAGCTGTGCTGGGATTCAATTACTAATTAATTATTCACTTGAACCCCAGCACGTGAACTAATTTGTGCATTCCCTGTGCTCACATATTATTACATACTTTATCTGTACATGTTAGTTATTGTGCAGTTATTGTGCAATCCCCATGCCTAAATACAACTATATATTGAGTATGTATTCCCTTATCTCCCCATTGTGGAAATGAAAAGGGACGACCGTCTGACAGCAGTGCAAAATTGTGAAAAATAGGTGAATGAAAGTTACAATTTGTTTGAGGTTTGGTATGTTATTCTACCAAACGCCAAATTGTAATTAAATAAGAGATTAAGGGGCCAAAATGTAGTTTACATAGCTTGAAAGGAATGCCAGAATAAACTAGCTCCTGAAGTGTGGAGATACAACATATTCCTCAAATGGTCACAATGAAGCAGGAGTACTGGGATCAAGCCAGGCAGTGATCGGGTGCAGCACAAACGACCAAAAACAATATTTAAAGTTAGGTAAGGACAAACCCCCAGTGGATTTCTCATGCTGCAGTGTAGAAAAATTGAGACGCTTTGCCCTCCAAATAAATTGACATTATTGAGTGCAGTTTGTCCCAATAACCAGTAAGAGGAGAGAGTGGAAGCATAGAGCTAAAAAAAAAATAATGTGTGGAAGTACATTCATTTTTATTGTGGAGATGCAGGCTTGGAGCTTAATAGGGAGCTGTAGCCATCTGCTTAAATCGGTCTCTACCTGTTTAAGAATCTTACTGAAGTAAGTTAGTACAATGGAATGTAACGAAGGAAAGATTTCTACATCAAGATATTTAAAATGTTTAAACACCAGGCTATTCCGAAGGCAAAATGTATTATTCATTGCCGTATTCTAAGTCATTAGGGCGGACTTAGACCAATTAATGTTGCATTCTGATAACCAAAAATTGATAATAGAGGGGGAGCATTGTTGACAAATAATAATACATCATCGGCATGAAGTGAAATATGATGCTGCATGTTATTGAGAGTAATAGGGGAATGAGTGATAGGCTGGCAGTCCGCTTGAGCAAGTGGTTCAGGTGACAAGTGCAAACATGAGCCTGATGAGTGCCCCTAGAAATAGCAAACTGGGGTGAGAATTTGCGGCCTGTGAGCACCATCGCCGAGGGCTTGGCATATAGAACTTTAACCATGTTAATAAACTGTGTACATAAACCCATCTAGTCTAGAGTCGACCAGAGGTAATCCCATTCCAGACTATTGAAGGCCTTTTCAGCATATAAAGACAGAACCGAGCACGGGATGTCAATACATAGTCAAGTGGATAATATGCAGTTAATGATGAATATTATTGGAAGCTAGACGATTTTTGATAGAACCTGTTTGATCATGATGAATTAATTTAGTCATATGGGATTCAAGGCGATGCGATAACACCTTGGCATATAGTTTGACATCTGAGTTTATCAGTGAAAGTGGACGTAAGCTTGCACAATTAGTAGGGTCTTTATCTTTCTTCAATAGTAACAAGGTAAAAGCCGAATTAACATATCTGCAAAAAGAGCCTTTGTCAATAGCACTTTCTGTCATATCCAGCAGAAGGGGTCCAAGTTGATTCCAAAAAGAATGAAAAAGCTCGGAATACCATCAAACCTAGGGGATTTACCTTTGCTCATATCTTGTAACGCCTCCTTCATTTCATTTAAGGTGTGTGGAGCACCCTGATAGCATCTGATTTGTTGGCTGATAGGTGTGGCAAATTAAGTTTTTGGAGGAATTGCCTGCATTTATCCTTGTCACATGAAATATCAGAGCTATAAAGTAGAATAAAAGGAACGAAATTCAGAGTCTATTAACGTAGGGTCGGTCAGAATAAATCCCGAAGTGGACTTAAATTTAATTTTACTGTGATACATGATTTATTGAGATTCGAAGAAAATAAAGTGGAGGTATTCTTAATAAATCCCTTAACTGAATCCCATAAAATGCGAAAATCATTTACCGAGCCATGGGTAAAGCCGAGGAACTCGTCTAGCTCGGATTGTAGTGTTTGTTAGAAATGATCAATTCTGTAATAGTGTGGTGTTGAAGCGCCACCCTGCAGCTCGAGTTAGGGTCGCAGTAAGCATAAATCCACAATTTATTTGCATGATGATCTGACAGCGACATGGGAAGTATATCAGCGTTATGTATTTCAGAAAAGAGATTTAAATGCAAAAATCTAGTAAATCCTGGAGAAAGACTTACATCTGGTTGAAAAGAAAGTGAATTATTTAATTGTACGATTAAACACATGGCAAACATCAATTACAGCAAAATTGGAAATGAGTCGCTGCAGAGCAGTGGAGGCTGGTCATTGTGTATTGCACTGCTGCAACCCAGACCTGTCAAGAGTAGGGCTTATAACTGCGTTCATATAAGCATCCAGGATTAACTGGAAATCTGATAGATCTAAAAATATTTTGGTCAACAAGTGGACAAATTGCAGATCAAATGCTGTTGGGGCATAAACTGAGACAAAAGTATTTCTTTTTTTACCCGAAGTAATAGTTTTTAAGGACGCCACCCTCCCATCCTGATCTCCCTCCGAGCGCAAGATAGTAATCTGGAGATTATGCTGCAATGCAATGAGTGTACCTTTCATTTTGTTTTCAGCAGAGGAGGAAGCAGCCACGTAATAGTACTTAATAGCTAGCCTGGGGTGTCTTGTTGTTTTAGGTGAGACTCCTGAACCATGGCAACATCTATTCTCTTTCTACGCAATAGTAATTATGCGTGTTTTGTGCACTACAGCCTGTTGCTTGTTACGTCCCACTGCGGCCTTGTGCCCTGTGTGAAGCCAGCAGCTAGAGTCGCTACTTACCAGGTATACTGCAACATAAGTCGGCTGACTTTGTGCTCTCTCCCCGCCCCAGGCTGGCTTGAGTTATTTATATCTTGTTTTGGCTTTGGCTAAAAGTAGAAGACCCTGTCCGACATCGTCAAAAAGATGTTAAGCACATGTATCTAGTCGTTTTTTCTCCGGAAAAAGCAGAGAAAATTAATGCATCTTAGAGATAGCACGGACAGAAACAAAGGATATAGCTGCTTCTGCATCCAGTGCTCAGAGAATATCAGGGACATTTGCAGAGCTTTTTGAGATGTTATAGTAATAAAATAATGACTTGAATCGCATTATTGAGGAGTTTGGTGATAGAGCGAGTGATCAGGAGAGGATTTATCAGTATGCACATCTATAAAGAGATATGTGAAAAATACAGCAAACAAGGGGTGGGGCTTGGCTGGAGATATAGTACTGAGTGTCCTTTTGCGTTTCAATGCCTTTTAAACCTGTTTTACTGTGAAAAACAAAATATATTTTAAACATGGCGTGTAAAATAAACAGCACCTGTGAAAATAAATTGGACCTGACACGCCTGACAAGCGCTGAATAAATGGACTGCAAAGGGCTAATATTATTTATGTAATTGTTGAAATGACTATTAGTTGAGAGTTTTTCTCTTGTGTGTTTCTATGTGTTTTACAGAGACTATGCACAGGCCTGTCTGCAACGTGGTGCTATAGCAACATACTTGCTTCCTTTGTGGTTGCTTGCAAAATCTTCCACAGTATCTTGCTGCCGTTTCCGTGACAGCTTTAACATCACCATTACAAAGGCTGTTCGTACATTCTAACAGCAGGCTTCACTCTGTCTCGTGTGTGGTACTGACTGAGTGGTTTTACCAATGGCTTGTACAGGTGGGCATCCTTGTACGTTGCCACCCGCGATGACTGCAAACCGGTGGATCGGTACCGCACTGCTACCAAGGTCAGCGACACATTCCGCTCCTGACCAGGTACCGTACTGGTACCGAGGTTACCCCGCTGGTCTCGGCACCCTCCCGGTGCCATCCAAGACCATACCCCTACCTACCTGGTGCTAAAGTCACCGAACGTTAGATTATTATCATAACCTTGACTCCCTGAAATAGAAATGTAACCATTACCAAATGGTTGTTTATTGGAAACCTGAATAAGATATAACAAAGCTGCTCAACCAAGCCTGTCACAATCATGCCTGTCCCTGAGGGTATAAATCTGTGTGCAATGATCTCTGAGTCATTTTTCCTGCAAGCCTGTTGCAATCATGGATGCATTGACCTTGAAGGTTAATAGTTACATTTCTATTTCAGGGAACGAGGGTTATGATAATAACCTAACATTCCCTTTCAAATATGAAATGTAACCATCACTGAATGGGTCAGTATACCCAAGCCGTCGCAAGGGCAAGATTGTCTGACAACAGGAATGCATTACCATTTGGAACCCCAGGATCTCGGCATTCCATGTCAACCAGTCTGTGGAACTAGAGGCTTTCCATCCATCTCCTTTTTAGTCTGCCAGAGAGCGACAGCTCCATGCACTCTGCCTAGTGCGGGCCCTGGCTTACTACATTGACAGGATGAAAAGATGGAGGCAGTCCAAACTATTTTTGTCTGCTATGGGGTTGTCCCGTGGTCAAGCCCTGTCTAAGCAGCGGCTGTCCAAGTGGATAGCAGATGGTCAGGACTGCCTATGAGTGAGCCAACCTGCAGAAAAGCTCACTGCCCATTTGACCAGGGGTGTGGCAACTTCGTGGGCTTTATTCCAGGGTGCATCTGCAATGCAGTGTTGTGGGCTACTCCCCTTACCTTTACCAGGTACTACAGACTTTATGTTGTGGATCCTCAAAACCCTGGTTTTGGAACTTGAGTGTTATGGGCGGTTCCCAATCGACCCTTGTAACACAGACAGAGTTAAAACTCTCCTTCAGTATTTTCACCCTAGCTACTTGTTACTGGAGTTCTGTATGGTAACACACAAGACAGCTTCTCTGCTTAGCCTTGTAGAATTCCAGTCATTCTGCAATATTGCCTTTGAGACAGCTTTGGTACACTCACTGACCCCTACTGTAATGGTTACGTTTCGTACTTAAAATATAAATGTAACCATTAACCTTCAAGGTTGTTGCGTACATGATTGCACCAGGCTTGATGGAAAAATGGCACTGAGATCTGTGAGCACAGTCTCTGTATGTCCTCGGGGGCAGGCCATGACTGCATCACAGCTTCTGTGAGCATCTTTGATATGTCTTATTCAGATTTTGGGTCTCTACAAGGTAAATACCCATACGATAATGGTTACATTTCTATTTCCAGGAACAAGGGTTATCATAATAGCCTAATGTTTTCTTTTTGTTTATTAAAAAGTAGTTAAAGTTTACTAAATGTTTGTCCTGAAGTTGTTTGAATTATGGTATAGTAAGCGCAGGGTGCCAATACTTTTGTCTGTGACAGTATGTAAGAAGCTGGTACATAGATAAGTTCCTGAAACGCGTCCACAGTTAATATTAATTTCTTATGAGCATGAGGAACGTTTATATGCCTAGTAATGCATAATTTACTTAAAGAATTATATATATATATATATATATTAAAAAAAATAACAAACCAAAAACATTAGACTTTTCTCTGTGGCATACAGTGAGACAGTTGCTATTTACTAGTTTGCAATAATTTCAATATCAACGCTGAAGTTTAAATTAAAATACTGTTTTAGAAAGGTGAACAATTTGAAATTAAAAAAAAAAAAGTTGATGTACCACTTTGCCATTCCAAAAAAGGTGACTGAATCATGCTGGCTGCTTTTGTTTCTTCTGTTGCATTTTATTCTTCTTCTTGATGGCCTAAACTTAACCCCAATTAGAAGTGATTTTGGTGATATTTCATTTAGTTTCCAACAATTTCAATTTTTTAAAAAATAATAACATTTTAGGACTAATTGACTCATTACAAAATAATTTGTCGAAGTATCTTGAGTTGAATCAAGCAAACAAATACACAAAACAAACTATTTGTCTTCGTAATGGCAGGTAAAAGGAACATGTGCAATGGTAGATTATTATAATAAACCATTCCCTCAAAACACCCACCCACCCACTGGTTATTAACAGCTCTATGAGAATAATAATTTGAGAGTGCATATTGGCAATATTTTCAATGTTAGGCACAACCCCTACTGGTTAATTTAGCTTTTAGCAGTTGAAGGAAGTAAATCACATGACAAACAGAAAACATTAAAAATTGCTGCAGCAGAGTTTACATTTCAAGCTCTTATCTGATAGCTCCCCATTGTACTGAAACTCCAACTGTAATGGATTTTAGGAAAAGTAAAAAATAAAGAGTTTCTAATTGTTATAAAACTCCTTCTGTAAGTCTGTTTGTAAGGACTTACGAAAAGGACCTGAGTGACTCGCACGTTTTAAAAAGATGAAAGCATGGATATCTTTTGTTGTATGTCTTAATGTAGTGTTTACATAGAAGGCCCGTTCCTGAATGCTAGGACTAGAGATTTCCCCTTTGGTGTCAGAGTTGATCAATTTATTGTGTTTCTTGTACATCTTGCTAAGCTAGAATTAATGCCTCACCGTTTCCTACATTATACTGTAAATCAATAAAAACTTGAATAAATAAAGCCCTGTGACAAAGTGGCTGAGTGGATGCAGGTGCAGGGGTGATGCAGAGTGGTAATGAAACAAACAGAGACTTAATCCAGTTTGGAAAAGGGGTCTTATTTGTATTTCCAGGTCTAGGGACCAGTAGCAATAATAACAAACAATAATAAATGAGACGTATCAGCCCCACAATAATACACACACGGTCACCAATCGTGGGTAAGTGCAGTAGTGCTCGTGGTGGGTGATAGATATTGTTTTGTGACAGTAAGTGCAGTGCTGTTCCGGTTTTAGTGCTGGCCCTCGGCGACAGCGCCAGAATCGTTTTAGCCATCCAGTGTAACAAACAAAACTGTTTCACTATTTAACACAGTTCTCTCACAGTCCTTCTCAGTTCTCTCCATGGTAAACCAATGTGAAGGAACAGATTACGATTCTTCGTCTCGTCACACATGACCCCTAGGTAAACGAGGGCAACTGCTTCTCCAATCTGCGGCTGCCACGTCGTTTCCCTTCCCAGGTCAATGTGTTCTTGTAGCGGAGTCTCGCCACCTTCCAGACTGGCTGACTTCCCAACCCTGGGAAAGAAGTCAGACCAGCCCATCCAAAGAACTCTGTTTATGCTACTTAGTGCCCTCACAGGTCAGGAGGAAGATTTACCACCAAGAATCATTGTATTTTCTGACATAAGCCCTTAAAATACACACTAGGTATTATTCACTTTATATAAACAGGGATAGACCTACGTACTGCAGCTGTTTAAACGTTCATGCAAATCAAACATCTAATTGTGCAAGTGAGTCTCTTTAGTTGACACTAAGAATGTGTAGAACAACAGGAAGGGTCCCTTTTGAATGACAATGGCATTTCGATCCGCCAGTGTTTTATACACCCCACAGTATTATATATATTTAGTATTGGTAGTGTGAACATTCATTTATTAGGCGTGTCTACTAGATGAATGTAACAAACCCCTTGGGGACTTATCCACATATCTACAGTTAATCTAATCTACAGAACCTTTAATACCAAGAAAACTCAGCAGACTTGTATTCAGTCTGCAAAACCACTATGGTTCTATGGTAGGTTGCAGTATATATTTCAATATATTAATGTTGACTGATAATACTCAGTTGAATCTAATCGACTCATAAGGATTCCTAAGGCTGGCAGTGATACAAACAAATATTTTATTTTTCTGATTCAAATTTGTAAGAACTCTTAACAGTAAGTTCAGTCTACTTTTAATACAGCGTTTATATAAAATATCTTAACAAGTGGATTTCATTTCAGATTCAAATGAAGAACCCAAGAAAGGACTGCATAAAAAGAAAAGCAAGGACAAATCTTCCCATAAAAAGTTAAGAAAGAGGTAATTGCAGCCCTTCTTATGTTTGTGTGTTATGCCCACGTGGAGCAAATGTATCTCCTTTGTCCTGAAACCTTTAGTAGTTTGAGATATCATTTTAATTGCTTGTTTTACATTCCCCTTATTAGATTAGCAATCACCCTGAGGGTTATTTTTTTCCAATATTGAGTTACAAACATTGAGCACATTTGCAAACCCCCGACTGCTGTAGCTGCTACTGCAAATATCTCATAACCCATTTAAGCTAGCAACTTCAAATTAGTGTTGTGGCAGCCACGTTGAGGTCACATGATTTTTGAAGCTACAGCAGCATACAGACCGCACACAACCATAGTCTTTTTCATATTTCAAGTTTATTTCATGTTTATAAACTACTCTATCTGATGTATGTGTCTGTTTTTCAAATGTGATCATAGTAGCAGACCCATCTTTTTGTCACATATTCAATTTACACGACTTTATCCATGGTTACAAACCATTCAGATATGACATTCCAATTACATTTCTGATCCTGTGGTTTCTTTGTTCAGAAAAAAAGACCACATTCTAGTTCCCCCTGATGTTAGGCTTTTTCTTTTTTTCTTGCATGCATCCAATCCTTCTCTCTTTTAAGTAGTAGTTACATTAGAGCTTTCAGCCTTGCTCAGGGCTTGCCATTATTATTATTATTATTATTATTATTATTATTATTATTATTATTATTTTTTTTTTTTTTCCAACCCTTTGAGTTTTGAACAGTACATGAAAAGCATTGTTAATTTTTAAACTCTTACCATTTAGCCTTCAAAAAATCTATATGTGGCTCGGTGAGCATCTGTTCAAGTGGACTTGAATATGTTTCTGTCTGTATTCATTAAGAGTATGACTCATCATTCCCAGTCACGCACATCCAGATAAATTGGTTGGTTGTGAGCTCTTATACAGGTACCATGATTTAAAAATGTTGTGAAGGATATATCTGACAAATAATGGCTACCTGTTTCAAACAAGTACTTTGATATCACTGCATTTAATAATGGAACCAAATACATTTAGCAGAAAGCAAATTAGTATAGAAAATAAAATTGCCAAATAATAAAGTCTTTGTTAGAAATGAAACATTTAAAATTAATAAACAATTATACTGGTAGTATTAACAATTATATGGAAAGTATTTATCACCAAAGAAGTATACAAAGTATGAATCGCCTATATAATGTATAGCAAATGTAGTGGACATTTTAGGCTTTCATCGACCATAAGTGGTAGCCTTGGTCAGTTTTTAATCAGACAGAGTGCAATCATTTTGAATAGGGAGCTCTAACACACTGTGTAGATTAAACAAATGATTCTGAAAGGTCACCTTCATTACTCCCTTGTAACATAATAGCTGCTCAATCAGGCATTGACTTGGCCCACATGTTACTGTGGAAACTGTGATTTAGTTGAGTTGTGACAAAGTCAGAGATTGTATGCAGCATTGAGCAAAGTAAAACATTATAAAATATATGAGCACTATTTCATTATTTGCAAGCAACATATAATAAAGGTTAAACATGTGTATGTATTCTTATGGTGGTATAATATTACATTGATATTTTATGAACTGGAATATGACACTTAATAATGAATGGAGTCTTTTGTCGATTTGTTTTTACCTCTCTTTACCTCTTTAAGGGAAAAGCTGTTTTTTTGTAATTTTATAAACTCTGTTGAGTCAGAAGGACATGCCACCTTAATCTGGACATGTTTCATCTACAAAGCTACTCGGCTGATGGTTACATGTAGGAGTCAGGTCCCATCTGCTGAATATCAATTTCAGTGAATACATGTGATACCGTTTTATTTTGTTTTTTAGGTCGTGCTCATCAAGTGACGATGAAGAGGAGCATCATAAGAAAAAGAAACAGAAAACCCACAAGAAGAAAAAGAAACAAGAAAAGAAACACAAGAAGGAAAAACGGCCCAAGAAGGAGGGAAAGAAAAGCAAAGAGAAAAGACATTCATCTTCATCTTCCGACAGTTCCAGTGCCGCTTCTAACACAGATTGAAAGTACCTAGCTGCAGAATAGACGCTGCCTTAGACAAACAAAAATAATCACACAGGCATGATTTCTCATACATTTCAGGCAGCGTTCTGTAATGCTTAAAAAAAAAAAAAGAAAGAAAAGATCTTGCTTACTGTTGTGTATTATATTATGCTCCAATAACAATTATTTTTTAATACAATCACAATTTATGCTCATGGCCTATGCTCATGGCCTTGGCCACTAATCAGCTGTTCCTGAAGCAATTCCTCTGTGCACACCAATCTCCAGTTATAGTGTTGCATCTGAATAAATAGGCCTCCCTTAATCAAGTTGTTTTCTCTGTTTCAAGAATACCAGTAATTTAAACTGACTGACATCAAACACATGGTGGGGGTAGTGAAGGGGACCGCAAATAGTGACATAATTAAATGTGCTACTGTTCAGGAAAAACTGAAAGCATCAGTACAGGTACATATAATCTCAAATTTCTTGTCTTCTGTGATGAAGTTACATAGGGTAAATATCTTCAGGCAGTTTGTAAGTTTCCTAGTCAGAGAAGGAAACTGATACAAAATGCCAGTAACTTCAAACTTGTTTTCTGTTTCTTTTAAAAAAAATAAAAATAAATATGACTAATCGAGGACTATTGTTCACATTTGGTTTTCAATAATAAATAGTATGCAAATCCATTCAAGTGAAAAAGCCAATAAAACTGGTACATACAATCAAGTCTTTACTAAGTCTTGCTCTAGCCTGAAGTTCAATTCTACTGTATTTCTTCAATGTATATTGTAGGGTGGACTTTTTAAATTAACATTTGTTGCCAGCTCTACCACATTCAGAACGTTTGCTTATTACAGAATCTTGGTATCTCCAAATAATCCCCTTTCTTCAAAAAAGCTTAATAAGCAAGAGTGCAGTTGTACCAAAATTTCATCAGTTTACTATCAATGTAGAACGAGTGGGTTGGATATTCTTTTGTTTTGCCCCTCTAAAATGTGTTTCTGCAATGGAGTCTCCAAGGCTGGTTTTTCATTCAATGTAAACACCTATTGTTTTTGTTCTTTTAAGAAATATTATTGTGTTTAATGTTAATTCATATGTAACGCATATATGTCATAGATGAAGAGGTAATGACTATTTTAATAACTTCAGGTGCATTCCTAGAATTTTGAATGGCCTATAGTGTAACCTGAGTTTTTCATGTAGCTATAAAATCTCTACAATCTTGTATTACACTTACACTGTTAGATATAAACAACCTAAGTTTTGACACAATCGCTGTACATTGTTATGATTTTCAATGGGATATGTGTCATTCCAAAGCATATTCAGTTGGAATTGATTAGAATTTTGAATCCATTATTTTAAAGTTACTAGTATAATTTGTGATACAGTAAGTATAATACAAATGTATAGCAGTACAGTAGAATTAGAAAAGGAAAATACTGTTTGAAAGATATTTAGATGTGTCTGTAATATTCCCTTTGACGTTATGTGCATTTGAAACCTTTGTTTTTATTTATTTTTTAAGATTGCTTAAATATTGTTATTCTGAAATCAAGAGTGCAGGTATGTAGATCATTTCTTTATGTGGGTTGTCGTTAATGGAATCTCTGAAAGCAGCTTTTATAGGAAAACATCACTAAGACAATAAACCTGGAGGCTTGAATTCTGGATTTCAGTGTGTATGTTTGCAGTTGTTGGCTTAACATGTAACCATACAGGTATGAGGAAAACATATTAGGTATGCCATGTGTTAGCATTAGCACCTCATGAATATATCCAGATCCATAAATAATAAAAATGTCAGTATATTGTTATTTTTTGTTATTATTATTGCAGTTAAAGACTGATTTAAATGAAAATGAGTTGTTATATTTTCGCATGGTATTTATATCCTCCAAACTTAAGATCAATTGAATAGACCCCAATGGGGTACGAAACTGATTTTAAAAAAATGTGCAAGGATAAATTGTAACAGACAAGTTTATGTATGTTGTAGGGTTTGGTAATGTGTGCTTTTAAAGGTGTAAATCATTCAAAATACACTTTCTTACCTGTCGGTTTCCTACCGGCATTGATCTTTTTGATAATCAGTCTTCCTTTTCACTTCAGATGAAAATGTTTTTCCAGCCACACAACGCTGATATAGGATTTCAGTTGAGCCTTAAACATATGTCCATGCCTATCCCCTGGATGACTGGAAGTGAATCTCTTTATATCCCTTTATAACACCTATTTATATACATGGTGCACATACATTTTCTGTGTATAAATCTCCATTTCGAGCAGCCAATTAATAAATCTCAATTCATATATTAGCTTTCAAAGTCGGGGTAATCAGGAGGTGTAACAGTCCCATAGTTCATTGCCACTTCATCATTTCTTTGTTGACTACAGCTATGGCCAAAAGTTTAGCATCACTTTAGAGACATAATAAAATCTATATGAACATAATTAATATCTTTTATTTAACATTGCGTAATCAAATAAACTACAAAATGATATATGGAAGCCATACTAGTAGTACAGTATTTAATGTCCAATTTTGTAACCTTATTTAGTAGGATTAATTTGACTTTATGAAGTAAGATTAGTTAATTCTATAGGGGGATGCAAAACTTTTGGCCATAGCTGTAGGACTATTTCACCTGAATACTGTTGCTCGTATGGGGGATGAATCTATGTTTTCCCAGAGAGTGTGCTTTAATTAGTTTTTATTATTTTTAATAACATAAACTACTCAAAGAATGATTCTTGATGCTGCCTAAAAATAAGCCATCCAATCTAAAGCCACTGAGATGCAACATCACATTTCCAGTCGGTCCTGCTGCTTCAACACTATTTTACAGCTCATGCATAGCTCTGACACAAAGCAATTCAGTGAGTGTGCTGGAGGAGAGCGTTGGGAATCATTTGTTCTAACAATCAGACTATGATGACTATAACATACAAAAATGAATTCTAAACACCTCTCGCACGTGCTACATGGATTGTTTAATAAGTACATTGTTTTAGTGTGAGACCACCACGATCACAGTTCATTTACAGGCAAAACAGACTGGGACAAAATCCTGAGATTTAATAGATTTACACTGGTTTAATGTCACTCAATAAATTACAAAAAAGCATTCTTTCTTGGCTAATGATCTTCAGTCAAGTGCGGTGAATCTTAAGAGATCAGTCTTGTACAAAATGTATCCTGCTTAAAATATTAACTATATACAGTGGCTTGCAAAAGTATGCAGACCCTTGACCAATTCTCTCATATTACTGAATTACAAATGGTACATTGAAATTTCGTTCTGTTTGATATTTTATTTTAAAACACTTAAACTCAAAATCAATTATTGTAAGGTGACATTGGTTTTATGTTGGGAAATATTTTTAAGAAAAATAAAAAACTGAAATATCTTGCTTGTATTCAACCCCCACAAATGAATATTTGGTAGAGCCACCTTTCGCTGCAATAACAGCTTAAAGTCTTTTGGGGTAAGTATGCACCAGCTTTACACACAGTGTCGGAGTGATTTTGGCCCATTCTTCTTGGCAGATTTGCTCCAGGTTGTTTAGGTTGGTTGGACGACGCTTGTGGACCGCAATTTTCAAAAAGTGCCACAGATTCTCAATGGGATTGAGATCAGGACTTTGACTGGGCCACTGTAGGACATTCACCTTTTTGTTCTTGAGCCACTCCAATGTTGCTTTGACCTTGTGCTTGGGATCATTGTCCTGCTGAAAGGTAAATTTCCTCCCAAGCTTCAGTTTTTTAGCGGACTGAAGCAGATTGTCTTGCAGTATTTTCCTGTATTTTGCTCCATCCATTCTTCCTTCAATTGTAACAAGATGCCCAGTCCCTGCTGATGAGAAGCATCCACACAGCATGATGCTGCCACCACCATACTTCACTGTAGGGATGGCGTTCTTGAGGCATGGGCAGTGTTAGGTTTGCACCACACATAGCGCTTTGAGTTTTGGCCAACAAGCTCTATCTTGGTCTCATCTGACCACAAAACCTTTTCCCACATCCCAGCTGGGTCACTCTCATGGTTTCTGGCAAACTCCAGACGTGCTTTCAGATGGTACTTTTTGAGTAATGGCTTCTTTCTTGCCACCCTCCCATACAGGCCAGTGTTATGCAGAGCTCTTGATATGGTTGACTGGTGCACCATTACTCCCCTCCCAGCCACTGAACTCTGTAGCTCCTTCAAAGTGATTGTTGGCCTCTCTGTGGCTTCTCTCACAAGTCTCCTTCTTTGAGTGATGAGTTTTGAGGGACAGCCTTTTCTTGGCAGTGCCTGGGTGGTGTGATGCAGCTTCCACTTCCTGATTATTGATCCAACTCTGCTCACTGGGATATCCAAACACTTGGATATTATTTTGTACCCTTTCCCTAATCTATGCATTTGTATTACTTTATCTCTAACTTATGTAGAATGCTCTTTGGTCTTCATTTTCCTTCAGATTTACAGCCTTACCAGTGATCCTTCAACAGTGGGGTTTTCATCCAGAAAATGTGACAGCAACTTTAATGGTTCACAGGTGGAGGCCAATGGTAAGGTAATTGTATCCTCGTTAGTGCAGTTTCTTTCATCAGGTCAAACTGGGAGCTTCCACAGCACAGGGGTTGAATACTTATGCAAGCAAGATATTTCAGTTTTTAATTTTTCTTAAAAATATTTCCCAATATAAAACCAATGTCACCTTACAATAATTGATTCTGAGTTTCAGTGTTTAAAAATCAAACATCAAGCAGAACGAAATTTCAATGTACCATTTGTAATTCAGTAATATGAGAGAATTGGTCAGGGGTCTGAATACTTTTGCAAGGCACTGTATATATATATACAGACATGCTCAAATTTGTTGGTACCCCTCCACAAAAAGCGAAGAATGCACAATTTTCTCTGAAATAACTTGAAACTGACCAAAGTAATTGGCATCCATCATTGTTTATTCCATATTTAATAGAAATCAGACTTTGCTTTTGATTTTTTATTCAACATAATATTGTAAATAATAAAACAAATGAAAATGGCATGGACAAAAATGATGGGACCGCTAACCTAATATTTTGTTGCACAACCTTTAGAGGCAATCACTGCAATCAAACGTTTTCTGTAGCTCTCAATGAGACTTTTGCACCTGTTAACAGGTAGTTTGGCCCACTCTTCCTGAGCAAACTGCTCCAGCTGTCTTAGGTTTGATGGGTGCCTTCTCCAGACTGCACGTTTCAGCTCTTTCCATAAATGTTCAATAGGATTCAGATCAGGACTCATAGAAGGCCACTTCAGAATAGTCAAATGTTTTGTTCTTATCCATTCTTGGGTGCTTTTAGCTGTGTGTTCTGGGTCATTATCCTGTTGGAGGACCCATGACCTGTGACTGAGACAGAGCTTTCTGACACTGGGCAGTACGTTTTGCTCCAGAATGCCTTGTTAGTCTTGAGATTTCATTGTGCCCTGCACAGATTCAAGGCACCCTGTGCCAGGTGCAGCAAAGCAGCCCCAAAACATAACCAAGCCTCCTCCATGTTTCACTGTAGGTATGGTGTTCTTTTCTTTGAAAGCTTCATTTTTTCGTCTGTGAACATAGAGCTGATCTGAGTTGCCAAAAAGCTCCAGTTTTGACTCATCTGTCCAAAGGATATTCTCCCAGAAGGATTGTGGCTTGTCAATATGCATTTTAGCAAATTCCAGTCTGCCTTTATTATGTTTTTCTTTCAAAAGTGGAGTCCTCCTGTGTCTTCTTCCATGGAGCTCACTTTCGCTAAAAAAGCGACGGATAGTGTGATCAGAAATTGACGTACCTTCACCTTGGAGTTCAGCTTGTATCACTTTGGCAGTTATCCTTGGTACTTTTTCTACCATTCACACTATCCTTCTGTTCAATCTGGGGTCGATTTTTCTCTTGCGGCCATGCCCAGGGAGGTTGCCTACAGTTCCATGGACCTTAAACTTCTTAATAATATTTGCAACTGTTGTCGCAGGAACATGAAACTGCTTGGAGATGGTCTTGTAGCCTTTATTATTACCTTTACCATGCTTGTCTAGTATTTTCTTTCTGATCTCCTCAGACAACTCTCTCCTTTGCTTTCTCTGGTCCATGTTCAGTGTGGTGCACACAATGATACCAAACAGCACAGTGACTACTTTTCTCCATTTAAATAAGCTGAATGACTGATTACAAGATTGGAGACATGTGTGATACTAATTAAAGAAACTAATTAGTTTGAAATATCACTATAATCCAATTATTTATTATATTTTCTAAGGGGTACCAACAAATGTGTCCAGGCCATTTTAGAATATCTTTGTAGAATAAACAATAATTCATCTCTTTTCACAGCTTCTTTTTTTTATTCTATGACATACCAAAGACATGTATACATGATAAAACAGCTTTCAATTTCATCACTTTTCAGGAGGAATGAAGCATTATTTCAATGAGCTGTAAGGGTACCAACAAATTTGAGCACGTCTGTATGTGTGTGTGTGTATGTGTTTTGATGTTCATTTTTAATTTCCATCATAACCTTATATATTCGCAGCAGGCTTTATCAAACATTTCACATTCTATGGTTTGAAAAAAGTTAATAATGCCCAAAAGTGGGAGGACTGTTAAGGTCTGGGCAATGATGGAGCAGGATTTGTGCTTCATGGAACATTACCATCAAGCTCTGTCAAGTTACTGAATCTAAAGTATTGTTCTTCACAGTTTAAAATTGTATTCAGTTTATGGTGTTTATGGGCCCAAATTTACAGTATGTTCATTCTATGTTATGTAAAAAATATGACACAATACAATATCAACAAACAAGCAAGAACATATAATCACCCAATAATTTAGTCAGAAGTTCACAGATACAGATATTACTAAAGTGTATGTTATTAGAGCATACACATAGCCATGTGTAAAGCATTGAAACAGACTGGCTGAAATGTTTGTTTCAGAAGAATACATTTGTGTCTCAATACACTGCATTTACATGTTGTTTTTGTTTTGTGTATCCCAAATTGTTGCTTGTTGCTAGATGTTTGTGACTTCCAACTATGTCACAGTAGCCTGCAATTTTTCATTCAGTATTTTTACAGCCCCAGATGAGGTCTCTCCTCTTGATGATGAGCCTGTTCTTTTATCTGAGGCCTCTGGCTTTGTCTTGTTGTTCATAGTTTCTATAAAAAGCACAAGAAGAAAACACCTCAGCATGCACAGTTGTATGGAGACATCCTTTCAAAATACCCTGCTCAGATACTCATCCACATACATACATCCAGACAAACACCAACAAAGAAAATGCATATTTCATATACAGTACAGCTGCATTAACATTTTGTGAAAGGGTGGACCAAGTGGTAACAGTCAGGCAAACAAAGTAATGTATTATTTAGTTATTTCATTTATATAGAGCCTTTCATACGGGAGTATCACAAGGCGCTGTACATAAATACAATAAAATACAAATAATAATAATAATAATAATAATAATAATCATTAAAAGCTAGCAATTATGTTGCATTAAAACCACTAAGATAAAAACGCCATTTAAAGTTTTTTTTTTTAAGTTTAGACTTAAAAATACCCACAGACCCAGCTCTAAAAGAAAAATCCCTCCCTCTGTCCCGTATTGATTTTATTGACCCTGGGAACAACGAGCAGCCCCACTTCCTGTGATCTAAGGTTGTGATTTGGGAGACAAGCGGTTAGTAGCTCCTGCAAATAGTTAGGTGCTGCTCCATTCAAGGCTTTATAGGTCAATAATAAAATCAATTCTGTATTGTACAGGGAGCCAGTGCAAGGAGGCTAAAACAGGGGTGATATGCTCATTTTTTTTGGTTTTAGTCAAAATTCTAGCAGCGGTATTCTGAACAAGCTGTAGGCGGGACATCGCGCGTTTTGGGATGCCAGAGAGGAGTGCCTTCCAGTAATCAATTCTAGATGAAACAAAGTCATGTGTTAGCCTCTCGGCGTCAGATAAGGAGATAATAGGTCTCAGTCTGGCTATGTTTCTCAAGTGATAGAAGGATACTTTAGAAACTACCCTAATATGAGACTCAAATGATAAATCAGGATCAAAGAGAACCCCCAAATTTTTTATTTCAGTTTTAGGATTTGATAAAAGACTACTAGGGTCAAACTCATGCAATCTTGCATTTTTTGTTGGTTACGGGAGCCACAAACATAACCTCTGTTTTAGCTGAATTCAACAATCAGAAGTTTTGAGTCATCCAGCACTTGATATCAGCAAGGCAAGCAGCAAATAACACCCGACAGAAGTATCACCAGGTTTTAAAGACAAATACAGCTGGGTGTCATCTGCATAGCAGTGGAAGTTCACACCATGTTTCCTAACCATATCACCCAATGGTAACATATATAATGAAAATAGCAATGGACCCAGAATAGAACCTTGTGGAACACCGCAATCAACTTCTGTCAATGCTGATTTTTCCTCCCCAACACAGACAAATTGATACCTATCAAATAGGTAAGATTGAAACCAGGATAAGACGAGGCCAGACAGTCCCACTAAGTATATGAGCCGATTTAATAAGATGGAGTGGTCTACGATGTCAAAAGCAGCATTTAGATCAAGAAGAATTAGAACTGATGGAAAGCCCAAGTCAGAGCTTATCAGTAGGTGATTTAAAACTTTGACAAGGGCTGTCTCTGTACTATGTGTAGCACAAAATCTGGACTGAAATTTCTCAGATACACCACAAAGAGTTAAAAAACGTTGTATTTGAAATGCAACAACCCTTTCTAAAACCTTATCTAAGAATGGAAGATTGGAGATGGGCCTGTAGTTTCTTTCTCAAGCGTTGGCTTTACTATATCTACCTTAAGTGCTGAGGGAACAATACTGGATGAAAGAGAACTATTTATAATTTTTAAAACGTGGGTAATAATAACTCCAAAAGTGTTTTTTAATAATTCTGTAGGATTGGGGTCAAGAGAACATGCCATAGTTCTCTTGTGCTGAATCAAAGCTGTCAGCTCTTGAAGGGTAATCAATGAAAATACCTCCATAGTAGCCTTAGAGGCACTAATAGGTAATACTGTGCAACGAGCCTCCTTAATAGAATATGTTTGTGGAATCTGATTCTAATGTATAGTATTTTATTTTTAAAGTGATTTAAGAAGTCATTACAGCTAGGAATAAAACCAATATCAAGGGTGGAACTATTTGGAGAAGGATTCATTAATTTATCAATTGTAGCAAAAAGAAATCTAGGATTATTTTTATTAGTTTCAATGAAGTTAGAGTAATATGTTGATCTTGCCAATGCCAGAGCCTTCCTATATTTAGCCAGGTGGTCCTTCCATATAGTGTAGTGAACATGCAGTTTCGTTACCCGCTATCTTTCTAATTTCTGACCCTCATATTTCAATTTGTGAGTAGCATCATTAACCACGGTGAGCTTTTTTTAAAAAACACCCTCTGAATTTTGACTGGCGCTACAACATCTAAGATACCAGTCACTGAGGTGTTGTAGGTATTCACCATCTCATCTACAGATAAGCCCCCTGGGACTGATAATAAACTCAGTATATCAGAAAATTTACCAGCAATTAAGGAATTAATATCCCGAGATGTAAGTGTACGTTCCATGGATTTTGTAGTTACTGGTATGCTAACCTCAAAAAGAATAGCAAGATGGTCAGAAAAGGTGAGATCTGTAGTTAATGCATCTTTAACAATGAAACCATGAGAGATTACCAGGTCTAGAGTGTGTGTGGGACCTTCTACATGGTGGATATAATCTAATGAATCCAGTAGCCTCATAAATTCCACAGAATAGGTTACAATCACCCATTAGAAGAATGATATCATAATGGACTGTCAATGAAGACAGTAAGTCACTAGATTCAGCTAAAAATAACGGGTTTGATTTAGGTGGTCGATAGATAATTACAATATGAACAGGTAATGTAATAAGGTAAGGTAATAATAAGGTGGGGAAGCCTCAATCAGTAAGACATTGTCATTAGGTCCAAGACAAGTTTCACTTAATGATAAAATATCAATGCCATAATTCTGAATAAAATCACTAATTAACTCAGCCTTATTAAACAGAGACCTGACATTAAATAAGCATAAACGTAGATCAGTCCCGTCTAGTGCAAATGATTGAGCAGGGATAGTAGGAATCTGAGTAAAACTACTGTAACACACACCTCTATGATCACTCACTGGGAAGCGGGGTTGGCAGGAAGATATAACCTCAATCTTGCATATCTCTTTAGGTCCTCCCCTATTTTACTGCAGGGATAGTGAATTGTAACCAGATCCCTGCCGAATTACACAAAATATAAATGCTCTAAAGAAAGTGACTATGTAAAACAAAGACATGTATTAAAAACAAATCTTAAAAAAAGAGGATACAAAGAAAGAATTATAGAGACAGAGTTAAGAAAAGTGGATAAACTAAAAAGAGATGATCTACTATATTATAAAAATAGAGATAAAAAGGTCAAGAGAGTCCCATTAGTAATGACGTACTCTAAACTTTTGCTCAATATTTCTAAGATAGTTTGGAAACACTTGCGTATTCTACATAATTCAGAAAAATTGAAAAAAGTGTTTCTTAAGGCCCCAGTTATTTAGGTGATATTCTAGTTCACAGTAAACATAAAATAATAATTGACAGAATAGGTTCTACAAATACTTGCACTAGTACATGTAAAGTTTGTAAATACATAGACAAAAGTAGAAATATAATTAAACATAAGAACACCACATATCCACTAAAAACTAATACCTACTGTAAAAATAGCAATGTTGTTTATGGAATAGAATGTGAAAAATGTGATGAAATAAAATATGTTGGACAGACTGGAACAACTTTATATAAAAGAATTCAGAACAACCTTTCATTAATTAGAAATAAAAAAATTAATGAACCAATAGTACAGCACTTCACCAGTCAAGGACATGACATAAATGATATAAAGTTTGTAGTATTAGAACAAGTAAAATTAGATAATGCGACATATAGAAGAATAAAAGAAAGTAAATGGATAAATAGACTGAACACAATTATGCCAGCGGGACTCAACAGAAAAGAATGAACTAATTAATTCCAATAAATATATATAAAAGTTAAAAATAATTAAATAAACAAAATTAATTCAAAAGTTGTGCATGCTGATACGCTGGGGAGACCATATCAAGGCTGATCCTCAGAGCCAGCATTGCATGATAATATAAATATAAGTTTATATAAAATAATGTTAATTAGAATTAATATAGATTTAAAGATATAAGTAAAAGTGATGTCACATATAGAACACCATTACATCATGTAAGAATAAATCATGGATTTGAATATAAACAATAACAAGTAGTTGTCATGCCGTCAAACACCTATAAATACCTCCAATGTTTTGATTCAAACACAGGCTCCCTTGAGAAAGATATGTACAACATATCGAAACGTTGGGCAGCTGGCTCTTTGAGCTAATATATATATATATATATATATATATATATATATATATATATATATATATATATATATATATATAATATACACATTAAAATGGGTCATACCAGGTATGCTGTCCATATCAAAGTTGAGATTGTAAATTATGGGTTTGAGACTTTTACTAAATCTCAAAATAAGACATTATGGGGGGAAATTCACAAAGCCATTTACTCTAAAGTGTCAAAGGAAGGGTATATATTCAAAACTGCTTGCCCAAATTTTATTCAAACATAAATAATTAAAAATAAAAATCAACTTTTCCTAAACATTTGCTGCAATTATATATTTTTTTCATATTACAGACTCCTGTTTGGCTGAGTGTCTTCATGGGTAAACTTTAGGTGACATAATTGTCAATTGAGCCAGTGCTGTGGCCCTCCCAAACTCCTTTACCTAAAAGAAATCCCCTGATAAAAGTGCAAAGCAGTACAACACAGAAGCATAAAAGCAAAATATAGTAATGCTTATTAAAAGGCACAGTGCAGGACAAGCATGTCAAGTCACAGAAAAGTATGGTAAGGCATTATGGTAATATCCATGTTTAACCATGACAAAGCATGAGAAACACACAGTATAGACAAAGAAAACGTGTAACTGTAAAATGTGCAAAAGAACCACAGTGAGCTTTTTATATGTTTGTATGGAGTTTTAAAGTAAACATATTCTCTGCAGCACTTTCTACTAACCTCTTGTAGAAGCATTCTCAAGATTGTGTAGCTTCAGCCCAGAATCTAATCTTTGAGGCTTGGTGTAGAGAAACAGATAACAGAGCACACACACACTGATGAGGAACGCCAGAAGAACAAGGGCAGCGATTCCCAGTCCAATCAGTGCGCCTATACTGAACAAAAAAATAAGAAGAGTGAATCCAAGGTCCATGGAAACCATACAATACATACTCCACATATCAGTATTTTTTAAATAGATTTTCTCAAGCATATCTTCTTGGAAATAGTGAATCTGATACAACCCAATTACAGTTTTATACAATCATCTTGCTAAGTCCTGCAACTGACTATGAACTACAGTATTTAAATTCTCATAGCATATGGTGCCCATAATCTAGTAGAGGTACTGGGAATATTAGCACCACACCTCCCCACTTAGCAACACTAACACACACACACACACACACACACACACACACACACACACACACACATATATATATATATATATATATATATATATATATATATATATATATATATATATATATATATATATATATTGCACCACGTTTTTTTTTCTACATAGCTGAAGAAGGGCTTTAAAACAACCTGAAATAAGTTATTTTCAAACATTTAAACTTTTTAATACACCTTCCAAAAAGTTTTTTTCTTTGCAGTACCTCATATATATATATATACACACACACACACACACACACACACACACACACACACACACACACACACACACACACACTGAACAAAAATATAAACGCAACGTGAAAATTGTTGGTCCCATGTTTCTTGAGCTGAAATAAAAGATCCCAGAAATTTTCCATTCGCACAAAAAGCTTATTTCTCTCAAATTTTTTGCACAAATTTGTTTAAGTCCCTGTTAGTGAGCATTTCTCCTTTGCCAAGATAATCCATCCACCTGACAGGTGTGGAATATCAAGAAACTGATTAAACAGCATGATTGTGCAGGACAATAAAAGGCCACTCTAAAATGTGCAGTTTTGTCACACAACACAATGCCACAGATGTCTCAAGTTTTGAGGGAGCCTGCAATTGGCATGCTGACTGCAGGAATGTCCACCAGAGCTGTTGCCAGAGAATTGAATGTTCATTTCTCTACCATAAGCCTCCTCCAACGTCGTTTTAGAGAATTTGGCAGTACGTCCAACCGGCCTCACAACCGCAGACCACGTGTAACCACGCCAGCCCAGGACCTCCACATCTGGCTTCTTCACCTGTGGGATCGTCTGGCACCAGCCACTCAGACAGCTGATGAAACTGTGGGTTTGCACAACCGAAGAATTTCTGCACAGACAGTCAGAAACCATCTCAGTGAAGCTCATCTGCGTGCTCGTTGTCCTCACCAGGGTCTTGACCTGACTGCAGTTCGGCGTCGTAACCGACTTCAGTGGGCAAATGCTCACTTTCGATGGCCACTGGCATGCTGGAGAAATGTGCTCTTCACGGATGAATCCCAGTTTCAACTGTACCGGGGAGATGGCAGACAGTGTGTATGTCGTCGTGTAGGTGAGCGGTTTGCTGATGTCAATGTTGTGAACAGAGTGCCCCATGGTGGCGGTGGGGTTATGGTATGGGCAGGCATAAGCTACGGACAAAAACCACAATTGCATTTTATCGATGGCAATTTGAATGCACAGAGATACCGTGACGAGATCCTGAGGCCCATTGTCGTGCCATTCATCCACCGCCATCACCTCATGTTTCAGCATGATAATGCACGGCCCCATGTCGCAAGGATCTGTACACAATTCCTGGAAGCTGAAAATGTCCCAGTTCTTCCATGGCCTGCATAATCAGCAGACATGTCACCCATTGAGCATGTTTGGGATGCTCTGGATCGACGTGTACGACAGCGTGTTCCAGTTCCCGCCAATATCCAGCAACGTCGCACAGCCATTGAAGAGGAGTGGGACAATATTCCACAGAGCACAATCAATAGCCTGATCAACTCTATACGAAGGAGATGTGTCGCGCTGCATGAGGCAAATGGTGGTCACACCAGATATTGACTGGTTTTCTGATCCACGCCCCTACCTCTTTTTTTTAAGGTATCTGTGACCAACAAATGCATATCTGTATTCCCAGTCATGTGAAATCCATAGATTAGGGCCTAATGAATTTATTTCAATTGACTGATTTCCTTATATGAACTCTAACTCAGTAAAATCTTTGAATTTTTGCATGTTGCGTTTATATTTTTTTCAGTGTGTGTGTGTACTGTATATATATATATACAGTGCCTATAGAAAATCTACAACCCCTTGAACTTTTTTCACATTTTGTTGTGTCAGTACCTCAGAGTTTCATACATTTAAATGAGGATTTTTTTCCACTTTTCCATACACCATACTCCACACTGTTAAGGGGAAAAATGTTTTATTGAGAAATATATATATATATATATATATATATATATATATATATATATATATATATATATATATATATATATATATATATATTAAAAATACAAAACTGAAAGATCAGAATTGGATGAGTCTCCACCCCCCTGAGTTAATACTTGGTGGAAGCACCTTTTGCAGCAATTACAGCTGTAAGTCTGTTGGGATAGGTCTCTACCAACTTTGCACACCTAGATTTAGCAATATTTAACCATTCTTCTTTACAAAACTGTTCAAGCTCTGTCAAGTTCCTTGGGGAGTGTTGCTGGACAGCAATCTTCAAATTATGCCACAGATTTTCGATTGGATTTAGGTCAGGGCTCTGACAGGGCCACTGAAGGACATTTACCTTTTTGTTTCTTAGCCACTCCAGTGTAGCTTTGGCTGTGTGTTTTGAGTCATTGTCATGCTGAACGGTGAACTTCCATCCCAGTTTCAGCTTTCTTGCAGAAGGCAGCAGGTTTTCCTCAAGGACTTCTCTGTACTTTGCTCCATTCATTTTCCCTTCTATCCTGACAAGTGCCCCAGTCCCTGCCAATGAGAAACATCCCCATAACATGATGCTGCCACCACCATGCTTCACAGTAGGGATGGTGTTCTTTGGGTAATGCGCTGTGTTGGGTTTGCTCCAAACATAACGCTTTGCATTTAGGCCAAAAAGTTCCATTTTAGTTTTGTCACACCACCAGACTTTTTGCCACATGGCTACAGAATCTCCTGAGTGTTTTTTTGCATCCTTCAAACAGGATTCAAGGTGGGCTTTCTTGAGTAATGGCTTCCTTCTTGCCACCTTACCATACAGGTCAGATTTGTGGAGTGCTTCGGATATTGTTGTCACATGCACACTTTGACCAGTCTTGCCATTGGCCTCTTGGTAGCCTCTCTGATCAGTCTCCTTCTTGCTCGGTGATCCAGTTTGGAGGGACAGCCTGATCAAGGCAGGGTCTTGGTGATGCCATACACCTTCCACTTCTTAATAATCGTCTTGACCATACTCCAAGGGATATTCAAGGCCTTTGGTATATTTTTATATAAAATGAGAAATGACCGCAAAGTTGCACAAGAAGTTTAGAAGACCCAATGTATTGCATATCACAGATATTTGTATACTATTTTCTTAAAGGTTGAAATATGTGATCAATTGCATTAAAAAGGATGTAAAAGACTGGAAAATATGACAAATGCAATTAAGACCAAAAACAACATAACGTACTGGATCTGAATGGGTGTGTCCCTGTTTTCTTAATGGAAGTTGTTTAGGCATTCTCGAGAAAGCACCGTGTGCGGCATGCCATGTTTTAATGTATACCTCAAAATAAAACAACACAATCTAATTTTAATGTTTTTCAGGTACTAGTTGTTCTTTAACACAGCATGAAATGTTTACAGAGATAAAAACAGAACCAATGAAATACAGGTTCTTTAGGTCACACAACCAATAGTAGAACATTAACATGCCAATGAGGTATAGGTCCTGATTGGCAGGGGGCGTGCCCGGGGCACCTGCACAGCGCTGGTGTTCAAGGCTACTGCCCAGCAATAGCCATGCAGATGTGCACTGAGCAAAAGCTTGCTATGTTTACACTGAGGAGGAGAGCTTCCGCTCCGCAGGATAACGTAAAGGCACTGCCCAGCCAGGACTGTCAGGAAGACCGGGGAGGCCAGGACTTTGATTAGGGGATTTGATCCCAAACTAAGTATATAGAGGATTTCATCACGTCTCTTTTAGTGAGGTTAGCAGTCACCTTGCCTGGCAAATTTTTATTTTTAGCTTTTTATTTTTTATTAAATTTGACTCTACCATTGCTGGTATCCTAGTGGTAGCACCTGTCAACGTCTCTTGGTAGCCTCTCTGATCAGTCTCCTTCTTGCTCGGTCATCCAGTTTGGAGGGACGGCCTGATCTAGGCAGGATCTTAGTGGTGCCACACACCTTCCACTTCTTAATAATCGTTTTGACCGTGCTCCAAGGGATATTCAAAGGCTTTTATATTTTTTATACCTATCCCCTGATCTGTGCCTTTCAACAACTTTGTCCCGGGGTTCTTTTGAAAGCGCCTTGGTGGTCATGGTTGAATCTTTGCTTTGAAATGCACTACCCAGCAGAGGGAACTGCTGACTTTATCAAAGTAAATACAGTATAATCGTAAATCTCGAAAAACTACTCACTTCTAAATCTTTTGTAGTCATTTTTGTATTACTTTAGTATAAATACATGTTAATTTGGATTCATATGTTGTTTTTTTCTGACTTTATGTGTACGAAAAGACACACATTTGCCCGTTTTCCCATTGGAAATAGTGATATTTTGAAATATCACTGTCCTGGTCACAAAAGCAAAGTTTGTGGGGAATAATAGCCACTTTCTATAATTTTGAGGCATAAGCAATTAGGAAATAACACTTACTACCCAGGAACAAAAATTGTGTTACATAGTGATAATCAGTCTTCAGTGTATAAAACAGAACTTTTAATCTATATGTATTCTTTAAACAATGAAAGACCTAAAATAAGTAACAGCAGTCTGAGTACCTGTTAAGTTGCTGTATGAAGATGGCAGAAGCCAACATGTTATTTATTTTTAATATTGTTTCTTAATTCAGTGTGACTAGTGACTTCTAATGAGAACCAGCTATTAACTGTGACTGGTTTGCATCTTGTGGGATCCACATACAGCTAAGATATTATTGTTGCCTTCTGTTTTCAAATCCTTGCATTGTAATCTTTAATATGTATTCATCAGAGACATAGATATTGTTTATTGATAGGCTGGTTAGTGAGTATGGCAGAAGCATTTTCATTACCACTGTTCTAAGACAAGCATGCAAATAACAATCACAAAGACTTATCTAGCCTTGTGTTACAGAGCTTTTAACCTCATCTCGTCTCCCTGTCCACAAAGGCAATGCATCACACAACTCTTCCCGTTATGCTAGACATTTTTAATTCTTGACAAATGTTGGTAATTTTTACTCTTGAAGTTGAAGACCACTAGGGTACATATATCTTAGATTCCATCGCAGGAATGGCAAGTTGCTGTCTTTATTTCTGTGATTCTTGCATAAAATGATTGAAAATGCTTTTATGTTAAACTTTACCACAGTAGATTTGCACAGTAGTTTAGCAGGTTAGTATGCATGTACCGTGTCATCTGTGATCCCTGGGCTTTATCATACTTGTACTCCGGTTTTACTATGCTCTACTACAGATATGTTTTTACTACAGTTTACCACAAGAAAAGGGTCCCTATAAAAATAAAAAAAGTCACCCACAAAATCCCCCATTTAGTTTAAAATGTGTGTCACAATAAGTGGCCATGATGATGGTGAATGATAATTACAGTATCAAATCAAACCATAAAGTGCTGCTTACCTGAGGCTCCACATGTATCCATGTTCATAGGGGAAATAATTGCCAGGTTCGTTGCAACAGTATTTGAAGTCCACAAACCCACAGCAATACACTTGGTCAGAGGTCTCCTCCAGCCTTGGGCAAGAAAACTTCTGCACAAACTTCCTGTCTGGTGTGTAGTAAGACACACAGGTCTCCATTTCATCTGCCATTTTCAGCAGACAGGGGTACACACTGGTTATGATGAAACTTGTAGAAGCCTTCTTTATCACCTTGAGTGACCAATTCTCAGAGTGTTTGTAGATCTTAGAGCAGCAGAGGCTTCTTAGTGTTGAAGCTGAGAACAGCCTTGTCTTAACTTCAAAAGCTCGATACAGTTCGCAAACAGGCTCTTTTCCAGCATCAGCATAAAACTAGGATATCTCTCTCTCTCTCTGTCTCTCTCTCTCTCTCGCTCTCGCTCTCGCTCTCTCTCTAGCAGCTTCTGTTCACACAATCTCTGAGGTTTTTGACTAGAGCAGGTAACTCCAGTGATATAAAGGAGGAGGGCTAAAGGGCTTGTCATCAGCGTTGGTCTGTGAGCAAGGATACTGTATTACATTTCTTTTAACTCTAAAGCAGAAATCCAAGGATAATCAATGTTACTTTTTTATTTTTAGTATTTCTTTCTGTCTTTCTTTTTTTAAGCTCTCAATAGAAATGACTGAAGGTTTCATTTACTTACAGACCGTGTGAATAGTTGTTGATTGATAAGGTGAAAGTATCGGGTCAGGGAAGCTATGAAGGAGGGAGCCAGTTTCAAAGGTAGGTGCATCTAAGGATGTGGTGTTCAGTTCAAGTAAATGGTGGCAAATGTGGGTCTGGCTGTAGATGATGCAGCATAGGTACATTAAGAAAAGCTAGATCTAGCATGGATGGCACTGATGGCATTTGTGGATAACCAGCTACAACACACATTTTAAAAGATGCACAGAGATGACACACTGTGACAGTTGTCAAAAGGCAAGGTACGTTACATGTACGGTACATTATCTGGAATCGTTAAATGCACTGTATTTATATATTGAGCTCATTCCTTTTTTTATTCTTTTTTAAATACCGTGAAAACCTATTAATATGATCACATTTTGTGATCCTTAACTTTTTAAACAAATCCCTTACAAAGATTCAGCATTTTACTATGGTGGTTATCATAGTTTACTGGAGTATTAAGTATCTCAGTTTCAGTAAAACTCCTCCTGTTTGGCATGCGATAGCCTCACTCAGTGCTGTATAGCTCTCCAGGTTATCGGGAGCAAGGTTCAGTAGAACTAGCTGTGCTCCCCTCAGCACCCCAGTTAGGCGGCTTGTGTTCTCATCTTCCCGTCCGCTTCGCCTCCACTTTCATCTGGCTTTGCCCCCTTCTGCTGCCATCCTCTACTTGGTCAGCAGTGGTGTGTCGGCTCCAGACGCGCCTTCCTCCATCTCCTTCTTGATGCTCCATCATTTTTTCTCCATTCTACTTCTATCATCTGTGTAGTGTACCAGCTGTTCAGAGTGAAGAAAGAATAGAGATGGCGAGAAGAGATGAGACGATGCAAGATAATTCAGGTCCAAACATCAATTCTTTTATTCATGACTTCAACAGGATTTTGAATTTACCAACTTCCCTTGATGAAAAGTACCTGCACCATTTAATGCACCATTCTATGCCTTAAAAAGCAGTGCTTTTTGGGCACAACTCTGGAACCACAGTACCCACATACACCATTCAAAGTGTTCTAGACTTAATATGTCACGCTGAGTGTGCACACAGCATTTGGGGTCAATTGGAAATTTGGTGCACAGTATTTGTTGTACATGTAGATAATGAATCTAGAAGTCACCTTTTAAGTGTTTCTCAGCCATGCAACCATGTAGAAACTTCATTTAAATGGCTGTAGTATCAGACAAATAGTGCCTAACAGTGTGCTGTGTTTATGGGATGATTCTTTTAAAGACTGATTTATAAGAAAAAAAAAGATTGAGCCACAGCAATGCAAAATGCTTTTTTCTCTGAAACAGTAAGTTGTAGAGACACCGTAACAACAGTTCCTATATCAGGTTGACAGTGTGAAATTATGCACCAAATTTGAGACCAATCCGTTGAGAAACGGTTTTTATTTAAAAAAAAAAAAAAAAAAGTTATTGCTTTTTTGTTGATTTACATGTAATCCTATGGGAATTTGTAACTTTGCGGTTTGGTGTCAAGTTCGTTTTTACCCTTTTTCTTCCACATGCCTGGTGCTTTCGTTTCAACTAGGCCATGGTTACATAGCCAGGGGTCTGACTGACAAAACAGCTTTCCTGAGTTTTAATTCGACACCTGCACTAAATAACAACAACAAAAAAAACGTACAAAGGAAAAAACGCTCCTATGCGTTTCAGTGGGAATTGTACTTAAATTAATATTTCAATAACCCCTGGTGCTTTCACCTTCTCCAAGGTATCACTTGATAGGTATGATTGCAGGCTACAAAACAGTATGATTCAGGTTTTAATTTGGTTTGAGAATTTAGCAAGTATGTTTAAAAAATCGAACTGCTACATTTCAACCCGTTAAAATCCACCTAAAAACACATCCAGTCACATCTCTTGAACCACAGCACCCACAACCACAATTCAAACTATTCTAGACTCAGGGGAGCAACCTGAATGTAAAAAGACAAAAAAAAAAAATCGATCACGTCACTGCCCCACTGAAGCTGTGACTGGTGCTAACGTTCCCGAGTTGATATTCCAGTGCTAATAGTGCGGTTGAACAAGGATCCTGTTTAAATCAATATACCTATAACTGAAGATCTTAAGCATTTCTACAGTAACCAGGTAATTATATTTCTTACCGTTCACAAATATATACAATACAGATAAAGCATACAGATACAGTAACGAATATTTAAAAGAATAACGCGTTTTTAACTTATCAAATGTCTGCTTACACGTGGGCAGCATAAAACATGCTAGGTTTTGGCTAGCCCTGTTGATAATCATGAAATTCAGTGGTGTAAACTGTATATAGTTGATGCCAAGAGTAACAAAGGATTATAAATAATAATAATAATAATAATAATAATAATAATAATAATAATAATAATAATAATAATAATAATAATAGGAAACGTGTTCTCAGTCTGAATACAATAATAAGATTCTATTGCGGCTGGGAGCTTAAGGGGACACTAAGTTCCCAGCCGCAACAGAATCTTATTATTGTATTCAGACTTTAACTTTATTTATTTAGCGCTTTTCTTACAGGTGCGCAAACCGCTTTACAGACAAAAAAGAAAAGGTTAATAGCATAATTTGTTTTTAAAATGTTATAGAGTCAGTATGTCATACTGCATACCTGTGTTTTAGGCCGTTTAAACCAAACGTCCAAAAGTAAGCTATTATTCGCTTACTCCCATTGAACTCAATGCAGAAGCGGCCACCTTTGAGATGTCTGGCCCTAATCTTTAATGAAAATCTTTACATGTTGAGTCAATGGGTGATATTTATAACATAATGTTTTTTTAAAATACATTTATAAATCTTTATTGATTCATTTTCTATTTACTTTTAGATTATTCAATCCTTTCATGAAAATGGTAACCCTGTAAATGTAATATTTATGAAGTGCCTGAAATATTAATTATCACTATTGTTCTAATATAAGGTTATTTAGTTATAGGTATGTCTGAGCTTAATTTAAAAAAGAAAAAAAAAGAAATACCCAACCAACTTTCATTATTTTTTTTACTCTCACTTGATTTACAGAACATGAAATCATTTAAGTGTCCCATTTGTGACAACAATTGTGCTGGCCTGCGCCAGCATCTCAGACAGACACACATGGTGGCCAACCGGGAAGAGTTTGCACTGATACTGTGATTTTTGTTTGTCTTTGATTTTTCCTCTTTTCTGTACTCTGTCTTCTTCATTCTCCTTACACAGGTGCGATGGTCCACTTGACTGCTCCGTGCCAGGCTGCAGCGCAACAGCGGTTGCCCGGTTGGACTGACACCTACTCTGTGTTTACGGGCTGGATGTGAGTGTGTGCTGCCTAAAATGATTTAAAAGGAGAACTGTATGCAACAATACAATGTCTTATCTCTATCAATTATACAACAACCTTGTTTCAGGCTGCAGGTCGGGACATAAATTTGAAGAGAGCTAAACGCAGCAGATGCCCCCGCCAACGCCACCTCCGACGCAGATGCCCCCACTAACACAGACACACCTGCTGACACCCTTACCTCCTGCAGGAGCATGCATCAGCAGGTCGAACACCTCATTAGATTGGTGAAGGTCCTGCAGGGCCAGCTCAAGTTGAAGCAGGGCCAGGAGCCAAAGTATCGGAAATGGAGCCGCCGCTCCCACCCTGAGGAGAACATCCCCAGCTTTGGTTAGTTCTTCACTCTCAACAGCTGGACTTTGTGTTATTACTGTTTTACAATTTTTACAGTGTTAAGTTCATTGTCCTTACCTACTAATTATTTTGTCAGGAAAGGTTTTGAGTCTCTACACAAGGCATAATCAGTAATCAGTATTATATATGTTTTGCTTATGAGAAACAGACAAAAAACAAGAATCGATTGCACCATTATGTTTATAAGTCATGCAAATTGCCTTTCTATTTCTTTTTCAGCTCTACTTCCCACTCCCCAAGGCCGTGCCGGGGGTCAAGACACGGGGAAGTAAGTAGTTAACTCTGCGGCAGAATAATCTGATAATATAAATGATATCAATGCCATAGTGGATTTAACAGTGTAGCAGAACATTCTAGTAACATCATTTATGTATTGTCTTATTTCAGAAACAGACGCGCCGCCTCTTCAGCTACCCCGATGAACTAAAAAAGAATGTAATTAATGCATTCTTTGGGATGTGGGATGGAGACATCACCATCTCAGTTGTAAGTTTAACTATGGGTTATGGGTTGAACTATGTGATGGCGCGGCATGATGCTAACATTACTAAGCTTGCATGTGCTCCCCACACACCAATTCCTTACCCATTCAACCATTAATGGACACTCACTAAACATTATGATATTTGCCTTTATGCTCACCTGTTCTTACCATTTCTCCTTTTCGCTCTTATCATCCATTTGTGTTCTTGAATTAGATCAGCAAGGTACTCCGGGAGAGGCCCTATCTGCTCCAGAAGTGCAAACACTTAAAAATGACCATCGATAACTTCCGCTACTTAGTTAAAATGTTACAACAGTAGGTATAATTTATATACATATATAATCCAAGGATTTACATTATGAAAATGTTCAACATGTTAAAGAAAGGAGGTCACTGATATGATACTTTTTCATTACAGGGAGATGGCCAGTGGAGGCACAGCACAATATTTTTTTTTTTTTTTTTTTATAGGTTTTGTAGTGTTTTGTGTGTTTTAATAGTGTTTTAATTAAAATAATTTATTGTTCGTTCAAGCAGCCTACTGAATTGATTGTTTTATTTTCTATTTTTGGCTAAAACAAATGGTGTTCCCCAAAAAAAAGGTTAGGACCTGTGTGTATAGTATTCCAATGTAAGTCTGAGGGGAAAAATAATATTTCAAAAATTAATAAAAATTCAACCCTAGGTCTTGGAGGTGTGAAAATAGGGGGACAGTATCTCTGGGCGGGGCCTTCCAGTGTGCCAAGTCCCAAGTGTCTGGCTATAACGGCTGGGGAGCAGCAGCAGGTCATAGTTCATGGAGCCAGAGCCCCCACAATTTGCACGCACTCTCCCCAGACAGTATCTAATATGCCAAATCCCAAGTGTCTGGCTGCAATGGCTGGGGCTCAGCAGCAGGTCAAATTACCTGTCCAGATCAGCACCGCTCAAAGAGGGCATTTGTTAGACTTTTTGTTAATAACTGGTTGTGGATGTGCAAGAAGTCTGAATCTTTTAACCTACTGTAAGGGGTCAGTATGTACATGCAGAAAAGATTTGCAGCTGATAAAAAGCTGACTTTGTTTTAGGCCATTTGATCGAAACGTCCAAAAGTAAGATATTATTCCCTTACTCCCTTTGAACTCAATGCAAACACGTCCAATTATGAGATGTTTGTCCCTAATCGTTCATGAAAATCTTTACATGTTGAGTCATTGGGTGAAATTTAATATTTCAAAAAAATAAGTAAAAATCAACCATAAGGCCTGGTAATCTGATAATAGGGGACACTATCTCTGGGTGGTGCTCCTCCAGTGTGCCTAATTCCAAGTGTCTGGCTATAACACCTGGGGAGCAGCAGAAGGTCATAGTTCATGGTAAATAAGGCCTGAGTTCAGAGGGGTCAAATGAGGTTTTTTGCTAATAACTGGGTGTGGATGACACATAGCGCCTGTCTGATGCCAGAGCCCTTTAATTGTGGTTGCATGGCTGAGAAACACTTAAAAAGGGGCTTTTTGAAGTATACTGCAATACAATGGTGTGCGTCTGTTTAAGGCAAGCTGCTGCGTCGGAACGAAAAGAGCCAAGAAACCATCCTTCTGCACTTGTTATCTGCATGAACAACAGGTAGTGTGTAGCAAATTTCAGCAACCTAGCCAATTCGCAGCTTGTTTTACACCCTGTTGTAGCTGCCTAGTTCTGCATACAATGCGGAACAACACTGGGGCACAACTTTGGAACTGCAGCACCCACAGACACCATTCAAAGTGTTCTAGACTCAGTATATCATATTGAGTATGCACACCTGTAAAAAAGTAAGATATTATTCCCTTGCTCCCATTGAACTCAATGCAACTGTGTCGAATTATGAGATGTTTGTCCCTAATCTTTACATGTTATGTCAATGGGTGAAATTTAATATTTCAAAAATTAATTAAAAAACAACCATAAGGCCTGGTAATCTGATAATAGGGGACACTATCTCTGGGTGGGGATCTTCCAGTGTGCCATTTCCCAAGTGTCTGGCTATAACAGCTGGGGAGCAGCAGAAGGTCATAGTTCATGGTAAATCAGGCCTGAGGTCAGAGGGGTCAAATTAGGTTTTTTGCTAATACCTGGGTGTGGATAACCCAGAGCCCCCAAATTACACTAAAGCAGTCCTTCAGCCCTCACGTTTACCTAGGGGACAACAGCTGTCATTGGGAAGAATGACTAGAAACTCTAGGGTCCGGTCCGTTGCCACAAGGTGATGACACATTTTGAATATCAGACATCTGGGCCATTTTCTTTTAATTAAGTTTTGAAAAGTCATTTGTAGGCACTTCATTCTCAGTGGGACAAACATATACTCATACTTGAGTTCAATGGGAGTAAGGGGATAATATCTTACTTTTGGACATTTGGGTTAAACGACCTAAAACACAGTAAGTTTCCTATGAGCTCCAAATCTTTTATACGTGTACATAGTGACCACCTGACAGTAGGTAAAAAGATTCAGGCTTGTTGCTCATCCACAACCAGAGTTATTAACAAAAAGGCTAAATAAAGTGCTGCTGCTGCCCAGCCCTTGGAGCCAGACACTTGGGATTTCCAGACCTCCAGATTCCAGATTTCCAGACCTTCAGACTCCATGGTTGATTTTTAATTAATTTTTGAAATATTATATTCTCCCATTGACTTATAATGGGAGAAAATATGCACTTTTCGAGCCATTTCTTGGGCACTTATGTGGACAGTTCAGGTACTGCTGTGCTCAGGGGGATCCCTTGGACAAGCAGAGGTGTGTTTTCCTGCACAATGACACCTGGTCCTTGGGATCTCATTGGGGACCATACCACTGTATACAACACCCAAAAATAAGCATGTAAAAAGTTTGGACCCATAAAGGTCAAAGAAAGTGATGATGTGATTTTTAGTGACTTTAATATCATATGATAATTTTGGACCCATAAGGACCAAGGTGAGGCCATATAAATGTAAAAAAAAAAAAAAAGGAAACAGTTAGGGGCTAATATCACATTTATGGACGTCCACTTGACTTCAGGGACCAATCCCATCACTTTTTAAATGTATCATAATTTTGGGTGTGTTTAGGGACAAATATCACAGTTATGAATGTCCATGTGACTTCAAGGACCATACCACGATATCCAACACCCAAAAATAAGCATATCAAAACTTTTGACCTATAATGGGTCAAAAAATATTATGTCAGGGACCTCTCCCGATGACTTTTAGTGATTTAACATCATATAATAATTTTGGACCCATAAGGACTAAAGCAAGGCCACATATATGTAAAAACAAAAAACAAACAAAAAAAAAGGAATTGTTAGGGAAAATATGCCTATTTTTGGACTTCCATGTGTCCTTTTGGATGTCTAATAATAGTGAATATATTTTTTTAAAAAAGTGAATAGTTACGGAAAATATATCTCTTTATGGACTTCCATCCTCATTGTGGATGGCTAAAAAGTTAAATGCCCCCTTTTAAAACGCTAGTAAATTACACTGAAAGTAGTTTTTCTTAAAAAAAAGAACAACTTAAAAACTATAAGAGATATTTAAATTATTTTTTCCATGGGTACTCTGGGAACTTGGCTACAAGGATCCAGTATGATTTTATTTTTAAAAATAGTGGGAAATACTTTAAATTAAAATTAAAATTATATAACCGAAAGTGGATGTGAAGCTCCTATCTCTTGTACGCGAAAGTTGATTTTTTTCCCTTACAATCCCTGATTAATTGGAACGTCTTATCCGCCTCAGATTTTCCCTTTGTGCAAATGCACATTTAATTTATTTACTATGGCGTGGGCATTTTTTCCCCCATAAAAATGATTCCTCTTTTGATTACTTAGACACTTTCTCATGGCTCCTCTGTTCTACTCTAGTGGTCAATGAAAATAAACAACAACATTTACGAGGTGGGGGAAGAAGGCCTTAGACCACTGCCACAGCCACTGCTGCTTTTTAAACTTGAGCTCTTTGACAACATAATTCTGACTGCTTTCGTCCCTTTAAGATTTCTCCAATAATATACAGTTTGCCCTTAAGTGAAATCGACGATCATTTAGCGCTGGCCATGATAATACTGCAAAAATGACAGTAACAAAGAGCAAGGTCAAGTTCAAACAGCAAGACGTTGGCCTATGAGTAAGCAATATGCGCAGCACAGACCACTGCGTGTCATCGCTGTGCGTGCGTAATAACAGGAAGTATATACTATCAGAGTACGTACTAAAATGAGAATTTGAACAGGATTTAATACGATTTTATTCGGTTCTATGATACTGGTTCTTTATATCAATGTGTACATTATATCCCAGGTATGTTGTAAATGGGTTTGACTGTATATATAATTCACCAAAAATCATGCATAAACACTGAGCAACTGAATAGTTCTGACCAGCATACACTAGCACTGACAACTGCTAATTTTCCGACAGGATGGAAGAGCAATAAAACTACTTACAGTAGCAGTTAAATTATTGTTCTGAGCAGTTTTAACTAGCAACCTTGTCAGTTGTTTGCAATTTTCTAAAGACAAAGACGACGCAGTGCTTCATAAAAATAATAAAAACATGTGGTTTAATACTTTTGAGTGTCACCTGTGCTAATGCAGTAGGATTGAATGAACTAGCTCAAAGTGACCATCTCTTGGTTCAAGTTGTGTTAACAAGCCATAGCCCTCCAGCTGCCATGGAGTACACATGAAACATAGAACTTGGTTATGGGTTGCAGGGTTGAGTTTTATTAATATGACAGTACAGTACACTTTCACAAACACATGTTTAATTTAATTGACATAAAACTAATGTAATGCTTTTAAAACAATGTAATCAGCAAGGATCAAATCTATAGCACATATTTGTGTAATTGTACTTTGAGTAAAAGAGTGCTAAGCCAGTTAGAATCCATGTATAACCTCTTACTGCCATTATCAACACAGGTACCAGAAGTATAGCAACATACTGTATCTATCACTTTTAAGGTGCTGACTCCAATTGTTTAGTTGGCAGGTTCACTGTAGCAAGAGAACTACAGGTTAATGGATGCTTGGGTGCAGCAGGGGGTAGCAGTACATTAATGGAGGTACAAGATTGTCTTTATGTCCTTTAGAGCCTTCAGCTGAAACACAAAATTCAGTTTCGCCTTAACCCTTATGAAAAGCTAACTGCAGTAAACCCTGGTACTGTACAAGCATAGCAAAGTGAAGTGAAGTGAAGCATGGTAAAGCACAGACATATACATGGTACTTCACATGCAGTACCAGTCAAAAGTTTGAGTACACTTGCTGGAAACTAGGTTTTTTTCATAATTGACAATGTTTTACGTCGTATACGTTTCTGTAAATACTTGAAAATGAAAACACGTATTACAATATACAAAACAAAACATAAGGAGTATCAAAGCAATGTTCAAGAAAATTGCAAATTGTCTCTAAATGTTGGATTCCTCAAAATAGCCACCCTTTGCCTTAATAACAGCCTCACAAAAACACGAGGCATTCGGTTAACAAGTTTCAGCAGGAAATCACCCGACTTGTCTTCCCAGCTCTTCTGCAGCAATTCCCAGAGATGTAGGGCACTTGTGGGTAGCTTTGCTTTGACTCTTCTGTCCACTTCGTCCCATACAAGTTCTGTGGGATTGCGGTCTGGAGACTGGGCAGGCCAGGTCATTAGATTGAGGTGTCCTTCACTTTCCTTCTTCGCCAGATAGTTCTTGCACAACTTTGAGGTGTGTTTTGGGTCATTATCTTGCCTGAAGAATGAAGGACTGCCCAACTAGCCGTAATTGTGATGGAATGGCATGCCTCTGAAGTATGCTATTATAGCCATGCTGGTTGAGCTTGCCATGGACTTGGTAAAGATCACCAAATCTGTCACTCGCAACGCTATCCCAATCCCAAATATTTCAAATTTTGACTCATTGGTCCATAAGACCGACTTCCAATCCTCAAACGTCCAGTTTCTTTGTTTTTTGGCCCAAGCTAGTCTCTTCCTTTTTTTCTGCATTCTTACAGTGGTTTCTTTGCAACAATTCTTCCAGTTAGGTCAGCTTCACACAATCTCCTCTGAACAGTTGATGTTGAAACATCTGTACTTCTAGTAGCATTTACCTGAGCTTGTATTTCAGGGGCAGTTAATCGCCGGTTTCACAGACTTGTGACTCGAATGAACTTGCTCTCTGATTCTGAGGTCACCCTTGGCCTGCCTGACCTTGTTCAGTCCTCATGAGTGCCAGTTTCTTCAAATCGTTTGATGGTCTTGGCCACAGCAGTTAAAGACACTTGCAAAGTTCTTGCGATTTGTCTTAAAGATTGACCTTCATTTCTTAAAGTAATTACAGTTTTTTTTCTTTGCTTAACTGAGCGTATTTTGTCATTTTCTGCTCCCTTTCATTCAGGAATGACAAACTTGTGCCTCTGCTACCTATATTTACAGTAATCATGGACCCTCACCTGTTAACAATAATTTGTGACAAAAGGTTAATTAGGTAACATGCTAGTTAACTCAGAGAACATCTAACAAAGACACTTTTATACTTAGGCCAGTGTTCTAACACCATGTTATACACATTTCAGACTTTTAACTGATTTGGGCTTCAGACTGAAATCCCCTTGCTTTGGGTAACCATTTCATTGAAATTGACAAGATTTACATTTTCATTTAAAAATAATTTTTTTTATTGCAATCCACTTATGATTATCAGCTTATATAAGTACACGTATCATATAATAAAATATTAAGTGTTTATAAACAAGTGTATACAGTTAAAAGCATAGATAATCATGAAAAACCTGGTTTCAAGCAGGTGTACTCAAACTTTTGACTGGTAGTGTATAACCAGTATTGTAAAGCATATAAAAAAGCACAGGATAAGCCATATAAAGTGCAAAATTACCATGCTACTGTAAACATTTAGATGGGAAGTTATTATACTGTACAAGGAGAGCGGCAGAAAGCCAAGTAAAGACAGACGTCCGTAGCACTCAGTAACTCTCATCTTCACAGAAATTGATCAGAAATGTTCTTAATGGCATTTCATAAGTGCACATTATTAGAACTGGCCTTTGATAAATATTAGGTTATTTGTGAATTCTGGGTTTTTGCAGTGCCCTTGCATGAAGCAAAGTGGATAATCAATGCACTTCAGGAACTGGAAGAAAAAAAACCCACTGATCTTTAGATACAATGCCAAATAAAGTCCAATATTAATTATGAGGGCAAATGTGCTGTAAAGAAACAACAGTGTTTTTAAATGTTCAAAGCTTTTTTGACAGGCTTCTTATGACTACAGTCCATGTACATTTTTTATCTCGAGAAAAATATTGAATTGCTACAAAAAAAAAGAGTGCCCATTTCGTTCTGGTGGCCCTTTCTGCAGAATGCATTGCTTCTGGCAGTAGGAGCGAGCTCAGACATTATCTCATAAACATTACATATATGATCGATGCAGCTGCAGAATGATTAGTTTGTATCACTTTGCATGAAAAATGTGCTTTAAATCATTGGGCTGAAATTAGTACCCTTAAACTTGCTTGAAATGTTATAATAATTGTTCTGTATATTTTGGTTTGTGATGTGTATAGTGCAGTACAAAATAAGAAACAGTAATTCTAATTGTTTTATATATTATTTATCGATATATATATATATATATATATATATATATATATATATATATATATATATATATATATATGCATATAAATATAGCTAGGGGTTAAACTCGGATTGTTCTTCAGTGATGTGTGACCCGCTATACACATTAAGTTAAACTAGTTTTCTGGATATGCAGCCCATGATACAAGTTTGGTTGCGCACCTTTAGTAGACATTCAATGTAAATTCATGTCTTGCACACCCTTGTTAAATGCAGAAGCTTTATTTCTTTTTATTTTTTATTATTTTTAAGTTTTAACACTCAGGATCGTCCATGCTTTTTCCATATATACTTATGGATTTACTCAGTTATGCTATGGTTTTCATCGAGCTTCCCCTTGCTTATATATTCATTTACATAATCATATATCTGTCTTTGTCTTTCATAACCAAAAAATCCATCATCACACAATCATGTGACTCTGAGTGAGTAATGTTTCCTGTCTCAATGTCAGCACAGAAAACGGGGACTTGGATGCATGAAATCATAAGAATGTAGTCTGATACTGTTCTATGCGTGTACTGTATTGTATGTGTGTTTCATTTTTATTAGTGCTTTCTGTTATTTCTTTACTTACAACACCACCTTGTGGTTAGACAACATGTTACATTCCGTGATCTGTTTGTTGTTAAGATTAGTTATTTCAGTAACTATTGATCAATAATTCTTTTTCAGGTGTTATTTTTTCACAAACACAATCACAAATATTAAGTCTCCATTGATTTTCTAAGTACTAAGCAGTGGCATCTGGTAGACCAAAAAAATGGGAAGGCAGAAAACAGTAAGAGGGCTTAGTGTCCCCTTAAGCTCCCAGCCACAATAGAATCTTATTACTGTATTCAGACTGAGAACACTTTTCCTATTATTATTATTATTATTATTATTATTATTATTATTATTATTATTATTATTATTATTATTATTGTTATTATTATTATTATGTAAGGCGACTTACAGGTGTTAAAGGGCATGTGATAGGGGAGACCTGTGCTGGCTTCTGAAGGAAGCAAGCAAGCCTGAGGAGGACAGCCACTATGAAATATTTAATCATTTGTTATGTACCCAAGTAGGACGGTGACAGTTTAGTTGGAGAAGTCTAGGCAACCGTGTGAGTGATAGTGAGGGAATACAAAGAATCACTAAAACTAGAGCCTCGCCGGATAGTGGAGGCAGTGGGACGCTGCAAGAAGCAACACCTTTTATTTGTAGTTTTGTAATTTCGTTTTGTTTTCCTTTTTTGTTTCACCGTCTGTTTTGAACATTATTTCAGCACCTGCGTGTGCGTGATTATCTGCCTGGACTAAACACTTACCATTGTTGGTATTTGTCAGCACAGTTTGTTGTAGAACAGAGATTTACCATTGTTGGTATTTCTCATCCACTGTACAATAGTGCCCCCTTGTGCCATAAATAAAAATTGAATGCTGGTGAGGTGGTATCAAATAAACTTTCTGACTCCCTTGTTCAGTGAATCACCACACCCTCCCACACATGGTGTCAGACTGGGATTCAGTGGACATGCTTATGCACGTCATAGCAAAATATTGGGAGCAGAATGGATCCCGAGCAGTTCGGCACTATGAAGGTCCTCCTGCGCCAAACCTTGGAGGTGTAAGGTGTCGCAAATAACGCTGAATCAGCTAGGCTGGTCAGTAAAACATTGAATCCTTTTGTATGGAGAATCTCAGTAGCTAAGGCTCATGGTTCATCAACTGATTCAGATTCAGTTGTATTGAGTTTGCCCACAATGATGATAAACAAACTACAAGTTAGGTGCCTGCTGATATGAAAAACAGTAAGTTTTGGCCCCCTACTGTATTCTGGATGAATGGCATCCCTTCTAAAGTGCCTCCATGTGAGCAGAAAGAAGTGTATAGTAACAATGTGTACAGATCCAGAACTATTGTACATGGTGCAGAAGTAACCCTGACACATAAATTAAAACATAATCCTCTTGTTAATTGTGCATGTAATATGTGCCAAAGCAAGTCATCAGTGACTGGGCTCAGACTTTGTCCGGCATGCAGTCATTTGGCTAAACACTGTAGAATCTTGTTTGAATGCAATGATTCTGTAGGTGTTTCTTTCTCTCATTTAAATGTAAACCCAAAAAGATATTAAGAGGATTGAATGCATGAGTTGTGAAAGGGTCACTTACTAAAATGGGCGCATCTGGGAAAATTAGAATGTGAGGAAGGTGTCCCTACTAAGCGTGTACAAGTGTCTTGTAGGTACGAAGTCAAGGCCATGGCAACTCACACCTGTGATGCGAGACGACGGATTCGAGAGCTGAAACCCCGGACATGGATTGGAGAATTTAAAATTAAATGTATTAATGCAATAATATGTGTTATAATCCTTTATATTGTTTGTATAATCTTTAGTTTGGAAAATTGTGTAAGTGTGTAATCAAAAGTAACACGTAATGCTGTTTTAATTCTTAATTGTGAAACTTATATATTTTCTTTATATAAAATCATGCAGTAGAAGCTGATATAGTTTGATACAAGTGGCCAGTTTTTAGGCAGTTTCTTATCAAGATGGGCTTGATTCCCAGAATTGAATGCAAGTTTCTGCAGCACCCTTTTTAGCCTAAGAAAATGTTGTTAAATGTTGAAATAAGGTTTAATATGCTTGCTTTTTACTATAAACTATTTGTGCGTGTAAGACCATATGCTTAACACTGCCTGTTATAATAATATACATGAAATTGTTTCTCATCAAGATAGGTTCGCATTTAAAATAGTTAGTAATCGTGTTCTATAGGGAGTAAACTGTCTAGTTTGACTCTGAGTTAAAAGATGATGCAACATAAAGGGATGTTGTTTGAAATATAAAATAAGAAGCTTAAAAAGTAATTTTAAGAAAAAGAATAGAAGATGGGTTTTAAGAAAGTAAAAACTTTATAACTTGCTGTGAGCCTGTCTTGAAGTCGTGCCAGAAAGTAAAGGGATAGTTGGCATGAAGAGCAGAGTTCTCTTATCTAACAGCGTCAAGGTTAGAGTGTCTTCTCGCCATAGAAAAATTGGAAAAAACCTTGATTATCGCTGGAAATTGGAAAGCTAAGCGCACAACTAGAAAAGTGCAGCTGAAAAAAATAGGAGGTCGTCCGCAGTTCAGCTGAATTCGTGCTGTTAGGAAACTCATAGGACAGAGACATTACAATCTTACACTTAAATAAAAAACAAATAGATTATCCATGAACAGAAACTCTATATTGGGAAAAACATAAGATGGAATCTCCTTATAATATCTGTTAAGCACACGCCTGTAAAGAGAGAAGGAAAACTAATTTGAAGAATAGAATGGCATGAGGGAATATATTATTAGACATTAATACATTTAATCAATATAATCATAACTAATAGTGTTGTATATACTTTAAACAACACTCATATTCAAAATAATATTATTTTCTTTGTTTCACCTAGCTTTTTAAATAGAGGAGGGGTCGAGAAATGAGCGGGTGAGATCTTGATTGGATGTGTGAACCAGGTGTTATATTTTTATTAATTGTTGGCACAAGGCTCTAAATTTTTAGGCTTTTGTGTGCCAAAGAGATAAGAGTTAGACTTGATAAAGATTCTCCATGTATTCCTATGGAGACGAATCCTATAAAAACTCACACTTTTCGCAAAAGGGTACCACATTCAAGACCTTTGCTTGACAGGGTGAAGTGGTCCATCACTTGCAGATCTCCACCAGACTGATTCCTTTGTTCATGCTGCTTTTCCTCATAATAGGAGGTAAGCATATTACTAACATTGTTATATCTTACATGCATTGGTTGCATTGCTATAAGGTTTTGAAACTATGTTTTGGTTTTAAGAGAGTGTTATATTGAATGAAACTGAAATATAGAAGTGGGTGCTTATAAACTGCTTGTGTTGGAATTTGGAGGTCTGATCAACCTACCTTTTTCCAAATATTAAAATCATTTTAATAAACCGAAGGAGCATTGCTCTGATTCGTAAAACTTAAAATAACTGAGTCTTGAGTGTCTTTCTTTTCGATTAAATAAAGGTTATATGGACTTACTTACAGCTCGTCCAGTGCTTGAATATAAACCACTAGGAGTTTATAACATCTCTGTCCTCTTAACGTCTCCCCTGAGTTAAGAGTGTGCAGAGAAAATAGAAAATAAATAAGACTGAATAAAAAGGGTACGTGAAAATCAGCGAAACGCAGCAAACGTGACAAAGGGCAACGGTGTTGGACATGCCACATCGCTCACGATTGCCCCGCTATAGAATGCGACCTCATCTGTCCAGGAAAGACTGTTCAATTACATCAGTCACTCCAGCAGACAGGTTTTGTCATTCCTGTGACAGTGGATGGTACACAAACCTAAGCTCTCTTAGGTTCAGGACGCGGTCAGTCCCTAATACAAGAAGGGTTAATCTCACCAGGGCATAAACAAATAATGGAACAGGTTCATATTAAATGCATTCGCTGGGATATGAACACTTATCCAAAGATTGCTGTAAATTAACAAGAGTACAAGTGAGTTTGTGTCCTCGCTTGCCAGTGCCTGTTATTCTGGGGCTGGACTGCGAACAGTTCAAAGATTGGTTGGCTGCTGTGACTGCCCCATCCTCCCTATTGGCTAAGAAACAGGAAGTAATTTGAGAGATCTTCCCCTTTCGCGACTCGTGGTTTTGCCATACATTGCCGAGAAAAAGTTTGTGAACCCCATAGGATTTTCATATATTTCACATATTTCAAACCTAAAATTTTATTAGATCTTAATCTAAGTCCTAATAATAGACAAAGTTAACCTGATTAAACAAATTACACAAAAATATGATACTTTTTCAACATTTACTTGTCCACAAATGATTCAACATTCAATATTCATGTGTGAAAAAGTATGTAAACCTTTAGATTCAGTAACTGATGGCACACCCTTGAGCAGCAATGACTTCAACTAAGAGTTTCACATTGCTTTTGAGGAATTTTGGCCCATTCCTCACAGAACTGCTTCAACTCTGTGACATTTGAGGGCTTCCTTGCATGGACAGCTCACCTCAGGTCCTGCCACAACATTTCGATGGGGTTTAGGTCCGGACTTTGACGATGCCATTCTAAAATGCGAACTGCACCCATTCTTTTGTAGATCTGATTGTATGTTTAGGATCAATATCTTGCTGCATGACTCACTTTCAGTTCAGCTTCAGATCACGGACAGATGGCCCGACATTGTCAGTTAAACGAGGCAGTCTTCCCAGCGACAGCGAGTGGAAGCGACAGCGAGTGGGAGAAGTACAGGCGTGGAAAAGTACAGAGCAGTTTCGAAGCAGAAAGGAGAAATTGCATCTTGAATTGCTTTAATCAGAAAACAGAGGACATTGGGGAAACACAGCAGCAGCTCAAAGTCAAACAGCCGCGTGTGTTTTTCTGATAACAAACAAGCTGAAACTCGGAGCAGCTGATTCAAATTCAGCGCCGTTTTGAGACACGGGCGAGGGGAGGAGCCAACAGCACAGCAGAACAACGCAGTTAAACGAGGCAGTCCTCCCAGCGACAGCGAGTGGGAGAAGTACAGGCGTGGAAAAGTACAGAGCAGTTTCGAAGCAGTTTGAAAGCAGGTTGACGGCTGCAGAAGAAACTAAACTTCAAAAAAAAAAACCTCAACATGGTCTTCAAGCCAGTAATCTGTGACACCTGCTTGATGTGGGAAATCCGAGAAAACCCAGCGGAGCTAAACCAAGTGTGCGTAAAGTGCTGCGCGATCCAGGATTTGCATAAACTAGTAAGTATGCTAGAAATGGAGCTGGAAGAAGTGAGACAGCAACAGGATCTTGAGGAACTGGCACACCCACAATTCATGGAAGTCTGCATCACCCCTAACAGACTGAAAGCCACCAGGGAGATAGAAGGTCAGAACAGCTGGGTTCAGGTAGGCAGAAGCAGGGAAAAAAAAGAAACTTCGTCAAACACAACCACCAGAAATCAAAACAACCAACAGATTTGAGTCACTTCAGAATTTTGATGAGCAGAACCAACAACAAGAGAATGAAAGGAACAACATCCAGGACCCTATTGACAGTGGTGACCAGACAGCAAAAAGAAGGGAGGTCATGATTGTTGGGGACTCCATATTGAGAAACACAGCAAGTTCAATTCGCAGTTTGGACCCCCTTACTACAACAGTGTGCTGCCTTCCGGGAGCCTCGGTCAAGCACATCACTGAAAACGTGGACAGGCTCCTAGAACGAACAGGAGACGACCCGGTAGTAGTCGTCCACATCGGTACAAACAACATTGGAAGAGACAGACCAAAATCCCTGCAAAACAAATTCAGAGAGCTAGGAAGGAAATTAAAAGAGAAAACCAAAACTGTGGTATTTTCTGGTATACTACCCGCACCTTGCAAAGGACCATATGGACAGCTGGAAATAATTAATCAAAACGAATGGCTGAAGACGTGGTGCACACGGGAAGGCTTCACCTATCTTGATCATTGGACCACATTCTACAACGAGGACTATCTGTATAGACGGGATGGACTGCATTTAAATAACAAGGGAACTAGTCTACTCGGAGAAAAGATCCTCGAGCAGGTTCGGAAGCATTTAAACTAGAAAGGAAGGGGGGAGAAATCAACAAAAAAACAGAAGGGAGACTGCATCAAAACAAGAACAACAACTCAGGTAAGACAACCATTAAATGTATTTATCTAAATGCTAGAAGTATCAGAAACAAAATTCTAGAACTTGAAGCTACTGCACTAACAGGTAACTATGATGTGATAGGTGTTACAGAAACGTGGTTATCTGAGAGTGATGGGGACGAATATAATATTTGTGGGTATACACTGTATAGGAAAGACAGGCAGGACAGAAGAGGAGGAGGGGTAGCGCTATACATAAGAAACAGTCTTGAAGCCCAGGTGTTAAACCTGGACAAAGAAAATAAAACCGAATCAATATGGGTCAGAATAACAGACAAAAATTCAAAGGGCATAATGTGGCAGAGCAAAGCTCTGCCCTTTAAATTGGCAGAGATGGGGTTAACTTCCCCTACCTGCCTGGGTTTATTATGTTCAGGTGGCTGGGGTTGATTAGTTGATTAGGTTGATTAACGATCAATCAGCGCCCAGCCACCTGATATAAAAGGAGGCCTCTGCTTCTCATTTGGGAAGAGGGAGCTGAGGAAGCAGGTTGGTTTTTTTTGGGTTGTTTAGAAAGTTTGAATCCAGTGAAGGCATTGCCCAGCCTGGAAACTGTTATTTTTGTAAGTTTTGCTTTTTATCTTTTTTGTGTTTAAATTGCTTTGTTTTGGCCCTTGTGCCCTTTCATTTTGTGTTTATTTATAATAAAATAGTTATTTTTTTGAACTGCAGTCTGTCTCTGGGCCTCTATCCACTCGCCAGCCTGCCACATTTGGTGTCAGAAGTGGGATAGCGCCACCTAGAGGCTCAGAGCAGTATTTTTGTTTTGTTTTGTGGAATTTTTGGGATAATTTAAAAAAAAAAAAAAAAATGGGAAAGAGCAGACAGCGGCAAAGGCAGGAAAAGCAGCAGCAGCTGAAGAAATGTAAGCTGCTGCAGCCACCGCTGGAGGACCCGGCCAGCCTCTTCCCCTGGTGTTCCTGGTGTGGGAAGGAGGACCATCGTTGGCGGTCCTGCCCAGACGTGCCACCGGCAAACTGGTGTGGCCGGTGTGAGGAGGACGGCCACAACTGGGCAGGATGCCCCTACAACCAGGCCCAGGAAGAGGTGCCGTGTTCACCCCGGGCATCAGGGGCCACCCCACTACCTCCAGCACCACCACCTTCACCACCTTCACAGGAGATCTGGGACTGGTTGATGCACCCTGAGGCAGACCTCGTCCACGATCTCCCCATAGTTATCAACACGCTGTGGCGTCGAGATGGGGAGAGGTGGGAACAGTGGGAGGAACAACACCACCCAGCCTCCTTCCCAGAGGTTGCCCTCATGGTGGTTAATTACCTGGCGGTAGACATGGGAGATGCCCCGGTCACTCCAATAAAGAGGGGTGAGCCGCCTTCCCGAGAGCCAGAGAGGGGTGAGCCGCCTTCCCGAGAGCCAGAGAGGGGTGAGGAGCTGCCGTCGCTCCCAGAGCCAGAGAGGGAGGAGGAGCTGCCGTCGCTCCCAGAGCCAGAGAGGGGTGAGGAGCTGCCGTCGCTCCCAGAGCCAGAGAGGGGTGAGGAGCTGCCGTCGTCCCCAGAGCCAGAGAGGGAGGAGGATCTGCCGTCGCTCCCAGAGCCAGAGAGGGAGGAGGATCTGCCGTCGCTCCCAGAGCCAGAGAGGGGTGAGGAGCTGCCGTCGCTCCCAGAGCCAGAGAGGGGTGAGGAGCTGCCGTCGCTCCCAGAGCCAGAGAGGGGTGAGGAGCTGCCGTCGCTCCCAGAGCCAGAGAGGGGTGAGGAGCTGCCGTCGCTCCCAGAGCCAGAGAAGGAGGAGGATCTGCTGTCGCTCCCAGAGCCAGAGAGGGAGGAGGATCTGCTGTCGCTCCCAGAGCCAGAGAGGGAGGAGGATCTGCCGTCGCTCCCAGAGCCAGAGAGGGAGGAGGATCTGCCGTCGCTCCCAGAGCCAGAGAGGGAGGAGGAGCCGCCGTCGCTCCCAGAGCCAGAGAGGGGTGAGGAGCCTCCGTCGCTCCCAGAGCCAGAGAGGGAGGAGGATATGCCGTCGTCCCCAGAGCCAGAGAGGGGTGAGGAGCCGCCGCCGCTCTCAGAGCCTGAGAGGGAGGAGCCGCCGCCGCCACTCTCAGAGCCCGAGAGGGAGGAGCCGCCGCCGCCGCTCTCAGAGCCCGAGAGGGAGGAGCCGCCGCCGCCGCCGCTCTCAGAGCCCGAGAGGGAGGAGCCGCCGCCGCCGCTCTCAGAGCCCGAGAGGGAGGAGCCGCCGCCGCTCTCAGAGCCCGAGAGGGAGGAGCCGCCGCCGCTCTCAGAGCCCGAGAGGGAGGAGCCACCGTCGCCGCTCTCAGAGCCCGAGTGGGAGGAGCCGCCGGCGCTCTCAAAGCCCGAGAGGGAGGGGCCGCCTCCGCCACCAGAGGGAGCCGGGCCGCAGTCGCCGCCTCCACCACCAGAGGGAGCTGGGCTGCAGTCACCGCCTCCGCCACCAGAGGGAGCCGGGCTGCAGTCGCCGCCTTCGCCACCCGAGGGAGCCGGGCCGCCGTCGCCGTGCTACCTTGGAGATTCGGGGCCCCCTCAACCAAAGAAGGCTTGGGGGCTCCGACATCAACCCCGCCCACCACCACCCACCATAACAGCCCACCCAAGGGACATAATTGGACTCTTGGGGGGAGGGGGGGGGGGGGGGGGAAGGGGGGAGTTGGCCGATTGCGGCCAGTGTACGTTGTACATGGGGGGAGGTGTGTGGCAGAGCAAAGCTCTGCCCTTTAAATTGGCAGGGATGGGGTTAACTTCCCCTACCTGCCTGGGTTTATTATGTTCAGGTGGCTGGGGTTGATTAGTTGATTAGGTTGATTAACGATCAATCAGCGCCCAGCCACCTGATATAAAAGGAGGCCTCTGCTTCTCATTTGGGGAGAGGGAGCTGAGGAAGCAGGTTGGTTTTTTTTGGGTTGTTTAGAAAGTTTGAATCCAGTGAAGGCATTGCCCAGCCTGGAAACTGTTATTTTTGTAAGTTTTGCTTTTTATCTTTTTTGTGTTTAAATTGCTTTGTTTTGGCCCTTGTGCCCTTTCATTTTGTGTTTATTTATAATAAAATAGTTATTTTTTTGAACTGCAGTCTGTCTCTGGGCCTCTATCCACTCGCCAGCCTGCCACAGGGCATAATAATAGGAGCATGCTATAGACCGCCAGATTCAGACGGTGAGCACAATAATCTGTTATACAATGACATTAGAAATGTGTGTAGCAAAGGAGAAGCCATACTAATGGGGGATTTCAACTTCCCCCAAATAAAATGGGAAAACCCGGTGGGTAGCGCGAAGGATGAAATAGAAATGGTGGAAATGACAAATGACTGCTTCCTAACACAATTTGTCAAGACACCGACTAGAGGGGAGGCATGCCTTGATTTAGTCTATTCAAATAACGAAGATAGAATAACTAAAACAGAGGTCAGAGAACCACTGGCAAACTCGGACCACAACATGGTCTCATTTGAAGTGTTTTTTAAATCCCCAAAAGTAATGACTAAAGCTAAGGTTTACAATTTTAGAAAAGCAAACTATGAAGGTATAAAACAGAGACTAACACAAGCAGATTGGAGTAAAATAGAGAAAACACCCACAGAAGAAGGATGGTTGTTCTTCAAAAATGTAGTACTAGAGGCGCAAAACAATTATATCCCTAAAGTAGACAAATCTAAATGTAAAACTAAATTGCCAAGATGGTTTATTAGATCAATTAAAAAAAATATTCAGCGAAAAAAGGCACTTTACAGAGCATTAAAAAAGGACCAAAAAGAAAGTACACAGAAAGAGTACACAGAACTGCAAACGCAAGTCAAAAAGGAAGTTAGAAAGGCCAAGAGAGAAATAGAAATGAACATTGCTAAGGGAGCTAAAACCAATGGCAAATTACATTTAATAGAGAAAAGTGTAAGGTACTGCACGCAGGAAATAAAAATGTACATTATTGTGGCAGAGCAAAGCTCTGCCCTTTAAATTGGCAGGGATGGGGTTAACTTCCCCTACCTGCCTGGGTTTATTATGTTCAGGTGGCTGGGGTTGATTAGTTGATTAGGTTGATTAACGATCAATCAGCGCCCAGCCACCTGATATAAAAGGAGGCCTCTGCTTCTCATTTGGGGAGAGGGAGCTGAGGAAGCAGGTTGGGTTTTTTTTGGGGTGTTTGGAAAGTTTGAATCCAGTGAAGGCATTGCCCAGCCTGGAAATTGTTATTTTTTGTAAGTTTTGCTTTTTGTCTTTCTTTGTGTTTAAATTGCTTTGTTTTGGCCCTTGTGCCCTTTCATTTTTGTGTTTATTTATAATAAAATAGTTATTTTTTTGAACTGCAGTCTGTCTCTGGGCCTCTTTCCACTCGCCAGCCTGTCACAATTATAAATATCATATGGGAGATATTGAAATTGGAGAAGGAATCTATGAAAAAGACCTAGGAGTTTTTGTTGACTCAGAAATGTCTTCATCTAGACAATGTGGGGAAGCTATAAAAAAGGCTAACAAGATGCTCGGATACATTGTGAAAAGTGTTGAATTTAAATCAAGGGAAGTAATGTTAAAACTGTACAATGCACTAGTAAGACCTCATCTTGAATATTGTGTTCAGTTCTGGTCACCTCGCTATAAAAAAGATATTGCTGCTCTAGAAAGAGTGCAAAGAAGAGCGACCAGAATTATTCCGGGCTTAAAAGGCATGTCATATGCAGACAGGCTAAAAGAATTGAATCTGTTCAGTCTTGAACAAAGAAGACTACGTGGCGACCTAATTCAAGCATTCAAAATTCTAAAAGGTATTGACAGTGTCGACCCAAGGGACTTTTTCAGCCTGAAAAAAGAAACAAGGACCAGGGGTCACAAATGGAGTTTAGAAAAAGGGGCATTCAGAACAGAAAATAGGAGACACTTTTTTACACAGAGAATTGTGAGGGTCTGGAATCAACTCCCCAGAAATGTTGTTGAAGCTGACACCCTGGGATCCTTCAAGAAGCTGCTTGATGAGATTTTGGGATCAATAAGCTACTAACAACCAAACGAGCAAGATGGGCCGAATGGCCTCCTCTCGTTTGTAAACTTTCTTATGTTCTTATGTTCTAGAATCTTCTGACACAATGCAGAATTTGTGGTTCTGTCAACGATGACAAGCCATCCAGGTTGTGAGGAAGCAAAGCAGCCCCAAACCATCACACCAAACATAATGTTTCTCATTGAGGCAAAAAGTTCTACCTTTGACTAGTCTGTCCAGAGAACATTGTTTCAGAAGTCTTGTGGATCATTTGTATGCTCTTTGATGAACTTTAGACAGGAAGCAATGTTCTTTTTAGAGATCCTTCCATGAACACCATTCTTGTTCAGTCTTTTTCTGATAGTTTAGTCATGAACACTCACATGCAGATCCTTGGATGTTACTCTGGGGTTCTTTGTGACTTCCTTGATGATTTTCTGGTTTGTTCTTGGAGAGATTTTGGTAGGATGACTGCTCCTAGGTAGAGTGACTGTAGTCTTGAACTTTCTCCATTTGTCGATTTGTGACAGTGGATTGGGGCAGCCCCAAATCCTTAGAAATGGTTTTGTAACCCTTTCAAGACTGATGAGCATCAATAACTATTTTTCTGTGGTCCTCAGATTTCTTTTGATCATGTCGTGACGTGTTTCCACACACCTGTATGGTGAAGACCAAACTCACAAAGTTTTTGATCTTTATATAGGGTGTAGGGTATAGAAGATCTACCTAATTATTTTAACACCTGATTCTAATTATCCCCTTAATTGAGCTGATAAAAACAGGGGTTCACTTACTTTTTTACAACCATGAATCTTAATTACTCATTGTTTGTTTAATTCATACATCATTTTGTTTCAAAAGACATGGAATTAGTTAACATAAACCCTATTGGATATTTAAGAAAAGACTGGTTTTGATTCAAGAAGGCTATCATGGTAAAACTATGGAATTTCCATAATTATCATTGGGGTTCAGAAACTTTTTCTTGGCACTGTAAATTTAAACCTAAATTTAAATGGGAAAGTCAGACCGATAAGACTTTCTGATATTAAGAAGTTCTAAAAGTATGATTGTAACTTATATGATTATTCTTTTTTTCATTCAGTTTTGTTTTCAGTAAACTCAAAATTACCAAAGTGACCAATGTTCTATTGTTTTCAGTGCAAGCAAATAAATTATATTCCAGAATTACATATTTGTCAAGAACGCGGCTTTGGAAATGTATTTCTACAGTCAGTGTTTTCAATTTGTTTTAAAGTATGTGGCACTTCTGTGGTAGTAGGGGGTACCCATCTCATCGATACGCGTAGCGCTGAGGGGCGAGTGTGTGGGAGGGGAGTTTCCCAGTGGAAGTTTTTTAAAAAAGGGATTAAAATGGTACATTCTTTCGCATTTTTGCAAGGTTTAAGCATGTGCTAGACTAGTAGTGGTGTGTGTAGTGTCTGACAAAGTACTGAATTAGTGCAACAAAGGAGCTTTATTTCAGCACGGCTCACAACAAGGCAAGATCAACAAGAAGAAAAATGACTTTAAGCATCAAAGCCCCTGCAATACAAGACATGCTGAAAATGTGTGTGGAATTGATGAATACAGCTTTAATTTTGTCCACTTGTAATATGGGAAACAACATGCTGAAGCTCCAATACTCAGTGTTAGTGAAGCCATGAAGCCCTGGTCTGAACAGACTTCTCTTATGAGTACATGTTACTATTTATTTTTCAGTAAAAACAAGTTTCAATTGCAGCAAGTTCACTCTACTATTTACTGTATTAAATTCACCACATCAAGCACATTTCAATACATTTTAGATATTTTCATCAACACAATCTGAGAGCTATATTTAGTGAATGTGTTTTTTTTTTTACTACAATCAAGTAAGCTGCAGTGTATTAAATTTTTCATCACCTAAATGTTTTTTTTTTCCTCAGCAGTACACTTCCAAAATAAAGTCCCAATTATTTCTATGTTTTCTGCTTTTACCTTAAAATGGTCAGTCTGAGAAATAAATACAACAGCTGACCATGCTTTAGTCCAAAACTCGACAACTATTTTCAATTATGGTAATGTCATAAATTACCGTGCATGCATCTTTGGCTGAAGAGATATTATCAGCTAATTATCTAACTAGAGAATCTGCTTTGCAATGAAATCATAATTAAACTACTGACAGTAAACAATGTAACCAAATCTATTTTACCTGGAATAGTTGTGGGTGCTAAGAAGTTGCAAAGATGAAATACATCTGTTCATGTTGACTCAAAACTTTATTTAGGTCTACGACTGGCAAAAGATAACGCTGGCTTATTGGAGTTCACAAAGAAAACTTTTTTTTAGCTTAATACGGTACCATTTACAATTGCTTGTTTGTTTATAAATTGAGCTTTTTTCTGCATTACAACACTTCATTAAAATCATTTTCATGGCATTTTGTTAATGTCGCATGTCCAGCACACAAACCTGCATTTTTATTTTAGTTTTTCGCTGTTCTAAATTTCTTGAATGCAACTGTTCATTTTACTCACACATGTTTGGTCACAATTGCAGCTTGTAAGAAACTATACATGAACTCCCAAAATGACAAGCATGATTTGGATTTTGCAGCTGCAATTGTTTGCACTATGCCTATCCTTACACCAGCCCCTAAATGTCACCTTACCTTAAAATTATATTTAAATTATGATGCCAGATAATAAAACAAATGCCGTTAAATAATTGCATACAGACATGATGGTTGTGTTGGAATAGTAAGAATGGTAAATACCTGTATTGATCATAGCTGCATGGTTTTTCTTTTCCTTTTTTTTTAGAGGCTCTTTATATTATTTCTTCCTTAGTTGTGACCTGATAAGGGATTTATTATTTTTTTTTTATTCTGGATCCCTTGTGCTTTATATTTTTATATCCAGTAAAAAGACATTTTCCTATTCGTAGACTACATTTGTTAAAGTGAATCTCCTCAATCATGCACAAAGATGCATCAAATGTGTATTTAAAACCCTATAGGTGGCACTGCTGTCTAATTCACCAGCATTTCAAGGGCTGTTCCAGTCAGTAAAGAGGTTAGGTAAGTCACGTATCTCCCCTTTCTTGAGAACTAAATTCACAACCACCGACATAGTGCAGCAAAGAAAAGTTTGTCATAAAGCTGAATGAGTACCGTTTGGTGCCACTGTTGTTGAACACTAGATAATGAACTTCACAGTAATCTCAGGCGTGACAATACCATAAACTTAATTACAGTCGCCTAATAATTGTCCAAAACCTGACTTTTCATACTGTCCTACACAATATATCCAGCGTCCAAAATAACTAGTTATATAAACTTAATGTGTTGCCATTTGTTTGTATAACTGACTGCCTACTGTACATACAGTTACACTGCCTAATAAATGACAGTAAAAACCAACGTTTACCTTGTTCACCTTTCCTTTGCTCTTGTGCTTGAATTTACTGTGTACATATTTCAGAAAAAACAACAACAACAACAACAAAAAAACGTTGTAATGATACAGAAACAAAACTTTATTGGAATGATTTGAGAAGTTAGGAACACACACCAAACTAATGAACACAAATAAACAGAAATACAAATAAACTCCATAAAAAATAAGAATATATAAATATAAATATATTTTCAAAAGTGGGAAACAGGACAGAAGCAAAACAAGAGAAACATTTATCAAGGGGCATGACGTTTACAAAATAATGAATAAAACTAACAGTTCCTAAAGTTTGGCTACACAGCCGAAGTATTATATTTCATTATAAAGGGGTTTCATTTTTTAATATCCTCAGGTCTGCTATATATCTAATAATAATAATAAAAAAATCTGACCTTGTTGCATATCAAAAATAGCAACTGGTTATTACATTTAGTCCAAACAGTATTTAGCCAGGCAGCTGTTGTGTAGTTTGTAATATTATTATTAAAAAGACAAACAGTTGAAGTAATAGATCTGCAGTTCGGTTTGCCGTGCTTGTCTAGAGCACATTCTACGGCTGAACTAGTGCAGTGCATTAGCTGATGGCTGGCATTTGGGACAGTAATATACAACTCTTGGCCATGTGTGCATCTAGTAAAATTTGTGAGGGAATAATGATGCATTTAATTTTTTTGTCTGGGCTGTTTTGGCTTACATGGCTAGAGAACACTCATGGGACGGTGGGGTTGATGCTTGTGGTACTGTGTGACGCTAATCAAGGGGGCGGAATATTAATGGGAGACAGAGTTTTAGGGAATGTGGGCTGCTGAGAACCGAAATGTACTGGAAACAATATTTGTGGACTTCTCTCTCGAGGCTTTCCCACTATGTCATACATTCTTAAGTTATTATTATTATTATTATTATTATTATTGTGTCGTGCATAGGGGAAGCAAGCAGCAGGGCTGGTAGGTGACATAATCACATACAAAGACATAAGTCCGATATACGCTCCTTACAAAGTAGCCGGCTCTTTTGTACAGCGGTATCGGCGCTATGCTTTAGTGTGAAAGGTCCCGGGTTTGCGCCTGCCAGCGGGAACCGAGATCGCTACATTATTATTATTATTATTAACCAGTTGCCTGGTTTCTGTGAATCATGTTAAAGTCTTACAATATATTCACATGACTCATATAGTAGGTGCAGGGATTCGAAGTTCTAAAGGTTGCTGGGAGATGGAGTTCTTGGGTAGAAGCAAGCACTGTGTAGCTGATAAGTCACATGATTCCCTGAAACAAGGTATAGGACTTACAAATAAACACTTCATATGAAGTTTGGCTGTTTTTTTTAACCCCAAGATATGACAAACACATTAAGTAGCACAACATTTCAAGGGATGTTCACTAATTCATTTATTAACTCTTAGTCCTTTAAAGGTATTTTAACTGAACGTTCGCTACATGTTTACAATATGACTAATTCTTACACATTATGGTTGTTGCTATCCCAGGTCGTTTCTATAATGCTAAAGAAAAAAATAAAGTTTTCTTTAGAAGAACCGTATTCCCCGCATTTCGTTATGTATAGTTAACACACCTTCCTCAATAACACCCTGTAACAATTTTTTTTTTTTTTTTGGTTCTTGGGTAGTAAGTGTTATTTCCTAATTGCTTATGCCTCAAAAGTATAGAAAATGGCTATTATTCACCACAAACTTTGCTTTTGTGACCAGGACAGTGATATTTTGAAATTTACCTATTTTCCAGAACATTCCAGATAGATTCAGTGCTGAGTAAACATGAAGTAACTTCTAGAACCTTCTAGAACTTTCCAGTAATATAAATAGTAATATAAATACAGGGGCCTTAAGCCCACCAGTTCAGTTTAGTTCCAGATGCCTAAGTGGATACATATCTGCATTTTTCTGAGATGGCATCAAGAGGCTGCAAGCATCCGGCAGACGCATTTTGCTATGTCTGCGGCCAATTTATCAAGACAAGAGCGAAAAAGTACTCCGTGGAAGCATCTGCTAAGATGTGTGAGGCCTACAAGACATATATCGGCATCCCTGTCGGGGATCAAGACAAACCCTGGGCACCTCATTTCACCTGCGAGCACTGCAAAAAAACTCTGGAAGGTAAGATGGACAATTGTTGCTTGGAATTTTATGTTATAAAATTTGTTAAAATTTTTAAAATTGTAAAAGTTTTTAATTTTAAAATGTTTTACAATTTTCAATGTTATTGAAAAATATATCATATATGAAAAATGTTGCGAGAATCTCTTACACATTAGTCATGGGTGAAATAAATGTATTTTTGTAGGATGGTACAGAGGGGAAAAGAGATCCATGAAGTTCGCTATCCCAAGAATTTGGCAGGAACCCACTGACCACTCAAGCAACTGCTACTTCTGCATGGTGGACCCTTCCAAACGTCGGACTGGCAAGAATGCACCTGCTATCACGTACCCGGACCTTTCTTCATCCATCGCCCCGGTGCCACACTGCCATGAGCTCCCCGTACCCACTCCTCCGGAGAGAGAGCAGCCGTCTTTAGAAGAGAGCAGCAAGTCAGAGAGCGAGGAAGACGTTGTAGATCCAGATGACAATTTCAGAGGTGGAGCTGAGAAGAGAAACCCATACTACCCCAACCAAAAAGACCTCAACGACTTGATTAGAGATCTTGGTCTCACCAAGTCCAATACCGAGCTTTTGACGTCTAGGCTCAAGCAGTGGAACTTGTTGGATGAAAGTGTGCAAGTCGCAGATCAGAGGAAGTGTCACCAACCTTTTTCCAGCTTCTTCACCCGTCAAGATGGGCTCTGCTTCTGCAACAATGTGACCAGCCTGTTCGAGGCAATCGGAAAAATGGTGGCATTCCTGATGGGTCTCTAAGGCGGTTTTACCAAGTTTCCCTGCTATCTTTGCCTTTGGGACAGCAGGGACACCAAGGCGCACTACCACAGGCGGGACTGGACACAGCGGACCGAGTTCTCTGTGGGGAGGAACAACGTCAAGTGGGAGCCACTGGTGGACCCCCGGAAGGTGCTGATGCCACCACTGCACATCGATTTGGGCCTTATGAAACAATTTGTCAGAGCTCTAGATAAGGAGTCGGCAGCCTTCAAGTACCTTCAAGACTTCTTCCCTAAGCTGTCTGAGGCAAAGGTCAAAGCCGGTGTCTTCGTCGGACCACAGATAAAGAAGATCCTGGAGTGCAATGAATTCCCAAAGAAGCTCACTAGTAAAAAGAAAGTGGCTTGGAACAGCTTTGTCGCAGTGGTTCGGGGCTTCCTGGGCAATCACAAGGCCGAAAACTATGTGGAGCTGGTTGAGACTCTGGTGAAGAACTACAGCACAATGGGCTGTAGGATGTCCCTCAAAGTCCATATCCTTGATGCTCATCTTGATAAATTCAAGGAGAACATGGGAGCATACTCGGAGGAGCAAGGCGAGCGCTTCCACCAGGATATACTGGACTTTGAATGTCGCTACCAAGGACAGTATAACGAGAACATGATGGGAGACTACATTTGGGGGCTGATTCGTGAAAGTGATTTACAGTATAATCGTAAATCTCGAAAAACTACTCACTTCTAAATCTTTTGTAGTCATTTTTGTATTACTTTAATATAAATACATGTTCATTTGGATTCATATGTTTTTCTTCTGACTTTATGTGAACGAAAAGACTCAAATTCGCCCGTTTTCTCATTGGAAATAGGTCAATTTCAAAATATCACTGTCCTGGTCACAAAAGCAAAGTTTGTGGGAAATAATAGCCATTTTCTATACTTTTGAGGCATAAGCAATTAGGAAATAACACTTACTACCCAGGAACAAAAATTATGTTACATAGTGTAATTATTGCAAAAGTACATACTGTATTCATATTAAGCAAAAATTAATTAATTCAATTAAAAGTACAGTGCAATGTTTGATAATTGGTCCTTTGAACACTTCATTAAAAGAAATAGTAAAAACATACAGTGACTACGTCTTAGAAATCACAAATGAGACATTTGTTAATTTAACAAAAAATATAACATTATATATTATATATATATATATATATATATATATATATATATATATATATATATATATATATATCTTTTTTCATTAGCTTGAACTAGCTTCTGCATGCCCTAAAACATTTAATACTATATTCATAAGCAAGTACAATGTTCAACTGTCTAACAAATTCTATACCACCTTAAGTTAACCAGCTTTGTTCAATCATAGTATTAAAAAGGAGAACCATTAAAAAAACAAAAAAATAAAACAAAACTGGAATATAATGCATATGAGTTTAACATAATCTACAGGATTTAACATTTTGATTTACATATATGTGCAAAAAGGTTGTTTTATTTCATGTACTATATTAAAATGCTAAACAATAATTGAACACAGAGTACGGTATAAGGAAGACTAAGTAATTTGGCCTTATTCACAGCACTTTGAGCATGTTTTTCCAAATACTTTTTAAAATTAATAATATAGTTTGATATTCAAGTAACTGTTTTAGGCAGTTGCTGTTATACTGTACAAGCCAGCATCAGTCTGAAACAGTTTAATGAATATTAAAGCATACAGTATTGATTTAAAAAGCATTTGTGAATCAGGCCCAATGATCAGGATATAGGTATGGACAAATAAGTGGCTTTTTAGTGTACTGTTTAGATTAGTTAACTGTTTAATCTTTTTTAAGCCTTTTTTTTCAATGTGTGTGACTGGGATGAATGTGAGGGATTTTTGGCTATGATAGAAGCATACATCAGTTTTACTGGTCTGATCTAATAGGGTATTAATTTGCTTCAGCAGCAATGTAACTACTTCTAGAATGACTGAAGAAAAGACAACTCCACATTTGTACACATTGCGTAGCCATGCAATAACATCACTCCAACTACAAAGAATGGAAAAAAAAAAACAAATTTATAAAGCATCTTAATCAAAATTCGATTAAATATATAGCTATTGTTTCAATATGAACTTATTTCTTTAACAATATATTTTTTTTATTACAAAATAAAAGTAGAAAATGGACAGCCTTCACAACAGAAAAGAAAGATTAGAAATGGCAGTAATCAGTTGAAGGAATATATAATTGGCTGTGCTAAATTGATCCTAGTAGCTGTTTTGCAGTTTGTTTTGGAGTTTAGTTTCCTAGCTCGACACAAGACAACACAGTCCAAAGAATCGCCTTTTCCTCCTCCTTGCCAGGGGGAATGGAGTCAGGTTCAGGAGGCTACTGTCATCTGCAAAGACAAAAGCAGAATCTCTTTACCATTAAAGCATTCTATCATGATGAATTCCCGTTCCTATGAGAGGTCCAGGAGTAGTTGCAATATGAGCTGAATGCCTGCTCTGGGGGCAAGGAGCAGTCCAGTCTCCTTGCAGGTGCCCAGGTTCGATTGAGGTGAATTGTGAGGTGCTTTTATGATATTGACTGCTGTCTTTCAGGATTAAAAGACTGCCAAACTAATTTTTCTTTTGGGTTAAATTAGATTTGAATCCAGACCTGAAAGTCTCCTGCAATACCGACCGTACAACCTACTGTAGATCACCCCCCCCCCCAGCCCCGGTCTTAATTAATGCTCTTTGAGATTATGATCTATATTTACTATAAATATAATATAAAAGGCTCTGAACACCAGCATTTGGTAATTAGAATAGCTGCTTAAAATCAAAATAAAAAAATGACTCGTTGAATAGGCTACTTTAATTGCTATTGGCAGCCTTACCACAAGGGTCAAGCTTATTAAAAGAAAACAGCTGCCTACTCCCTGAGCCTCTATTACAGTGCTACACATTATACATCACAGTGCTATGGTGTACATACTAACCTCCTCTCACCCGCTCGCAGACCCTCCTAACAATGTAAAGTCTTAATTTGCTAGCTCAACAAACCTACCAGCTGTGCTTTCCAGTCTAAAACTAAGCGGCTGTGATGGGCTACAAAACATTATGTTAAAAAATGCAATCATACTATTAGTCTGTCCTTTGAAAAGAACAGATTTTGATAAAAGCACACCCAGGCAACAACTGTAAGCATTAAAGCGAAGGAGGCTTTACTATGTTTGGGGTAACCCCATCCCTCCTGTCAGGCAGTCCATTTCGGGTGATACTGAAGTAAAGTGTTTTTAAGAGTTAGCATCTCCTCGACCTGTCATGCATTGTGATGATCAGATACCAGCAGGTGACTGTGACAGAAAAATAATGAGTTCTGGTGGTAAATCTCCCTCCCGACCTGTGAGGGCGCTAAAGAACAGGAGGAGAAGTATCTGGAAGGGCTGGCCTGACAGTTCGTTTCTGTCAGCCTGGAAAGAAGCGAGACTCTGTTGTAAGACCGTATTGACCTGAAAGGTAAACGAGGGGCAGCTGCAAGCAATAAGGCAGCTGCAACCGTTTACCAAGATGTCATGCAGGATTGCATATAGGGGCCAGGGTAACGCTGATCTTTTCCTTAGTTTGGTTAAAGGCTCAGGAGAGAGAAGGACCGAGAGAGGAGCTCTAGTTCAGAAAGAGAAAAACATGTTGTGTCTTGTCTGTCCTGTAATTGTCTGTATTTTGCACCACTAGACAGCTAACCCACAAATCCGTAGCTGTCACAGAGGGTCAGCACAATCCGGATCACCACTGCACAAAACCGTCACAAAATACCCGTGTCTTCTCTCACCACAAGCATGTCTGCACTCACCCAGGACTGGTGACCGTGTGTTTGTTTTTGTTCTGGACTGTGCCCTGCTTTGTTATCCCCGTGCTTTACACATGGTTATTTAAACGGTCACCAGACCCTTAATACAAATTGAAGTAACTTAAAAAAATAGATGGTGAGTAAGTAGATTCAAGAAAATGCACAGAGTCCTTTTCTTCAATCAGTTGCCAGGTTTATTGAAATATGCAGGGAGTCAGGTACAGGACAAACAACACTCAAAATTACAATGTTTGCGTGACATTAAATACCCTTCTGTATAGATGGTCCACCTCCCCTTTCTCTGACATTAACCAATGGTCAAGGTAATTTAATTTATTGTGTGAGTGTTAATGTGTGTGTGTCTGTGTGTGTGGTCTAGTGTGACAACCTCTGAACTCAGTGCATTCTTCACACTCCTGGAGACAAAAGGTCCATACATCTGCCTTTTGTTATCTCCTTGCGACCCCCATTGATGCCAGTGGGATTATCTCTTTTGATCTCTCTGAAGTCTAGAGCCTGTTCCCTTCTAGTCCACAGCATTGTTATCTCATTAGCTTGCAGTCATTGTTGGGCAGTTTGTAGACGCGTCGTCTCTATCAGTGGTTAGCAGTACATGCAATTTGAACCAAACAGTCTGCTATCTGCAATATTAGTCTCTTTTCAGAAAAGAACACCAGTATAGCTCTGCTAGTCCACATGCGTAGCAAACCCCTAATCAATTCTCAATCCATGTTTTCCAACACAAATAAAGCACTTTTCAAAAGGATTACGATTGTCTGCCTTTCACTCCTGCACCGCATCACTGCAACACCTGTTCCCCTCTCACTAGCCACTTTGCCACAGCGACCTATAGTCCCAAAGGCTCCTTGACAGGAATAAAGTTTTAGACCTACAGCTACGGCCAAACATTTTGCATCACCTATAATTTTAGGATTGAGGCATAAGTAAAAAACAAAAAACAAAACACCATTTAGATATTTTATTTAACATCATGTAATTAAAGAAACAACAAAATGATATTGCAAAAGACTACTGGAAGCCATAATAGTAATACAGTATTTAATCCTAGATTTTTACATTTTTGTCAGTTTTTTGTTAAGTATAGGAAAACTACAAAGTGGTAGGCAATTCAATGTGTTAACACAACATTACTCAGCAGCTTTAATTTGATTTTATTAAGCAAAATTAATTAATTGTATAGGGTAGTGCAAAACTTATGACCATAGCTGTACATGCTAGGCACTGCATAACAATCAGAATAATCTGCCTTGTTGCAATACTTATTCCTTCATTCAACTAAATGTTTATTAGGTTAAAGCAGGTGTTATCAGCTCTAGAGTTTTTTCTGTCTTGTGCTTGGCTCAGTAATTGAACAAGCATACCTGTAAATCAAATTCATTTTTAGACCAAAAAAAGGTACATACCTTGATTTTTTAATGGCAAAGGCATAGTCTCCCTGAGTTTACTTAGAAGGTTTTTCATTTCTCGCATGTCTCTGTAAAGATACGGATCAAATCCATAATATAAAATTAAAAAAAGAAAATGAACTGCAAAACAAAAACTAAACAAAAACCACAGAATACATTGAAAGGATATTGACACAAACATTACATACTTTAGTTGCCTGGTGGAGGCAAAGACAGCTGTTGTTATTTGTATTGATTGGTTTACCTAATTACCATGAACATGTTTGTCACTGTTTGGCCCAATAATGCAATTACAATGTATGGGTGAATCAGGGACACAATCCTCTGGGTCAGCAGAGAAAGCCTGTCCATTTCTCCCCTGTATCATTAGGGAATCTCTCTGGCATCGGCCAAGCATTTCTCATAACTGGGAAAGCGAGAAACTGTAGGTACACTGCTGCAACCAATACAGTGTTTTAATCATTTTAGTATCATTATTCTGCCTGGAGCCTTTTGATAAGATATTTGCTGTTACAGGACGTATCTCACTTATATATACGTGTATGTGCAATATCATGACAGAGTTAGCAAAATATTTTGCCTATTTAGTTAGTCAGAATGACAATAGATCTAAATACATCCAACGTTTAAATCATTAAAAAAAAAAAATATATATATATATTTTTGTGGGTCTTGCACAAGCTTCAGTTCTCAGTGCAGTGCTAATATGCTCCCCCAGTTCACTTTCCCACAAACACATGTGAGGAGTCTTTTCAGAAGCAGGTTTTGCCCGAATAATAAGAAAGCAAAACAAACAGTGAACTAAAGAGAAACTATAGCGAATCATAAAGAGCACACATTACTGCAAAATGAATATAAGAATCATATCAATGATGTTGGTACCTCTTTAGCCATCATTTCCATCTCAAATTTAACAAACAGCATCTACTATATAAACTAATTCATTTATATTCAAATCACATCCCTGTTTGTAAAAATACACAATTACAAATGTGGGTGATAATGTCTTTTAAATATTTAGTAAAGTTTGCTTACTTAATTTGCTTCATAAAATGTTACATAACATTTTAAATAATTTATTACTCAAGCATTAGCACTGTAGGACAAATCCACTGGGAAAATAGTTAGAAAAAAACAAAACAAATTCCAAATGTACAAATACAGAGCAAAAATATTAGAATCTAGTGTTATTTTACTATCTTGTGGAAACCAACGTAAACCTTAGCATTCTATTTTGCTTTGTTTTCTGTGTCTGTCGCTAAGAAAAAAAAAAAAAAAAATCCCACACATTGTGCACTTCCATTCACTATATAGGTTTGAAATATGCAGTTTAAAAAAAAAAACAAAGACATTTTATTTTACATATCCAGGCACTGTAATAGATTTAAGACAATTCAGTTCAAACCTTAATCAGATAGTCTTGCACTTCCTTAGTCATTCTACCAGGAGTTTAAAATTGGCCCCTTTCTTTTCTTGTAAATAACTAACCTTCTGCTTCCCCTATTGATCGACATGCGTTGATGCTGAAGACTCTGCTTAGGTGCAATGCAGAAGGCAGTTAAACAGTTACAGATTACAGAAACTCAAAGTAAGGCACGCAATCTGACAACCTTCATTAATATTGAGTATTACCAGTTATCATGTTTTCAAATTAAAATACATGTGTCACTTTCACAACTACCCAGACATACGAGACCTGTATACTTAGTGGGAGTGCACAACAGATAAGCTTTATAGAATCATTTCTTTGATCTTTAGCCACTTTAATCTTTGTCTTTCTTGGACTGCTTGGCCTTATGCCAACACCAACCTTTTTACTGAATTCTACGTACTGCTTATTGATCAACAGCATTTGTTTTTCTTCTAACATAATCTAACCTGAATATCACTAATTCGGAAAACGTTCACACTTCAAGTAATATGTATTCATAGATTAAGCACTACTGAACACCCTTTTGGCATAAAAAGGTAAGGTTTTATATATATATATATATATATATATATATATATATATATATATATATATAATATATATATATATACCTTTCTGTGTTTTCAATATCAGTGGAAACCTGCCAGGAATACTGATGGAAATCTACAGGTGAGGATGAAGTGTCTTCTAATATTGGGATCTCAGAGCTCTCTTCCACTTTACAGTCTAGAAGCTTGGGAACAGTACAAGATTCCTTTCCTGTAAAACAGAGAGATGTTTTAAGACAGCCTGCATATGAATTTTGATATATCATGACACATAAAGGGAACAATATCGTCACAAAATCAGTATAATTGACATGCCCTTACAGAAAGCTTGAGAAATACAATTGGGATTGCATTAGATTATCATCACAAGGAAACCCTAGCAGAACTATTAGCACACCACGGCATTATGAACAGTAGAACTTACAACAAAACTCAAGGGAACATTTACTTTTCTCTGTGATTATCTTAACACTTCAGTCAGCTTTATGTCATTTTTCAGGACCAGTTCTTGTGTTCCAGATCTTTTACCCTTGCATACCTTTTCTTCTTAATAAAGAAATAATCAATTCTCAGCGCTTTCCAGTACGCATCGAACCTTGACAGTGCTTAGAAGTCTTTCTGAGTATTTGCTGCTTTTGTGTTTTTTCAACACATATGGTTATATCAAAGCACAGTGGACTGTTTGCAGTGCTGCAAAACTTTCAATTACTTTTTCTACTACAATAACAACTTGTTTTGAAGTCCATGACGCAGAGGTAGGAACTTGAGATGTTCTTCCCCGGTTAGGTCAGTGCACATTGTTGGGTAAGAAGCTGACACTGACAAGCAGAGGCGGTGATTGATCTCCAGACGTGCATTGTCCAGACAGGTGTCATTAATAGGCAGAGAAGTTTTAGAAATTCTGTGATCAGGGGATGAAATGTAGAAACAAATGACAAAATAATTCCTAAATCCTATGATATACTATGGAGGGTCTGAGCAATGCCCACTTGTTATGTATTGTGTATGCAATGTACAGCTAAATTGTGAAAAATATATAAATATTATAGTGCTGTCAATTTCATTTGTTGTATGTTTGGATCTGACAGTACAGTTGGAGAGGCCAGTCCAAGAGAAGGCAGTAGAGGAAAATATGAATGTAAAATTCTGTAGCGTTACCTTTTCGATGAAGTTGAAGAGATCCTAAAAGACATGCAGATTTCAGCATTTCTGTTATGTACATTTCCAGACAGCACTGTAGTTGTATGTAAAGTCTGCAGATTTCAGGGTGGATTTCGTCATCTTCTGGGCTGAAAAGCATAATGAAATACAAAGCAATATTTCACTGTAAATCTTGGACAGGCTCCACAGTTAATTCTATAAATAGTAGTGGGTCCCACTCATTGAAACCGCTTCTCCTTAAAAAAACAAAACGGTAACAGTTCCATGTTAGTACATACAGGTAAAATATTTTATGCCTTACATAACAGCAGATTAGTAATAGGAATGTGAGAGGCTGCTACCTAGCAACATCAAAGGCAGTCTATTAGGGGAAGGTTAAGCTATACAGGCATTTGCAGTATGATGAGAAAACAGGGTCTGATTAACCCCCCCCCCCCCCCCCCCCCCCCCCCCCCCCCCCCCCCCCACACACACACACACACACACACACAAAAATGACAATGTCTCCTTGACTTTTATGTAATTAAACTTAAAAAATGTACAGAAAGATAAAGAGATGATGGAATGTTGTAACTGGTGTCCATCTTCCATAAAGCTTGTCAGTAGCAAACTGTATTTTGTGAATGGTCTATGGACTATTGTGTTTAGAGAAAAAAAGAACTTTTTTATGAGATTGTTTAAACACAGACAACAGGTAACTTGAACTTACAATGCAATGTTTACAATGCAGACAACAGGTAACTTGAACTTACAATGCAATGTTTACAATGCAGACAACAGGTAACTTGAACTTACAATGCAATGTTTACAAAGGCAGACAACAGGTAACTTGAACTTACAATGCAATGTTTACAATGCAGACAACAGGTAACTTGAACTGAATATGTTATTTGTGAAGAACTGCTCAAAACAAATAAATAATCCTGAAAGGTAGATTATTCATTATGGTCTGTGTCTGTGTGCTCCTGAGAATCAAAAACAAGCTTTCAATATTCAAACATATCAATAATTGTTAATGGAGTAACATCTCCTCTCAAACAAATATTTGTGCTTTAATCAAGCAGGCTTAATTTTAAAACACTGACATTTTAATGCCAAAAACACTACTCAAGCATTTGATACTACAAACCAATAACACCATATTTTTGAATGGTCATGGTTTCCCCATGGTTATACTATGCATTTACTATAGTATCCAATGTCTTCCCATGTTTATTAATACGTGCTACCATTATGCTCTGGGCTTTACAATACTTACCTATGCTTTACCATGCTTTCACTTTGCTGTGCTTTTAATATACTACACTTTTATAAGGGACCGCCCTGATCCAACCTCCACCTAAAAGGGTTGTGGTTTGAAAAGGTTTCCTGACTCACTACAGATTAAGTCAAACTACTGTACATGCAGACAGAGCTCATGTTTTACAATGGACTAAATTAATGTAACATTTCATCTGTCAATGAAAAAGATTAAATACAGCCATGTGCTTTAGAAAGTACATTTGTAGTGTTACATCAATGACATTCCAAGGAAACCTTCTGGTTTTAACTGAGGCCAGACTATCATCAGATAGGATTTCCTAAAGGCTTCTTCATGTCTGCACAGAAGGTTCGCTCTATCACTATTATCAAAGTAAAGGCACTCTTTGAACTGACATGTTCACACATCTTCAAAGATACTGGCACAGCTGTTTTTTTCTTTTGTTTTTATAATAAAAACACAAACTACTCTTGGTTAATGAGCGCAGATGATATTGTTGGATCATCATATATTACTGAGTCAAAGAAATCACAAAGGGACATTTATTTAATTAAGTATTAGCTTCATTTATTTATTTTTTTTGTTTACACAGCAAGGTGTCTGCTCTGCTTGCTCACTCTGCAGTGGGAAGGCTTTGTAAACAATGACTTCAGTTACAACCAGTGCATTCCACGCAGGAGCTCCAAGACCTGAGTCCCATACTGACTGAGCTGCAATAATTCTGTTTTCTTTTCCCCTCATATGTTCAAAGAATATGTCCAATTTTATCATTTAACTTCCATCTGGTTAAGTCTTCTGCAGTCGGTTCCAGTTCACAGGTCCCATAGCACAGCTTGAGAGCGTTATGCTATGAGAAACGAGAAGATTCCCGAGTGATCTGTGGAAAAGACTGTTTGCGTGAAGCACTGAGTAGAACTTCTTTTCTGATCGTATCGTAGGCTTGATCAGCCAAAGGGTCTTTGTGTTAATAAGTACCAGCGCCATCTAGTGATCACCCACCTGATCTGTACTGCCAGCCGTACAAAAGAAAACACATTTAGAGATTGCAAGATGGTGCGCACACTTACTAACATAAAAACACTCTGATTGAGTTATCTGTAATATATGCCAATGGCTTACAAGTAGAACTGAAGAACTGATTCTGTATTCAGACCAAAGCATATTGAACACAGACTTATCAAAAAATACCACTTATAAAATACCACCTGGAAATTTGCTGTATTTTTGGGGGGGTATTTCATATTATATTACCACTTCTCATGTCTTTTCCACTTCCACACACACAAATTCTGTCACTGTTTTATACTGTACATCCAAACAATATTCCATTACCTGGCATGGCAAATACTATACATTCTTTTTTTTTCACTGTTATAAACTAAAGCAGTAGCTCTTGGTTGTTATACTGCAATACTATAAATGCTGCAGCGCTTTAATGAGCTTTCAAGCATCCCAAGGCATTTTACATATAAAACCTGAACTATTGCAGGAACAGGCCCTGTCAAACAAGTAAGACAGCCTGCATCAAAAATATGAATTACTGAAAAAAAAAAAAAAAAAAAATTACAGATAACATGTAATGATAACATTAAATGTAATCTGTACCCAAGCTCTGGAAAGGTTGCCATGTTTATGGTAATCTTTTTTTTAAATTATTATTCTGTATGGATGCTCTATGAGAACACAGTGTATTGCTTGTAGGAAGTGGTGGGTTGTACAATTTTTTAAGTTAGACTGTAACACATGAACATATATTGAGTTGGTGTTTGGATTCTGAAGTTAATTTTTTTTTTATGAGAAAAAAAAGTGTTGTATGCATTAATAATAATAATAATAATAATAATAATAATAATAATAATAATAATAATAATAAAACAGAACAGACAACTATTTTATTTACTGTCAAAACCTCTCATTTCAGCTATCTCAGTGTCAAAAGTCTGAGTTATTGTAACTATAAAGGTCCTTGCAGGAGGACTAATTCAGAAAACATTCAATCCTCTACATGCTATTTTTGAAATGTAAAAATAATTTGTTAAATTGTCTTCCAGCTTCCTATTATTTTGCTCATGTCTATGTATTTGAATCTGCTTTTCAATAATTTCCTATACCTGCAATATAAGCGCTGTACAGTTTATTAGATGTATTTATCCCAGAAGTGTGACAAATATGGCATGTAAAGGGGTTGAACTGAATATTTTAATCATAGCAAATATCATCTGGAGTCTTAGCTTTTGTTTTCAAAGAATTTCCATCATCTTAGGAAACTCAGGCTTCTCCCTCCTCATTGTGTTCCAATTAGTTTCTGAACCACCTGCTTTTGTATCAAGCTCAAGGACCTGTGTTTAATTAATGCCAGTATATAATTGTTCAAAAGAGACTTGCAGTAGAGTTTCCTGTGCTACAGCAATATATTAACACTTCATTAGTGCTGAATCTAGCAGCAATTCCATATGAAACATACCTTTTATTCATTAGATGTTAACCAAGTGTAATTTTTAAGCCAGTATGGTATTAATAATGGCTTTTGGCATAGTCAAGTCTAGTTAATTTTGTGAAAAGATATTTGTGTGTGATAATTCCTATCAGTCATTAAACCTTACCTTATCAGGTGTTACTTTATCCTACATGTCCCCTACCAAACTAATATTTAAAGATCTGTATTGAAACAAGAAATTCTTCAGAAATAATTACACTGCTCATGTATGTCTGGTAAGAGCAATAATATTTCAATGCCTATATGGAAGCTCAGTCTCAACTGGTATATTAATTAGAAGGGGTGTCATCATTTCTGGATAAGTGTTATTCTAGATACATGTAAAAGTCTTTTGCCAGAATAATACTATTCACTAGGGGATGAAACCCACTAGTAGCTAATAAAATAAAAAGACAATCACAACATTTTGCTTAAGAACCAATACACCAAATGAATATAAACTCTTCATTCAAATGCAGTTCTTATTAATATGGGTGCTGTCAGAATATGCCATTAATCAAGCTATATACACAATGCTGTTTTTCTAGCATTAGTCCTTTTAGAGTGTCCAATGTGTAATGGCTCAGTCAGGAAGAGTCTTAACAGATGCACTACAAAGAATCTTACAGCTTGCAGGAGACAAACTCACAAAGCATGAATCTCTAGTACAAGAAGTGTGCATTCTAAATCATTTAAAAAAAGATTAAATATAGCTGTGCAAGGGGTGTGAATGATTCACTTGACAGCTAGCAGACGCACACAGAGTTTGATGTTGTCAACGCCTCACAGGCACGCAGATTTATTTCACAACAATTATTGCAGTTGGTATTGTTGTAGTTGCACCTGGCCGTCGCTACGGCACCAACAATGGTAAAGCCAGCACACGGTAATACACATCCCATGCCAAGAAGTTTTGTTTCCAGTCTTGGCCGTCTGTTTTTTTCATCACTTGTTTTTTTTGGTTTGTTTCACTGCAGCAAAGCCAGCACATTGCAGAAGAGAGCTGTGTATGTAGTATTGTGCCCTTTTATGGTCACACCCCTCCTAGCCAACAAGGGGCTCACAATAATTCTGACAATGCTTCTCCTGTAGAATGTCTGAGCAAATACTGCAATGGTACACGCTCACTGAAGCCAATGACAGGTCTGCCCTGTCACACACACCCCACCTCCCCAGAATGGCACCAGCAGTTCATTTGAAAATCTACAACCCCACTCCTTCCCGAGAGAAGAAGTATGCATTTTGGTGCATTTTCTCTGCTTGGTGGATTACCCTGTAGGCACCACAATCTCGCTGCGAAAGAGCTTTCTGTTGATATAGAGGATCAGTTGCTCCTTTTCCACTCTCTCCTGGGACAGCATTGCACCCAGACCTGTCTCAGATGCATCCGTCTGCAGGACAAACCCCCTCCTGAAAACTGGACTGCACAGCACTGGCTTGCTACACAGTTTTGTCCTCAACATATGAAAGGCCCTCTGGCACGGCTCCGTCCACTAAACCTACATTTACGATAGTAGCCCGCCAGTCCCAAGAAGGAGTGCACTTGGGTTTTTGTCTTGGAAGTCGGACAAAAGCTAAGTCTCGCACCTTTGCAATAAGCTGTCTGATCTGTACGACCCCCCAGTCGATACCTCAAATACTCTTTCCAACCCTTTCCATGACTCACTCTTTCCAATTGCACACGTCTTCAGGTTAGCAGTAAGCCCTGCCTCCCGCAAGGATTGCAATACTGCTGCTACTCTATGCAGATGATTCTGCTGCGCCACACTGTGGATGATCATGTTATCAATGTGGGTACCAGTGTACTGTGGATTGGGCCACAAGACGCGGTCCATTATCTTCTGGGAAGTGGTCAGGGCTCCATGCAACCCAAAAAGCAGTATGGTGAACTGGCACAGACCTCCCAGTACCCTTTTTTAGGTCCAGTGTCGTCATAAAATGAGACGTGCCTGTATGCTCCAGCAATTTACCTACCTGGGGCATCGGTATGAATCAAATTTCAAATTTTTAATTAACCTTTCTAAAGTCAATCTAAAATCGAGTTTTGTTGACAAGACCTACTGGACTATTACAGTCACTGTGGCACTTCTATTACTCTCAGTTTGAGCATTTTGCTAATTTTTTGCATTACCTTTCTCTTGGCTTCAGGAATGTGATAGGGCCTCTGGTGAATATGCTCTCCCGGCTCTGTTTCTATATGGTGCTGAGCTACGTAAGTGTGCCTCGGAACAGGAGAGAACACATCAGGAAAAGCAGCCACCAGATCCTGGGCCTGACGTCTCTGCTCCACTGTCAGACTGTCCCCAATCTGCACAACCTCCCAGCGTGTGATCTCAAAGAGCCCTTGCCACTTTGCCAGTAGTTTGTACTGGAAAGGGTTAGGGTGAGGGTTATGGTTAGAGTTTGGGTAGATAGAAGCACTTTATCTACTGGCTGGAATGTGTGCAATTGGGCCCCTCGGTTATAAGTGGTCTCCCATATACAGCACAAATGGGGAGAATCCCGTGGAAGCCTGGGGTACTTCTCTAATGGTAAAGATAAGTGGGGGAATCATCTTGTCCCAATACGCACGTCACTAGTGATAAAAAAACGACTCAACATGCTCTTAACACTAGAACTACCGGAGTGGTCTTTTTGGCGCATCACAGGTTTTAAATGCATTTTTCTCCACTGATTTGGCAGCTAGGCACCTGTGCTTTTTTGACTTTTCCTAAATATCTATTAAACATGTCAAACCATCAGTAGAACCAGGGTTGCAGAAATGTATGGAGATATAATACGTTATACATAGAACAATCGCAGCTGTAATTTTGTAATTTCTGCTGAACTTGAGAGCTTTGTGCTTTGAATAGCTGCAGCTGTAAAAGTACTTATTTTCTATTGAAAAATACTTATTTTCTAGTTAAAATGAATAGAATACAACGCAGGACTGCACAGCAAGTTTTAGGTGTGATTATATTGAAAAACTAAACAAAAAAAAGTTACTGAATAATAGTGTACAAAACCAGCTATTGCAAGACTGGAGATGGAAATTACCTTGAATAGCTAACAGAGTCGAACTCAGGCACAAAATAAAAGGGTAAACAGGAAAAACAGTATAAAACAGTCAAACAAACAAATCTCGGGAACTGTTCTCTATTGCTCCACAGAGTGTCATAAGCTCCCGCTGCATGTCAAAACTCGTCTCTGAGCTACTAAAACCACTCTGTTTTATAGCCCAGCATTTGCAATCATAAGTCCCCTTCCAACACCACCCCAAGTCTCGTGTCAGTGCTCGTGTTGTAACAGGTTTCCCTCACGTGTAACACGCAGGCTGCAAAAACTGTGTCACAGACAATATCCTGAAGAAAAACAACCTAACATAAAAAAGCAACATTTTTCACAAACCAAAGTTTTTGCACAGGCAAGATGGGGGAATGTCTAATTTACAAAGGAATTATGGGAAAATACAAGTGAGGAAATCCAAATTAAAGGCAAGCACTATGTTTGGTATGTTAATATAAACACGCTGTTTTGACTACATTTAACACAGAACAGTTTCGTAGTGTGCAACGCTGCAGTAGTTTTATACGCATTATACGCTGCAGGAGGTGGGTTCTGAAAAGAATGATGAGTGCATGCAAGGTAGGGGACAACCCATCCAGGTGTATAGTCCCAACAGTACTTATCACTGTCCTAACAAAGCAGTCAAATTGATTAATAAACACTGTGGTTTTATGTATGTATTGACCCCTCAGAATATATGCCTAGATAACCAGTGAAGATCTGAAATATTTAGAAGGACAACAAGTTTAATCAAGATTGGAAAGGTCTTTCACTATATTGTCTCCATATGCTACCCCAGATTTTCACTCTCAGTAACATGTGCTAAAGCCTTAGACACTTTGGATAAGTGGTTCTCTAGATGTAATGTAAAACTGCAATGTGTGATGGGTACAGATGTATAACATACATCCCAGCAGGGGGGTTATTTGTGAGAGTTCCATATTCTGAAGGTGAATAATTATAAATTGCTATCTGCTTCACAAATAAAAGTTAAAACAAAACAAAAAAATAGGGGCTGTTTTTTTTTTTTTTTTTTTTTTTTTGCTACTAGAAAAGTTATTTGTTACAGGATCGATTTTGAAAATAAATAAGCTTAAACAATTAGGAATATAAAAGGCTGTCTGAATGTCTCTTCCACTGTGCCCCAATGCAAACCAGTCTCCTGACAAGAAAATAGCGTAATCCAACCCCCCAGAATACACCTGCATTAACTTTACAGTTGGATCATAAGATATTTCAGGACAAGCATGGCATTACACCAACTGAAACTAGTTTCTAGGTCAAAACTGCACAGAAGGGAATTGGGAGAGATAACAGTATAATTATTGCTAATCCTTAATCCTATGGGGTATGACACGACAGATCCACTCCCTCTAAGAACTGTCACAAAAATACAATAGCTTTATTTAGAAAATGACACCAGTATGGATCTGTAGTGCAATGATGGTGATGCATGCCATACCAAGCAGCAAACATGGTAGCTTATAATTTTCGTGATTTATAGGTCAAGTGACAATAACACATGCCTTCTATTTAACTGTTTTAATCAACACATTTTAATGGTTTAATGAAACAGGCCTACTAAAACAGCTGATGCCATTTCATGTTATAACTTGAATCATTTTATTAACACCCGTGTCCAGCACATTATTTTGAAAGTACCTTGCCTTTCAATTGTATTCAGTTACATGAACAACATTATTCTGAAGCCAAAAGTTTCCCCTGAATAAACCCCGACGTACAAACATCATAGAAAAATAAAAATCATAAATAATCTGAACACATTATTTCACCTTTAATCCAGGCTACTCATAAGTATGTTCATTCTATTTTGTAAATAACTCTATGTATTTTAACATTTGTTACAATCAGAACAGAGCCTGTGTTTTGTCTTCAAGGGACAACCTTTTATTTTCCCAATAGGGTGTTCTGTGTATTTGAAAATAAAAGGAAATGTTTTTTTTTTCAATAAAATGTTGCTTGCTTTTTTTTTTTTATATTATTATCTCAAATGTAATCTATAAACAATTGTTAAAACAATTGTTTTTGTAAAAACATTTGCAAATTGAGTCGATGTTTTACAAGTATCAGCACCATCACAGCAAATCCAGACCGTTTCAATATCTACGAGGACTGCAGCATTTGCTAATGAATAAGTGTAGTTGACATCTTCCTTTTATCATTTACACTAACACCCTCAATGACTTCTGTATTTGACAGAATCTGTAATCTTACCCCGAAATAACTGATAGATTTTGATGTGCAGTGTGGGCCATCTCGCAGCCTCTGGATCGAGTCTTATTCATTTCAGCACGGAGAGATGGACAATCAACCGAGACGTCCCCAATGGAAATGACCAGTTCACGGTATAGGGCCACCACGGTATTGAACTCCTGGACAAGCTGAAATACACGGTACTTTACTTTGATAAGGCATTTACCCCACACAATCAATGTCGTTCATCTCACGCAGATTTTACAATCGAGTTCAGAAAAAAGCCGATATTTAAATAATTTAGGCTCCGCTGTTATCTTAAAAAATACAGCACAACGGGTTTTTTTTTTTTTTTTTTTTTTTTTGCTTTTTTTTTAAGCTCAATAGTCAAATGAACCTGTAAAACTTATATAAACAGTGTTCGTCATTTCATAATTGAACAGTATATTCTAAATCCTTACACATTTTATAGGCTGAATATAAAAGTGAATGATGTTTCTTAACACACTGAGATATTTTGGGATTGACAGCGCCCATATATAGGTTTATAACTCTTATGAGACACGTATTGTAACATCCATTATTGTATACCATATCGTTGAATCATAAAATAACAAGCTGCAACTTGGCGTATCGATTTATTCTGTTATAATACTACACTATAAATGTTCAGTTCATCTTTTGAACCTATCGTGCTAATTTATTAACATTAAACAGCACACCCGTGTTGATTCGTTTGTAATGCGTTAAAAAATAATGTTCCAGGAGATCTAACCATATAATTCAGAAAAGCATTTTGGTGCAAATGTGAAAGACATTAAGACCTATAGCATGGACACAGCCTTCTGCCAGCAGACCTGTCAGATTAAAAGCCGATACCACCAATCGGTCATTTGTTTATTAAGCTACATAAATATCAGTTGCATACACCTTTGGATAAACTTACTAAGTTATATTTAAAACCGTGCAGTCAAATCAGCGTTTCATCCAGATTTATTACAACGACATCAATATAGATGCATTACGTTTATATGTGTAATCATACTGAGACGACATCTTAACAATTTCACTAACTTGACACCATTATTCAGTTCCAAATATATGACATAAAAATATAAGATCAATGGTTTACTGCAGATTTAAAAATAGTGCAAGTGCACGTGATCTGAATGGAAAAAGTGGGGGAGTGACACCAGAGTGATGGACCAAAAATAACGAAAATGGTGTGTGTTGTACCTACCATTCTACAGTCTTCCAGTGCTCGCTGATTTTTTGGGGCGCTTTCGGTGCTTCCTCTGCGCTCTGGGTCCGTGTAGTGAGGTTTTTTGATTTGAAAAATGGATCCAGCAGATCTGGGGCGTTTTTTGCGCCCATTCGATGCAGAACTCATGCATACACATTCACTAATCAAACCTACACAACAGTGATATGAAAAACGTGTATTTCTTGTTTGCGTTCGTGTTTAAAGCAGCAAGCGAGTGGCACTAAAATCACTACTGTGGAAATAGCTCTTTTCGGGGGCAACCTTTGACTAGCAGGAGTGCTGGGTGAGCGCTTGCGTTTCCTTTCTGCATCTCTTCGACAAGTCACCTTCACTTTAGCAGAAGCCTAATTCCAGTTGAAATATCCACATAGATTGTCGTTCATTCCTTCAACGGTTTCAAGGCTGGTGAGAGGGAACCATTTCATGAAGAACTGCAAGCGAGAAGCTAGAATTCTTAATAATTTAAGGACCCTTTGTGCGTTAGTTCAATTTCCTTCGACGTAAAATGTGAAGCGCACGGACAAACATAATATAAATATACTGAATAGTCCCGATTCTTGTCTCCAAGGTCTTCTTTTGAGAATATATCTAACCTTGGTGTAAAAAGGAGACGCAGGGAATCTGGCAGACTGACGTTGTTGGCAACACAGCATATTCATAGGACAGGAATACTAATGTGATCTATCAGTCCAGACCCCCGAGAGCCTACACACTTAACCAATCAGTTGTTCAATGACATCAATTATATTACTTTCGAGGCTGAATTGTTAGAAACACAAAGTGCCACATATTGCCATAGTACTGTAGATGTATTAAGAACAATGTGCATTTTATTGCAGTATTTGGGTTGTTGTGCCACATGACAACCAGTTATAGCCGTCCAAAATTAAATCGTAAAACAATGGATCCAATGCCCATACACAAACGGTTATAGCAAGATTAGTGTTAAAATTCATACATATTTATTTAGAATAATTAAAAAAAGAAATGTGTGTAAAAAGAGTAGTTTTAAAAAAGCACTAAGATTTATATTAATTGTTATATTTTGTGGCATTAAATCGTCTTGTGATCAAATTAGCCCCTTCTCATTAATACAGTATACACGACAAGAGCATATAATAAAATAAGTTAAATGCCATTACTTAGAGAATGTCTAATAATTAGCAATTTGCAGTATACATAATCACATAGGTGTTGCTTTGCTTCAACTCAGCTACCCGCGCTATCATCAGATTACCATTGTAAATAGCTGAGCTACCTTCTCATATGAAAGTTTACCATGGTATATCATAGTATGGGAAATACTATGGTACATGTTTCGGGACCATATAGTACCATGGTACAATATATAAGATGTGCCATAGAATACCTGGAATACCATAGGTGTTAACAATGTAAACATGGTACATTTCCAAGATTTGCCATGGTATAGTGTGGAGTACTATGGTACAATGTTTGTACTTTAACCATGGCACAGTGGTATTTTGTAGTACTTCTGAGCTATACTGTAATTTTTTATTATAATTTTAAAGCCTGCATGTATACCAGTTTCCTATAGAATTATATCCACACAGCATACTATTTATACTATTAACAATAGTATAAACAATAACAATATGTATGTTAGACCTAAACAATTGGCACAACTCACTCATTGCCCACTGTTTTTTTTTCATAAAAAAAATGTCCAGAACAAAAAAGAAACATAAAAATATAATCAGTACAGAAGACACAAAAGTAATAATTTAGGTATGGAAAAAAAAAAAAAAAACATGTATATTAACTTACACATCATCGAAAGGGAAGTGTAATAGGCAGTCACAGCTGAAGGGAGAATAAAAGAGCTTGGTGAATGAATTCCAACCTACATAACTAATGTGTCCATTAGTACTCTTGTGTGTTGTTTATACCCCATGTGAAAACAGTTCAGATGACAGACAGTATTAACCTTGGTATATTATCCACTGTAAGCAGCAGTGATGTGCCTTGAACATTAACAAGGTAGGCATTGAGGGGATTGTCACATGTCAACCCTTTAAACTTTTACAGACCAACATATATCACTTAAAACAGTTAATACTTGTCAATAATCCGTTAATTGCCAAACAAACAAGATGTTCATTATGTTAATTTTTTCAGGCAAATGAATGATATTGTGAAACACATTTTCTTTAAATCTGAAATTATACCTTCTCTGTGAATTATATAAAGACTACAGTTTATTAGCCCTATATGTGAGTATATATGGATCAAGCAACTTTCTTATAATAAAGGGGACTTAAATTAACTGTATTTTTTTTATCCGCAAAAACGCAGTTACCTGCACCAGCTTGCACCAGCACAGTGACCATGTTCCCGATGGGAGGGAACATGCCTAGGCCAGCTTCTTGGGCTCCGGCGGTGTGCAGCAGGGACTCCACTGTTCTGGAGCCAGAGGGAGCAGACGCCGGGTGGTTCCAGGAAGAGTGAACCAGCGCCAAAAAATCCTTGCTGAGAAGAAGGGCATATTGTGGATGCCCTCTGTGTTTGAGATTCCCCTTTCCCTTCTGCTCCACAGGCCAGGGAACATCCGTCGTAGCCGCAGCATGCTTGCATCAGGGCAAAAGAACTCCTCCCTCTGACAAGTATGTGGGAGAGACGGTATGGAGCCCCCTGCTGTGGCCTGCCAGACCAAAGTGGCGGGGTCAGACACGTCCGATCTTGAAGCCGTGAACGAAAGCTCACCAGGGCTTGGGTTCTAGGTGGGGCCAGAGATAGAGAGCGGGAGTGGGAGAGCTGGGGCTGCCCAGTAGCAGGGGGCAGTCTCCCCTGAGCCTGCAGCAAGGTATCCAGCATGGCCTGCTGGGCTCTCACGGCCTGAGTCAGCTCCTTAAAGAGCCGATCCGCAGAGCTCTGGCGTTTCTCTGGATACACAGAAGGGGAGCGCCTGCATCTACGAGGGGAAGGGGAGTGGTACCTCCTCGGCGATTGCCTATCTCCCGGTGAGCGCCCTCTCGAGTGGTTCCCACCGCGATTCCGCAGAGGGGCGCTTACTGGTGGTGTGGTAGGGGAGGGTGAACCAGGGCTATGGGGGAGCTCCATAGCCACTATAATAGAAAGGGTTCCAGAAGTCCTTTGTGAAGGACCCTGGACAACAGATTGCATCCTTCCCTGCCCCAAGGAATGGGAAACCGCTGGGGAGAGGGCTGCCCTTCTGCGTTTGGTTCTGTTAGAGAACTGTTGACAAGGGGAGCAGTCTGACTCTCCTGCCAGTGCCCTGGCTGTATTGTCTGGTCCCAAACACCGGACACAGGTAGTGTGCCCATCCTCCCTTGGGAGCTTAGCTGCACATTGGTCACAGAGGTGAAAACCAACTGAGGACCCTGCAGAGCGATCTGACATGGCGCGCAGGCTTCGGTGCCAAGCTGTCAGTGTTGGTGACCGTAGTCAGGGCCTAGTAAACGAATCCGATTTGCAGGTTTAAACTGTACAAAGGAGCCAATTTCCAGCACAAAGAATGCACAAAGCAATCTAGGTGTTGTTTCGGTGAGGTGAGAGAGAAAATGGCGATATCCTACTGTGAGGATGTCCCTCTTCAGCAGGAGGTGGGAGGGACTTCCCCCTCAGATCAGGGCCCTGATAGGGCAGCTTTTTTTTTTGTATATGCTCAGTGATTGATGGGTCAGAGAGGCTCTTTCCATTCGGTAATGGTTGTCATTCCATTTGAAAGGGAACATGTATTTTAATTGATTGGGGAATTTTCTTGAGAGACTGAATTTGAAAATTATCATAAAATTAGTTTGACTTGACTCATCATTCTTCCCTTCACAAAAGCTTTGTACTCTGGCAGACCATTTGGGGAAAATTCATATATTTGGTTTGTTGAAAAATATTATCAATTTTATTGGCAATTAAATAATAGCAATTTAGGCTTATTGTTAATGTTTTTACATTATGCAATATGTGGTTATTAAAACATTATTTTCATTGCATATGACAGGCAACAGCTTGTTATGATGAGAGAAAAGGCCATAAGGGGTGAAAACATCGGTGTCACAAATGAGAACATGGGAAAAGGGCAGAGACGGAAAATTACAAAAAACATGGACAAAGTGAGGACAAGCCTGAAGAGCTGGTAAACAATGTAAAATCATTTTTTCTTTATAACTAATCTATTTTACATTTTAACTATTTTTTCTTTTAACTAAACTATTTTAAATGATTAACAGATATTGCAGGGTATTTTAGGCACCGGACAAATTATATACCTACCTGAGATATCGTGTCCAGCTTCATAAAATGGATGATTGTGTATGCATATCACATATACTGTGTACAGTGTAAGATATTCATTATTTTTAAGAAGAAGAAGAAGAAGAAGAAGAAGAAGAAGAAGAAGAAGAAGAAGAAGAAGAAGAAAGAAAGAAGAAGAAGAAGAAGAAGAAGAAGAAGAAGAAGAAGAAGAAGAAGAAGAAGAAGAAGAAGAATTGTGCTTTCACTTCCAGTTAAAACATCTTGGTGAGGTATAAAAATGCACAGAACAATCAGGTATGATAGTAAATGTACGTAGTGTTATTTTAGTTACATACTCAGTTGACAGTGGTGGTACAGCCTTGCTAGCTATGTCATACAACTAAATGTTATTTGTTTCCTATGAATATGTTTCATATGACTTAAAAACGCCACTACCCTCTTTATACAAAGGCTTATGAAAACACCTTCATTCTGGTCTTTTAAAAAAATATCTAGGTAAGAAAAATTCAACTGCATTATTTTTAACAAATATATTTTGTTGATATTATAAAGAAAAAGAGCAGCCATAAAGAAGGAGGACAAGACACAGAGAAAGACAGGAGAATTCAACATCTGGAAGAGGAAAATGCCTCACTCAGACATGCTCTGTGCATGCTGAAAGGTAACTTGAAAAACAATATACCAATAGGAGCATTCATTTGATATTATTTGGCTTTTTAACATTAATTTAGAATATGAAATAATATAGCTAAGCATGGTCATATCACTTAAGACATACAGTACAGATGAAATGACTCATGAACAATGGATTATATTTTCAAAGTGTTCAAAGTCACACATGAATGTTTCAGGTTTACCAGAGTCTATCTCCACTTTGGAGGCCCTGCTCAATGAAGCTAAACAGTGGAGGAAGCATGGACCACAGAGGGATTCATCACCTTCTCTAAGACAAGGCCTTTCATCTGTGGTTAGAGCAGTGGCCTTGCCTTTATTACAACCACCTAATGAGAAACCTGACCGGGCCAGACCCTCAGAATCCTTGGTATGTTTTAATTAAGTACAGGCAATGTTTGGTAGTTAACCATAACAAAGCTCGAGTTCATTGCTAAGTCAGATATGTTTGCAGCCTAAAATTAATAGCTTTGCATGCATTCTTTATTTGTGGTAAGGATACTTACCTCTATACTCGGAGGCTATACTGTGAAAATGGTAGTTCTGCCATGTTTGAATATAAACTGTAAATATCTAGGCCTCCATGATATCTGGACATCTTCAGTTCAACTCTTTGGGCTTGATTTTCCCCTGTGTGCAAACTTCCTACTCCATAGCAAATTAATTAGATGGGCAGTTTGCACACAGGGAAAATAAGGCCCTTTATGTTGATCAGCCTGTCTAACAGTTATACTAAATATTGTTCACGCAATCATTATTGACATACATTGCTGGACAATGTGATACATGATTTTAGTGCTAAATATTTGTATTGTGTTTTGCTTTCTCCTAATCAGGCTTTCATCACACAGTCACTAAGGGACCAATGCTTTAAGGTATCTTCTGTGAAATATACCAGTGACCTAATGCACAGCCCATACACAACAACATATTTGGCATCACGGAGCGTGGTATATATATACAGTGAAAAATAGTATTTTCATACTTTTATCCTGTTTTTACCTTAATTTTCTCATGGTTTCCTATGATTTGAACATGCCTTCACTGTGTTTTACTGTACTGGACCATGAGTTAATTATAGTGTACTATACTAAACCTTTCTTAGAAACACCTGTTATGATATATCATGGTATTCCCATAGCACAGTATAGTGAAGCACAGTTATGTTAAAACCATAGAAAATCATAGCAAATGTAAAGTAAAACCACAGTAAAACTGAAAATACCATGATAAATTAAAGGGTAAATTGATGTTTTTATTTTAATAAGTTATAGTACTGTTTGCTTTGGTTTGGTCCAATCATTCTATTGTTTGTTTATTATTTATCATCTTATACAATTCTGTATAAGAAGCCTATCTGCACATAATTTTAATAGGTACTCAAAAGTTTGATGGAATGATTTTTCATAAAGGTTGTCACTGGCAACTCCCTCCTATACACTTTTAAATCATGGCCTAAATCTGCAGTGTTGTATGAGAGACAGTCTAAATCATAGATACACATCTAATCTGAGCTAACAACCTAATTTGTATATAGATTATTGTAGTCTGAGACTATATTATGGTTCAGGCTTTTATAATTGCTGCAGGTACTGTGACAGCAACAAACAAAGCAATTAATATCTACTACAGTATGTATAATTTCAGAAGATTCTGCTCCTTTTCTAAGCAGATAACTGTCAAAAGCAGTTATTTCCCCCCAGTTTAATTACATTTATTTTAAAAACTAGCAACATTTAACTACAGGAGTGATTGGATCAACCTGCTTTACTGGGATCACAGCTGGGTTTTTTTTAAGAAGATTCATTAGACATTCCATTAGCCACCTGTCTCTGGCTACCTGGGGATTTAAAAATATGCGGCGGTTGATGTAATTCAGGCGGATTCTCTGGTACTGTAAATTTCTCTAAAAAAGGCAGCTGTGGCTTATCCTGGCAGGGTATAGTTTGATCACCTCCAGAGTATTATATTTTTCAAGTTGTTTGTTTTCCATTTCATAAAATTGACTTGGTATAATATAAGCATTACCTGAAGACTGGAGTAAATGCTTTGAAAATATGGTTTTAAAAGTCTAATATTACAGAATTACTTGAGCCTTATATAACACTAGCCCTCAAAAAGAAATAACAACAAAATGTTATCAACATTTTTTTTATCACCATTATACGCGGGACTAATTATCGAGTAAACTAAGAAAAAAATTACCCGAATGTAGCTAACTAAGTTTAGTGTATTTTTCTTAGTACTTGCTGGAAGAAATGCTCTTCCAAACAGAAAATGACTTAGATGGATGTCTTTCTACAGCTTGGAAATCCAAGAGCAATCTGGCAAACCTGATTGCTAATGCAATGTTGGAAGCTACCCATGCTGTGAGGCATTTGCTTAGTGTTTGAATTTGTAAGACACTAACAGGCATGGCAAGTGCAGTCTGCTAGTATCTTAGTAGCGGTGTGTAATGCAGTGCATTCAGCTAAGCTTATTAAGGATAGGACTATTTGTGTTTGTTTTTGAAGTGTAAATACTCACACTTAAAAAGGAGAACAAAATCATCTTGGAGGGCCTATTTGCATTACATGCATTTGAAACACTCAGGAATAATGGATTATGCCTCAATAACAATAAACAACAAAGGCACATCAGTATTCTTGTAAGTGCTGTTTAAAATAAAAAGGGATATGGTATTTCACTCTATTTTTGGATGCTCTAGTAAGAATTGTGTTATGTTCATGATATTACTTTAGCTTCTGAAGTAAAGTGAAATTATATTATGATTTCCATTACATGAGAGTAGATGTTAAAAACTTCGCGCTAATTTGAACTTGGCTCTCGCCAAGATAAGCACCAACTAAGATGTAGCTTTACAGTAAACTAATGTGATTCATCTGCATCTCCGTCCTTCTGCCCGGTGTTGATGACTGAAGTGTAATGCTGGCTCCGGGGATCAGCTTATTTTGCCTCCCCAGCACAGACAACGACTGCTATACTGGCTCTGGGGATCAACCACAGTGCGGTCTCCCTAGCGCATCAGCATAACAACTGTCTGGATTTAGCTAAGTAGGATCCACCTCTGGGGTCTTCAAGTGGGCACCTTCTGTCCTCGGTGTTTCATCGACTAGCCCACTAAATCACCTCAAGAGGGCTCAACAGTGATTCTGGCATCCCAGCATAACCCCCCTCCATCCCCCACTCAAGCCCAGCTTACTTACCTGTACATCGGTGTGGCTTTCTTTCTACTGAGCTTGAGATCCCCATCCAGAATCTTTCCATCTCAACCACAGCCAGTTGCTGCTCCTTTCTGCTGCTTCAGATAATTTGTTTACTGTGCAACGCAACTCTTGGACACTGAACCCGACACCTCTGAGAAACCGGGTTGTAGAGTGTGCCACAAATCCTCGACAACCCACCTCCACTGGGTAAACTTGGACTCTCCATCCTCGCTGTTCTGCATCAGCAGCTAGTTGAGCATGCCGAAGTTTCTTCCTCTCATACTCCTCATCCACAGCATCCTCCCATGGCACTGTTAGCTCTACCAGATGAACAAGGCGTGCTGATCCAGACCACAAGATAATGTCTGGTCGAAGGTTAGTGGTGGCAGTCTCAGGTGGAAAAATAAGCCATTGACCAACATCTTCCAGCATCTTCCAGTCTCTAGCAGCTTCCAGTTGTACTGGGCAAGGCTTGGTTTTAACACCTTTTCTTGGTGGTTGCCCTCCTGGATGGAGGAATATTGTCTTTTGTGTGTAATGCTTTGATGGAACGGGTGGCAACTTATTGATCAGGTTATGCTTGTCTTCCAATGCTAAGGCCAAACATCGCAGCACCTGGTCATGGCCCTTGGAGGCCCTTGAAAATGGAGTTAGCAGCTACCCACACCTGGACGGAAGGTTTTTTTTTAGATGAAGTTCATAAGAAATTGTGGGGTTAACCCTACTGGAATAAAATCTATTATTTTATTGCATTTTACAGCATTTGCGAATCACCCTAGATTGCATTAACCATCTATCCTTGATTGCCTCTAGAAATAAGTGGTTGATGCAAACAAAAGAAGAGATGTGGGTTATTCCGGACGCGCATATGTTTATTAAATAAATCAGGTAGACAAACATTTAAACTAGTCCCTTAATCAGTTGTAAATTATTTACTATTATGAGTCACCAAGTGTTTCAGCTAGTGCCTTCATCAGTGTACTGATCAATAATATAGCTTGCAAATCAATCAATCAATCAATCAATCAATCAATCTTTATTTTATATAGCGCCTTTCATACACAATCACAAAGGGCTTTACAAGATGCAATAAATACAAGAAAATCCATAATACTTCAAATAGAGAATGCATAATACATGATATACAGTGGAAAGTACATAATACATAATAGCAGCATAATACATGAAATAGTACACTAAATATAGTGGAACATGCATAATAGTACAATACAGTGGAAAGTGCAGAATACATGAAACAGTACAATAAATACAGTGGAAAGTGCAGAATACGTGATAGTAACAATACATGAAATAGTAGCAGCAGCTAATAACAGATTTCAGGCTTGAGGAGCATGGAAAGCAAAAGAGAACAGGTGGGTTTTGAGAGTTAATTTAAAGTGAGCTACAGCTTGGGAACATAAACAAAAACATAAACATAAACAGCAGCCTGTATGATACGTGACTTATATACTGGAGGATGTGATCATGTTCAGGTTATTTAAATGACCTTAACAATTGTTAATGTTCCTTTGCTTTGCAGGACGTACGCAATTAAATGAAAAACAATTATTTCAAGTATTATTTCAGCTTAACACAGATACAGCTTAACGACGCATCTCAATTATCTCTTATGAATAACAACTGCCATCAGGGGTGGTTATGAATGGAATCCGATCATGTACTCCTGGTTTCTCATTTGGACAGGCGTTACCCCTTTATGAATAGACCCCCTAGTGACTTAAAATGAATAGCATAATTTTCTTACGGTACCTCTAGTAAGGATACACTTTTGTGGTATGGCTTACTAGAGGTGACCTGTACATTAGGTCAAGGTTATTTATTTATTGCACTTATATAGCGCTTTTTATATGAAAGTATCATAAAGCACGATACAGCACATAACAGAAAAAAGTACAAATCACGATACATTTGTATAGCATGTCACATACACAACTGCCACAATCAGACCATTTAAAAAACAGTATACACATAATAACACAAAAACAGCAATTTTAAACTTACATTAAAACCCACTAAGATAAGAAAGCCATTTTATAAAAGTGCATTTTTAGTCTTGACTTGGAAAGTGTAATGGTCCCAGCTTCCCTGACGAACAAAGACAGAGCATTCCATAATTTAGAAGCTCTACAAGAAAAAGCCCTCCCTCCTGTGTTGCTTTTGTTGACCCTAGGAATAACCAGCAGCCCCGCATGCTGTAATCTCAAGAGTGTGGTTTGTAAGATACAGGGGTCAGTAACTCCTGCAAATAACTAGGTGCTAATCCATTCAGGGCCTTGTAACTTAACAGCAAAATCTTAAAATCAGTTCTATACTGCACAGGGAGCCAGTGTAAAGAGGCCAAAGCAGGGGCATTATGTTTACTTTTCTTGGTTTTAGTCAGAATTCTAGCGGCAGCATTCTGAACACGCTTCAAATGGACACCAGAAAAAAGTTAATTACAATAATCAATTCTAGATGAAACAAAGGCATGCATTCGTCTCTCGGCATCAAACATGTGACAAGTTTAGCTATTTTTCTCAAATGGTAAAAAGATACTTTAGTAACTTCCCTAGTATGGGTCTCAAATGAGAGATCAGGATCAAAGATGACCCCCAAACTCTTAATTTCTAGTTTAAGTTTTGATGAGAGACTGCAAAGTCAAGCTCATGTAATCCTATATTCTCTTTTAGTTGGTTCTGAGAGCCCACTAGCATAACCTCTGTTTTATCTGAATTCAACATTAGAAAATTCTGTGACATCCAGTGCTTGATGTCTGTAAGGCAAATAGCTAATAACACCCAGGCAAAAGAAATTCCTGGCTTTTGGGACAAAGATAGCTGGGTATCATCAGCATAGCAATGGAAGTTTGCGCTGTGTCTGCAGATAATGTTACCTAGGACCTAGAATGGAGCCCTGTAGAACAGCACAGACATCTTCCGATAATGCTGATTTTACCTCCTCAATAAGAGGAACTGATCAGGATAGGAGAAGGCCAGCCAGCCTTGATGTGCTTTCAAGATGATTCATAGGATGGAATAGTTTACAATATCATAGGCAGCACTTAGATTTAGAAGAATTAATACTGATGGAAAGCCCGAGTCAAAGCTTATCAGCAGATTGTCCACAACTATAAAAGGAAGAGACAGAAATTGCAGTTGTACCAGGTGTGGAAGGCAGGACATATCACATTTCCCAAGAACAGGGAAGACACCTTAGAGAACTCCTTGCTGCAAGGGAAACAAATGCATTTCCTGCAGGATTCAATAGTGTTAATGATACACCTATTTCTGACTGATTGTGAGAATGACTGTTGGTCATTTTTTTCATTTTAGAAATATTGTATAGAAAAAAAACAACTAGTTGCCTATGGAAATCTGGAGTATTTTAAAACCAGTATTAAAACTATTAAAATACTTTTGAATTATTTATAATCTTCCACTTAAGCAATACAAACAAGTGGTTACCAAACACAGAAGAACAGGAACTACAGCAACTACTGTAGCTGCAGATTTGGAAGACTGTGGCAATGTTGCCCCGTCCCTTGGTGTATTTCTGTGTTGTGTGTTGTGTGTAGTGTGTTAATGTTGGTGTATAGTCACTGGTACACAGGATCTAATATGGGTTACAAGCAAAATGTATATTTGTATTTAGGCACGAGGATTGCACAGCACTTCACGTGCAGGTAAAATGTAACAATACGTGAGCACGGGGAATTACACTTATAAATTCACGTGCAGTTGTACCGAGACTCCAACTGAATCATTGATTAGCAGTTGAGTCTCGGTACAGTTGCATAAAAACATAATGTTTTCACTTACTCGGGGTTGTGTGTTCGGGAGTGGAGAATGGGAGAGAGAGAGGAGAAATGTAAAGTAAACGATAATATTAATTGCTACGAGCGTTCGTCCACCCTGTTTTGTTAGTTTCTACTCGTTTTGTTTGTCTATTTATTTTGGCCGAGAGTGCCATGTCCTGTTTTGGTGTCAGTGTTTTGTTACAACCTTTTTATTTGCTGTCTGTTTACCTATTAAATGCTGAGTGCAACCAAGCGCTCAGCTTCACCAAACTCCACCTCTCTGTGTCTCTTCTATGTTTGTTCTTGTTTCTGGTCTGACGTGGCCCACTACAGCCGTCTTTGTGACAAAGACCAAAAAAGAGGAATCGTTCGAGCAGCCCATCAAAATCCTTGGATTACTGCAAAAGATTTGACACAAGAATTGAGAGAAGATTATCAAGAAATTCACGAGCAAACAATTCAACAATATCTTAACAAGATGATTGTCCATGGGCGAAAACCAAGATGCAAAACTTTGTTAAAAACAATACACAAAAGAAAGTGATTGGAGATTTCTATTGAATATTTGAAGAAGCCTGATGATTTCTTCAACTAAATGGTCAGAAGAATCCAAAATGTAACTTTTTTAAGCATAAGATATTTTGCACTCTCATTTATTACAAAGTGCTAGAAGGCTTATTGGACAGAAGTTTGTATTCCAGCAGAATAATGACCCTAAGCATTCTACAAAGTCTGCAAAGGAATTTCTGAAAAAAATGAAGAGATTACAGTTATGGATTGGCCATCTCAGTCCCCAGACTTGAATCCCATCAAGCCTTTTGCAGTTGCACTGTACTGCCTTTGTGTACTTAGACATGCATGGCTTAATCTTTGAGACAAGCATATGCTACTGGTAGGGTCAACCTAGAAACCAAAGTCCATTGTAGCACTCAAAGCTGTATGTTTTGAAGAATGGGCAAAAATATCTCAGGAAAGATGCCAAGAACTGGTTTCAAAATACAAAAAAATAAGCAAAGGGTGGGCACACAAAATACTAATGTAAGGGTGCCCAGATACGTTTGTCAAAGTATGAAAATAGTTTTTGCATGTTCATTTTTTATTGTATGTAATGTAATAATTATGTAATAATTTGCTGTTTCGTTATAAAGCTGAATCTCTAATCTACACCTTTTAATAGAACAATTAGAAGGTTTGGTTTTTCTCATTTTTTTAACTGCCCAGATACTTCTGTCTGTGACTATATGTGCCAACACTTATTTGAAAACAGTATATATTCTATAACATTTATATTTTGCTTTAATTGTAACATTTGACATTAAACTCAATATATTAGATACATATAAAACATATTTTGTGCCCTGCAACCTCTTACATTCTTCTCTAAAGTTCTGGATCTAACTTGAATAGTTATTCAGACCCGCTCAAGTGAATTTAATTTAGTTCTCGGAAAATTTGTATACCTCAAGGCATTATATATACGTCTGAATGAATTAGCCATTGTATTTTGGTTTCTTTTCAATTTTTAAATGAATAACGATGAGATAGCTCAGGCAGAAAGAAAAAAACGTATCCAGGGTACATATCTTGCTGTATTGCACACCACAATACGTTGCTCTGGTGTGTGTTGTGATTTTTTTTTTTTTTTTTTTTTTTTTTTTTTTTGAGATAAGCATGTGTACTGTACCATATCCTAGCATCGTTGTGAACTACATTACAGTGTGTGATGGTTTGCCTTTTTATTTATCAAAGTGCTTCCTGGTTTGTTTTTAACAAACTGGCACTAGGTAAAGATGTTATGCAGGGGCACAGCATGCAGATAAATGGAGGATACACCATGAACGGTCATGGTGTACTACAGTTATTCCACAAACAAGTGAGCCAAATACAGGCATCCTCATCCACAGCACTCCATGAATGTGCATGAAGTACACTTTTATATAACAAGCACAATGTATGGGAAATAACATATATTTAAACTTAAACAACTCAATTCACAATATAACTTTCCTTAGATCTGGTTAAAAAAAATCTCAGCAGAATTGAATATGAAAAGGTTATTCAGAGTTAGAATTCTCAATACTTGTTAAGCCCACACTTGTACAGTATTTCTTCAATTTTGAACCTCAGTTACATGCAATCTTAAGCATCCAGTTAAGCATACTCTATTGTTATAACTGTGAACAGTCTTCAAAAAAATGTTTGTGCTTATCTCTCCCTGTTGTGCTCATTAAACAAGTCCCTGACCCCTCTGGATCAAAGGATGAGGCCATTGTCACCTTGGTAGTCACAGTTCCCAACAGTAAAGAAGTGATGCAGTGCTGATTGTTGTGTATTATCAGTGGTTTTTTGTTGCAGATGTGACTTTTAAGCTGATAAGGGAATGGTCACAATCCCTTGAAGTTGTACAAAGAGCATTTCAATGTAAAGTGGAGAGGTGAAAAAAAGAAGCCAAGTTAGAAGCAACAATTGTGTGAATGTTGGGCCCCAGCACCTTTCCAATTGTGTTTATTTGCTTGATGCTTGACAAGGTTGCCCCAATCGCTTCTCCTAACTTGGGCTTTTGTGTTTGATATCACCACTTTAAATGGCTGTTCCGTTTTTCTAACTTGTTTTTTTACATTGACTATGTTTTTGTTATAGATATCACTTCATCAAATAATGAATAAAGCGAGGGAAAGATATTCGAGAATGTGTATGGTAAATAGACAGACAGACAACAAGTGATTAATAATAAGAGTAATATAAGAGAAATGAGGACAGATTTTAAAGTAAAATAATGGTAGAAGGGACTTTTGGACAGTATTGAAAGCGTAAACATTGTATTCTTTTAGTTGCAAATGTACATCCATGAGTGGTGAAAACAATACATCTATGTTGGTAGGTAATGATATATTGATATTTACGTGGGTACAAACAACGTTATCAATGGTTAAAAAGTACATATGCATGTCAGTGCTAAAGGGTAGTATACTAACACATTTTACTGCTGAAAAAAACTATTATTCTCCTTGTTATAGGTGTTATGAACTTAGGCCAATGTAAGGCATTTGTAAAGCATTCAATCTCTTCATAAAAGGCAATATTCATGCATTTATTGGCCATGGTTTGACTTCAATGAGTGCATCATTTGCATGCACCCATTTTCCAGTAGCACCCACAGCAAGAAGAGACACATAGTGTCCTGAAATAACATCCTGTCCTTAGTGTATAATAATGGAAGCTAATTGGTCATTCCTGTTATACACAGAAATTTTTCTCTTCTGCACAGCAGTAAACTTGGCATTGTGTCGCTTTGTAATGGTCCTGTCTGGTTTGGACTGCAATCATTCTTCCTGCTGACTAAATAAGTTCATGTTTCATGATTGGAAAAGTTTTGCATTGCCTACATTTGCTACCAAGAATCATTTGTAATTTCTAAACACATGGAATCTGTACCAGCAGGTACATGTAGAGGGTAAACGTGCCACACCTGTCGGTTTGATAGGCAGGAGTTACATCTAGTACACAGAATGTCATGACTTATTGTGACTGAAACCATGCGAGACAATCTGGAGAGAAACTCTGCAACATCTTGCTGCTCTTGTTTATTGAAGGACTCTCCTAAAAAGTAACAAATATCCCCAGTAGTTAGAGATGCAGTGGATGGCAAGTGATCATAGAGATAAACAAAGCTCCTGATAGCCTCTTGTTGACTGTGTTTTAATGAATCCCTCAGAGGTTGCAAGTGAAGAAGGCACTGCAATGTTGCATTTGCGTAGCATGAGGTGAAATTCGGGTTGCTCAAGCCTCTGAATGGATGTGTGACTGCAAGTGTTCTCTTAGAAGATTGAGGCTTTTGCTGTTCCTGAACATTAGTGATGCCTCAGTGAATGAAATGCATTTAATCTTTTACCTTGTGTCCCTTGTTGGTCTCCTTCAAGTTTATCAACTTAGGGCAATAAAACCCTCTGAGCCTATTGTACTCTGCAACTGCAGTTTTAGGTGCCTTAATGGAAGTGGGGTCAAAAAGTTGATAACGTGGACACCGCTTAAGGATGTAACTCTGGAAAGTGCAACTAAACTTTGTCAATAGGAGGAAATGGAGTTACCAAGATCCATCCTAACTGTTTTTAGAGTCTTTCCCTGGCATTTGTGAATGGTGATTGCATGAGCACCAATGAATGAGGACTGCTCTCAAACAATGTTGACTCTGTCCATGATTTCAAACATTGAGCATAAACGTTCAAAGGTATGAGTGACCCCATTGTTAAATTACGGTTTTGACCATACTTGTGTTTTCCAGGTAATAGGAAACAGCTTGAAGCTTCCCTATTGCCCCATTGATGAGACCAGTGGCAAATGTCAATGTTCTGGAGAAGCACCAGTTTGTACCCTATTTTGACTCGTATGGTAGTTTCCAGTCCAACTGTACGACTGCAGTCAGCCCTGTAGGCATTCATTTTTTTAGCACATTTCTTTGGAAGTTACAAGGGCAGTCCACAGTCCATAAGAAGAATGTCCTCTCCAGGCATAGGAGCAAGCATGGCAGCCTGGACTTGGTTACAGGCATCTATAGTAGGCATGACGCAGGTTGAGCCCTTGAGATGAAATAGCTAAGTGGTTATTTTTTTTAACTAGCCGTGGGAGAATACCACTTCAGCAAGTACAATAGAATCTGCTAGAACTGATGGACGCTGTATCTGCAATACATACTAATGAGAGCAAAACTAATACAAAAGAAAAATAAGTGAAATGCAGATCTTTTCAAGAATTCATTTGTATAAATGAATTTTAGATTTTTAAATGCTGCAATAACAGTTCTGCTTGTGAAGCATCCACACTATAATTTGACAGAACAGGTGATTTATTTGCACTGTGCAGGACCTTATTTTCCCTCATTGGTGTTTGAGCCCTGCAGCGCTCACGGAATCGATGCCTGTACACCTATTACACTGTGTAACACATTTTTTGTTCCTGGGTAGTAAGTGTTATTTCCTAATTGCTTATGCCTCAAAAGTATAGAAAATGGCTATTATTTCCCACAAACTTTGCTTTTGTGACCAAGACAGTGATATTTCAAAATATCACTATTTCCAATGGGAAAACGGGCAAATGTGTGTCTTTTCGTTCACATAAAGTCAGAAAAAAACAACATATGAATCCAAATTAACATGTATTTATACTAAAGTAATACAAAAATGACTACAAAAGATTTAGAAGTGAGTATTTTTTCGAGATTTACGATTATACTGTATTTACAGTATAATCGTAAACTACTTTTTGTAAAATACTTTTTGTATAGGTATACAAATGTCAATTGCTCTGGATAAACGCATCAGCCAAATCAATCAATATCAATTAAACATTCATTTCTACATGTATTTATTTAAAAATGTTTTTTTTTCTAAACATATTTATTCCTCTATGCATTTTTAAAATAATTTATTCCTTTATTTATTTTTAATTAAACAAGGAACTACAATTTATCAGAGATCAGAGGAAACTAGATATTTTTAAACAGGAAATAGAGCATTTCTAGAATCGAGCAGAACCTTCAGGTTTTCATCGAAAGCTGGTCAGGCATGGATGTAAGCTTAAAAAATTAATGCATTTCAACAACAGCACAGTGGTACAGCAGGCTAAGGCTGTGTGCTCTTCACAGATGTCATGTTGCAAGTTTTATTTATTTATTTATTTGGTGTGATATGTTGTTTTAAAACATAAATAAATTGTTTAATATAAATGGTGTGGATATCAAGCTGCTTGTGATCCCTGGTTTATTTTGATGTTGACCAATATGTGGAATCACATGATTGGTAGATGTCTAGTTATTTAGCTTTTCTTTTGGAAAAGTCGCTACACACTCTTAAAAATGTAAACGGAAGAGGAAGAATAATTTGACCTTAGTTAGCAACTGTTAATATAGAATTGTATTTATCAAAGCACATGTTTGTAACTGCATTTAAAATTTTAATGATACCTTGTTTCCATCTGAAATTCCAAACAGAACAGTTGTTTTTATGAACATGCTAATGGTCCATCGCACAACATGAACTTGTTTTTCAGATGGCTGTTGTGACATGGTGTGCCAGTAACTATGTGAAATCTTAAATGGAAGTTCACCACAATCAATAATACTGAGTGGCTGCTTCGGTTCCCCTTTAGCAATTTTGAAAGTTTACAACAAATACCTTTCATCATAATTTATAATTTATCTGTGATTCAGTGTTACAAACATATATATTATGATGTGCGATTAAGGGAGTATTGTGGTTGAGGAATAATGTTGTCATAAAGAACAACTGCGGGTGCGTACCAGTTGCAAGTCTGTCATGCACCAGTACTGGCATGCGTACTACAGGTTGAAAACCACTGGACTACAGCATGTAATATACAGGACTGGAAGAAGTCGCTTTAGGGTATATCCGCTTATGCTTTGGCTTATATAACAGAAGTGCTGAAATTTAGTACAGGCACAAAACAAGACATGGGGAACACAATGACAATATAGAAATGAGGCCTATATGTGCATGGTTAGAAAACTATGAAACATAAAATGTAACATGCGTATACATCCCAGGTAACTTTGTCACTAAAATATGTAATACATGCATCAGATCTGACAGAATTTGATACAGCGCTGTCAGTATATGACTGGTTGTTAGGTCCTTTAATATCCAAGATGACACCAATTATTTGAAACATGACTGCTGTGCTGCATAGTTACACCCCCACCTTTCCTAATAGTAATACGTAAGGAATGGAAGCCCAACAAAAACAATATTGGAGATTTCAGAAATGAACTGTAGTTAGGAATTACATGATAATCACCAGTATTAGTGGAAATACAGAAAACCTTTATTTGTAGCTCATAATGAAGAACACATTTATTATAACAAATTAGCAATCTTTAAGCCTGAATACAGAAGATAATATACATTGAAGTTAGTGATACCAGCTACCAGCTACAACCAACAAAACTGCTTGTGGATATGACACATTCTAACACTGAAAAGTGACACAGTATTAAAAAAACAACAACAACAAAAAAAAACAACTTAATGATAAGTAAACTGAACTTGTAAAATAACCTAGCACCTGCTAATTGCATTATATTAACATATAACTAGCCATTTCTGGAGAAATTAAAAACTAGATGACGTGGCATCACTTATAAAAGATCACCAGTAAAAGCACAGCAAAGAGTGATAAAGGATAGTGAAAGCATTATCAAGCACTGTAAAGCACAGACAGGTCATTCAAAACACAACAAACTATGGTAAAGGCATTGTATAACCGTGAAAAAAGCATAGAAAACTTCCAAGTTAGATGGCAATTTACTGTTGTAAACTTTTATAAGGGTTAGGTAGTTATTACATTAACACAAAGAAGCTGCTTTCTATAAGGCAAAACATCAAACAATAATTTAAACCTAAATACATCATACCTGCATAATCAGTCACTTATTAATAATAATAATAATAATAATAATAATAATAATAATAATAATAATAATAATAATCTTTATTTTTCTATAGCACCTTTCATAGTGGACCACCATCACAAATTGCTTTACAAGATACGAGGCTTGGGTGTGTGAACTACGCATCAGCTGCAGATTCACTTACAACATCTCACCCGAAAAACGAAGCACAAGGAGGTTAAGTGACTTGCTCAGGGTCACACAGTGAGTCAGTGGCTGAGCTGAGATTTGAATATATACAAAGATATATTTACATAATTTATAATTTATACATTTTGATTAAGCATTTTGTATACAAGGACATCCTGGGAATATGCTCTGAACTTGTGAAATTCAGTTACAGAAGTTTTTTTGTTAATATATTACAGCCTATTAGATCAAATTCCAAACCCTACGCATACTGTACTGTACAGCCATTACATTTCTCTGGAGTTGCCACTGCTTACTTATCATTTCAGCAAGGTAATGTGCACACTCTTTTTTATAGATGCTAATGAATTTTACATATTAAGTGCATGAAATTGTATCTGAGCTTCTACAATTGACATGACAGTCCCAAGATAATTTCCTATGTGGCTATTACTGCTTCTACAAACTGCCTTTTTTGTAACATTAATGAGTACGCATCGATTGATTACTGCCAAAACACTGGCAACTAAATAACCTTGCCCCAATGCATTACACAATTAATAAACTGCTGTCAATACTACACAGTGTATTTAGTGTAGTTATTTTTTGGTATCTGCAGTGTTCCCAACTTATAATATACTGTAAACAACGCACTACTACTTGTAGGTCCACACTTGGGAATTTCAAATTTTATAGTTCCACTATAATAGAAGTATACGTTTGGGAAATTTAAGAAATCTGTAGACATAATACGACAGACAAACTTCAAGCACATTTTAAAGACAACATCTCTAAGATGAGTAAATGGTAATGTTGGATTCATGTACTAACTACATACAAGCGCATTTCTCAGGAACTATAATCTGTTCTTTTACTCTAAACAATCTATTCTAATCTCCTGTCAAGAAACTTGAAGCCCTGGATTATTTTTTATGTATTTATTTTTTAAAAGGTAAAGTTCCACAATGTAACTTTCATTCTAACCATAATGCTTTACAATATAACCCCTGAAGGAACACTTGATATGTATCGGCATGTACACTATTTCATTTAGAAAACTACATGTATGACCCTCAAGAATCAAGTAGAAATTTCTCCACGTTAATTTAAAAAAAAACCAAAAAACACAAAAACATATCTGCATTTTACATAATCTAAAAACTAATCAGAGAACAAAACTTTATTGTGTTATTATTGCTTATTAAAAATAAAATAAAAGTTATTTAGAGAATTATTGTTGGGTGAGGGAGTGGCTTTGAATTATTGCCCTAAAAAGAAGGGAAGAAAAAGTAACAAAGAAAGCAGAAAACGATGAATCCAATGACCCAGTTGACAGAGTAAATGTAGACGATCACCATGTCCATGTCAAATCGCCAGCCCCGAGAGTCATCTTCAAAGTCCATAGAGTCCAATCTGTAACCCCCATGCAGGAACTGTCTTTGTGCGATTCGGTCTGCATACCACCTAAAACCTACAGGGAACAAAAAACAACTTTGAAAGCAAAAGGCTCTGACTGCAATTGACTGCTGTTCACAGAAAACATATCAGTTCTCCATGACCTGATTTACCTTGAGTTGTGTTCCTATTACTGGCAAATATGTTTTTAGAAATGTATCATCATAAAAATTCTTCCACAGAAGTAAGATGCAGCTCTTGAAGATAACAACAGCCAGTCAGTTTGACTCTGAAATAATGTTTCTTTGTGGCTCCAAAACAGGCAACACCTTGAGAATATAATAAACTCCTCTCTACATGACATCATCCTGCAGTGTAATGTAACATAACATGAAACAGAAGGCTGTTTTTTTTTTTTTTATCAGTGCCAAAACAGTGATGCAATGGCAACATAAGACAGATATCTGGTTGTACGTAGAATGTAAATCACACAGCTGTGGCTGCAAAGAGTTAGCAACTATTTTTCACTGGAAAAACTGAGAGTGTGTCTTGCAAAGGGAATAATAAAGCATATTCCAGCCACAGTTTGAAGTAATGTCAGTAGTTCTTTCCTGCAAGATGACATTCTGTGACCCCTTTCATTACACAGTATTTTTCATTGTATTACAATATTTTTCATGTTGAAGAACGAATAAGAACATCTAGTAATTCTTTGTCCTGTATGAGTTTTCAGGAAGTGTACAAGTTATCCTTGCTGTGTTACATGATTTAAGTGATGAGTATAACATAAGTGAACAGGCTTCCGATAGATAACTTTATAAAATGAGTGCTCCATAGAAGGAACTGATGAGTAAATGCATGTGAAATTGACACTTAGTTTAGAAAGAATATGAAATCTACTTTTTCTGCAAAACTTTTAAACCGCTGCAATATCTTTAATACATTTGGATCTGGTTCTGTATTACTTTTAAAAGAAATTCAAATTATTTGGCAAAGTACTATAGGTTTAGTGAAGGCTTTTTTTTTTTTTAAATCAGCATGTTTAAAAATACAGTACATGTAAATAGAAATATAAATTTTGGACTTACAGCAATGTTACAAACATACTTATATATCTTGCATCTTGCAATTTAAAATGCTTAATTTCTCTTCAATGTACAGGGCAACGTTTTTTTTGCATATATGAATACATCCACTGTACAAGGCCATGTGCATTAATCAGGGTTAAGTGAAAATATTCAGATTTTCTATTCTAAAAAAAGAGGGGCTTGCATATGTTCATTTTAGCAGAGGCTTTGATCTCATAAGCTTGTATTCCTTTGTAGCTCAGGAGAAGAAATAATTGGGTGCAAAATCTGTGCGCTGACACTCATGCATCACACATTCGTCCTACTTGAGAACTTGAAAGATTTTTTTTTTAATGCCTTTTTTTTAAGCTTGATTTTTATAGAACTTTCTTTTTCAGGCAGAACCGTACATATCATATGGTTAGGGTAAGGGTTGGATTTTGTTTGCATTGACAGCAGGATCAAAAATCTCTTCAAAAAGACCAGTGCAACTTTTCACATTAGTATGTAATAATGACACATATAATAATTCTAATCTTTATATAGCACCTTTCACAGTGGAACAGCACCACAAAGCGCTTTACAGAGAGAGGCTGTGAACTGTGCATTATATGCAGAGTCACTTACAACAGGACATTGATTTAACATCTCATCCACAGGATGGAGCACAAGGAGAGTAAGTGACTTGCTCAGGGTGACACAGGGAGTCAGTGGCAGAAGTGGGGTTTGAACCAGTGACCTTCTGGTTAAAAGCCCTGGACTTTAACCACTGAACCACACTGTTTACATGCAGATTTGTTGACTCTCCAGGTCATGTTGCATTTCAATGCGTTTTACCAAGATCCCTATTAATGCAAGCTTTTTAAATTCCAGGGTGCAATGTGTATTATCTTCATGAAAGATGTTGTTTTCTCTATATTTGAAATGCAGGCAGTTTTAAAGTAATGCATATTGCACACTGAAGTTATTGATAAATGCAAACCCAAGTGTGTGCAATCTAAACACAGATTCCCATCTTTTCCTGTAAATGCTGAATCATTCAATAATAATAATAATAATAATAATAATAATAATAATAATAATAATAATAATAATAATAATGTTTCAACCCCAAAAGGCCTTGTTACATGGGGAATCTTACTTGCTGCAAAACAGAGGAAGCATACAGCTGCTGCAGTGCAGCTTGGGAGCGTCATTGTGTAACAAACCTGCAGCACTGTCGCTGCATACAAGGCTGCACAGTAGCTGCCTGCTGCTTCTAATTCGGGGCCTCTTGGAATTGGTTGGAACACACTCGCCTAATCATGTTTAAGCCTTTATACAGAAGCTTAATAGATGTTTCACTTTATTATTATTATTTTTTTTTTATAAATTTGGGTTTCATCTCCTCTCAAATGAAAGTTGATTCCTTGAAAATGAAATCCAAATTAGACTATATAATGTAATCAGGGCGCATTCAAGGCATAAAGCTTTCTAAGTAACTGTAGCAGTCCTAATACCATTGCACTTTAAGAGGCAAAAGTTGACACAGCTTCAGATCTCACTACACTTGACAAGCCATTAAGAGAAACAAAGAGTACAAATAATCAATCTCCAGTCTCCAGCGATCATGAGTCCATTCCGTATAATATCTAAATGAGGTTTACTGGTTAAAGCATCTGGCAAGATAAGGGTTCAAATGTGAAAACATTAACAAGTTCAACAAGTGGTATCCAAATTCACCCTTTATTTTAGAAAAAAAAATTATATATATAATTATATATATATATGATAAGGTCAGGATAACAGAGCAACATTGGTGTTTTCCAGATCTTTCTTTAAATAGAAGTATCAGAATTCACTAATAATAAACATAAAAATACACGCAGGTTGTCGATTCTTGCCAGAGGAAATTGACAGCTTGCTGGGATACTAATTCCAACGGTCTAACCAGGCCTTTAAAAACGTGTTAGCTATATTTTTTTCTCCCCTCTCACTTCATTAATGGCACCATTTTGAAAGTCTAAAATGCATTGGCCTAACAAAAATATTGGTTTTACGTGACAAATTATTCATTACTTTTTACTGTCAAAGAGGTGACGGCCCATATATTTAAGCATATTTAAGCTTTCTTATTAGGTTTATTTATTTATTTATTTATTTTACTGAGCTCTGAAGTACCCACACATACATAAAGCATACACCTAGTAACAGGGAGAATATGTTGTTGCCAAGGCAACATTTCAGACCTACTCAAAGCAACTGGAATGCAGGTTTCACACAGTGTTTGGAAACACTGTCCATACACACACTACCGGTCCAAAGACGAGTTTTAGCCCTTTTTGGACTTTAAAAAAAAAAAAAAAAAAACACTATCGGGAAGCAACAAAATACTAATATTTAACATACTATATTGTTCAGCAGTTTTCCCTGACAAACTGTAAAATGTTTCAGGGGGTGCCATTGTATTACATTTCTGTCGTTTTTATCACTGAAAAGATCCCGAGGACATGGTGTCTGTAGTAAAGCTCTACGTGGATGGTCCCTTAGAAGGTATGCAACTGCTGGAGTTCTTGGCATAAGTTAGTATTGTGGGGATGTTGTCATACCAGTACTAAGGACATATCTACCACTAGGCAGAGGGTACCATGTGCCATGAGCACAAATCATAGAACATCCTCAATAGATCAAAGTTATCTTCCACCCCTCACACACAATCAGAATATCATACACAGACTTTTTTTCTTACCTCCAAAAATTCGGAACATTTTCTTACAGCTTGGAAGAGGCCACTTAGCATCACTAGTTTTCTGGAAGTTCTGTTTTCTGGATAAATATTCTTTTTGGAAGAAGGTTTTTGTGGTATGGTTTAGATCTGTAACAAATAAAACAATTATGGACACTGAAAATTGAATATTATATGTACTCACACAAACACACACGCACACACACAAACACACACGCACACACACACACACACACACACTTTTTTTCTTATGGCTAAAACACTGGAAATTCTTGTATCCTCCAGGTTAGTTCTCTATAGGGAAAAGAAAATAAACAATATCTATTTGTGAAGATACACCTTAAACAGCACATGCCCACATAGTTTGACTTTTTAAAATTGTTTCACTTGCTTTAATACTTTCCTGCCATTTATGCCCTTACCTTTTTCCCAGCTGAAACTTTTAACAGGATTTTATTTACCTTCCTCTATTGACCTTGAGCTAGAATAATGAAAATAAAGGCTCAGGAAACTAATCTTGAAACTTCCAGTCAAATCACTGTCAATCAGGTTTAATGGACACTAGTCTTGAGTATGAAATTCATTATCTCTGCAATTTTGAATCAGAACCTTCAATAATACATACTCTATTGCAGAGTACTCTATATTTGATGCTTAGACTCTTTGCATTTTAACCAGTTAAGTTTCTTATCTCTATGTTGGCACACACTCTCATAGATGTTTCATTTCTGATGCAGAAATACATTAACTCTTATACCTCTTCTCTACTGGCACATCTGACCCGTGAGAGCTTGGTAATAAAAACGTGTTTGGCAGGGGGGGATTTTTAAACCCCATCCCTGCTGTGCTACAATGTGTATGTGTGTGTGTGTGTGTGTGTGTGTGTGTGTGTGTGTGTGTGTGTGTGTGTGTATATATATATATATATATATATATAATATATATATATATATATAATTTTTTTTTTTTTTAATAGGGCGATCAAAGACTAATCTCAGCATTCAGTGGAGAGGAAAACCCCCTTGGGAGGAAACCTCTGGTACTGTTGGAGAGATGGCCCCCACTTAATTGAAAGCTGGTTGAAGTTATTTTTTTTTTTGAGGTTGCTCCTTCGATATGGAATGCATGGCGGGTATAGAATTGGGGGAGCAGACCAGCTTTAGAAATGAGAGAGGAAAGATGAGTAGAAACCCACTTTTTTGTTATAATAGCATTGCTTGCATTAATGAACAGCACATCAGTAGGGTTGGAGGGGCTGCAACAGTAAAGACAGCATGACAGAGAGGAATAAGGGCAAACAGGGTAGTTGAGGTTACAGAGCAACACAAATTGACTTTGGTGGAACTGGTCCGTTTTTGGAAATGCATAGGAAGAGGATTTAGTGAGAGTCAGGGACTAGAGTGAGATCACAGAAGCACAAGCCAAGGGAGGGAAAACTGGAGGGAGACTGGAGAAATTCAGAACAGAGGAGAAAACCAAAGAAGGCAGAAAGACAAAAAGATTCCATGACTAGATCATTGAAAGGAGAGAAACAACCTTGGAGGAGGATTGTGATTAGGTGAAAGAGAATATCAGTTGTAACGGGGAGACGGGAGGTGGGAGGAGGAGAGGAACACTTTGCCATTCCTTGAAGGAGAAGGTGGACAGCGGGGATTGACGTTGGGAGAGGGGAAGATATACGGGATAGGTGATATTGGTATTGAATGCCTGCTAGGTAAGTTTTGAGGGTTCCCAAGGAGAGGTGTAGATTATCTATTGCGTGAACGAGAAAGGAAATAATGAAATCCTGATTGCTTGTGAAGACAAACCAGCTGGTTGTGTAGGAGGAGAGCCATGTATTCTTGAGTGAATGTGAGAAGATTGCGAAAGGATAAATTTAGTTGAAAATTAAGTTGCTGATATGAGGAACAGGCAGGGGGAACAGATGAGCTGAAGGAGCCAAATTTCTGAAGCGGGGAATCTGTAGATGAGAAAGCATCGGCAGCGTTATTATTAATACCTGGGAGGTGTCGAGCTTCTAAAATGAAGTTATTGACAACGGATATCCAGGCGACCTTTGTTAACCCTTTGCAGTCCATTTATTCAGTGCTTGTCAGGCGTGTCAGATCCAATTTATTTTCACATGCGCTGTTTATTTTACATGCATTGTTTAATTTTTTTAATTAAAAACAGGTAAAACAGGTTTAAAAGGCACTGAATCGCAAAAGGACACTCAGTACTGTATCTCCAGCCACGCGCCGCCCTTTATTCGTTGTATTTTTCACATACCTCTTTATAGAAGTGCATACTGATAAATCCTCTCCTAATCACTTGTTTTATCACCAAACTCCTCAATAATACGATCCAAATGATTATTTTATTACTATAACATCTCAAAAAGCTCTGCAAATGTCCGTGTTATTCTTTGAGCGCTGGATGCAGAAGCAGCTATCTCTTTTTTTATGTCCATGTTATCTCTATGGTGCATCTATCAAATATGCCCCCTTTTTTGTTGGCTTCATTCGGCTCCTATCAGTCTGACTCGGCCATTGAAAGGTTTTCTCGCCTTTTTTCGGAGAAAAAGGTTGGTTGTGCAAAATGCAGAATTGAAATGATTGCATATTTGTATGCCATCTGAGTGGAAGTAGCTGGAAGGGCTGATGAGTGGATAGGGAATACAGCGGAGAGGCAGTTCTTGAAGCAAGGAGGTGTCTTGGGAGCTGGCAATGGAAAATTTGAAGATGATGGCGCCAGCTTTGGGGGTAGAGATGAAGAGTAGGCAGTGGAAGCGCATATGTTACAGGCGTTTGCTCTAAAACGACTAAAAAAACTGTTGAAGAAATCAGGATTGGGTTGAGACCAGTCTATGAGAGTGTTATGCAGCGCTAGGCGGGATACTGCTTTGGCTGAGAATGCTTTGTGAAATTGATAAAATAAAAAGGTTTATCCAACAGACAAGTGAACAACACTGAACATATAAGAGTCCAGTTCTTTCAAATGTGTTCAGCCGGTTGGAGACTGAAGAAATGGCGGAGTTGAGAGGCTGAATCAGTTGCTTGATATCGTTGGGTATTTGTAAATGCAGGGTGAAGAAAGAGTCAAGAGGAGTCGAGAGTTCTGGTAGAACAGCAGGCGGTGAAAGGGGAGTAGCTTGGGATAGCTCTGGCTTGCTGATTGAAGATCCTGGTTCTCTGAGCTGTCGTGTGGGGACAATAATGTAGGAACATGCGTTGCTACAGTATGTGCAGATAAATAAAACCTTCAGTGTATTCACCAATAATCATTAGCTGCTCTGTCAGTTGTCAAGAACATTTTCTTCATAATAAGCCCTTCCAGGAAAATCAAAATGCAGTCTGAGTATATTCACTAGTATAACACAAAGAGACTGGTGCTGTGATAACCACCAAATATGATTTATTTTCTCAGAAATCAGTAAAGCTTAGGGCATTTTACTCCCTTTATTACTCCATGGTCTGATATAATTGTTCTGAATGCAGTGACGTGGTTGAAAATTGCAGGAAGATGGAATGCAAAAGGGAATGTGGTGCCCTCTGCTGGAGGTCAGGTGCAGTACTAATATACAGTAGAACCACGTTGTTGAATTAAAACTCAAACCTCCCAATACGCAGGTACTTATGTAAAAAGTTGCATGTTTCATCTAAAACAATTAAACACTCAATAGTGCTAAATTTATTAGAAGAATGTTAAAAAAATTAATGACAACTATTTCGACTACAAGTCTTTCTCAATGTCTTCAGATTATCCTGAAGACAGGGCCGTAATGAGGCATTTTAGCGCCCAGGGCAGGCAATCAGATTTGTGCCCATACACCCCCCCCCCAAAAAAAAGTTGGAATGGTATATTTCCTCATACTTATTGCTACTGCATTTTTGTAAAGTGTGCTGTGATGGTGGTCTGCCGTGAAAGGCGCAATATAAAATAAAGATTGATTGATATTTCAGAATGTCGGAAAGGAGCTTATTAACATGCGTTAAGTGCAAGGCTATATTTCCTGCCTCTACGATTATATTCAATCCACGTATTTTCAGTACCAACCAATGACAATCAGTTTATTTAACTTGTATTCCAATTACTGCCACCAATGTAAATAATTGCAATAGGAATATGCACAATGGACTCTATAGAGTAATATCCATTGAGTTCAGATCCATCAATTTAACATCAATACACTATTAGAATGGATTATTAATTAGCATAGTGCATAGTAACATAAAAAACAAACGCAGACACTGGTTTAAAATTAAACTACATCAATGTATTTATAACACAGACTAAACCACAAAACAGAGAATTCCGAAGTACTAATGGTCAAACTAGCTTAATGTGAGAAGAAAATAAATTTAACATTCAGTATTGCATATCACATTTTTTGGATCTCGGAAGATTAACTCAATTACTTGAGTGGAGAAACAGAAGTTTCTAGAACAAAGTACTTGATCTCACTCACATTTATTTTTGGAGATGTCCAGCTTTAATGATGTCAACCAGCAAGCAGGCAGTGTTTCAGGTAGACATGCAGACAGGCAGGCATGTTGCTTAAGGTGATCACATCTTGGAGGGAGAAGAGAGCAAGTCTTAGATGGAAGATAGCATCTTTAGATGGAAGAGAGTCCTTGGAGAGTTGCTGTTTTCCCACTGAGAAATTTCAGTACAGTGGATTTGTGAATGAATCGTGCCTTTGGTGGTACAAGCATGAAATTTGCCACATAGCTATGGCATGTCCTAAGGACGACTTTTGGCTATAGGGCCACCGCAGAGGTGGAAATGGCAGACATTTTCCAAGATGGCCATCATCCATTCCTATTTTTCCCATAATCTTGTAGAATCGATCAAATTATTTAAACTTTATTTATATTTATAATGCTCACCAAGGATCATATCATGATAATACAACCAATCTATATAAGCGATAGAGCCCGCTAATGAAGGCTCTACCGTGTGATAGATGACCGTGACTGGAGTTATGTGCCCCGAGCAGAAGGTGAGGTGCTAACGAAAGTTAAGGTTTGTAATTTGTCGTTCTTGTTCCACCCCCACTCACTTGGAGATGGAAGCTCAGGAACTGCAATCATCACCAGGGCCCAGCAGTGACCAGTCTGGCATGCAGTCCTATTCGTGTGCTCAGGAGCGTGCACATAGGGGACAAGCAGGGTCACTGGCCCCTCCAATAATCATCTCCAAAATATTGATTTCTGCTTATCAATGTATTGCGTTTGCACTCAAGTGCTCTACCCCGAGTGAAGATCTGTTTGCGAGTCCGGTTGACACACTCCAGGCTGCTGTTATGGTCATACAGCAAGACCACAAAACCCTCCAGTGGTTTGAACCAGTCTTCTATGGAATCTGGTGTAGCATCCAAAGCACAGAATGCTGGTGTGACCTTGTCATAGGCTTTCCATGTATCCCATGAAGTTTTTTTCTCCCTGCCTCCAAAGAATAATATCGTGTCGCATCCAGTGAATGCATGGAACATTGGCAAAGCAACACACCGGTCAGGACCCAGTGCCCTGGCCATTTTGTGAGCTGCTAAGAACTGAAAGTTCTTTCCCGTTCCAAAGGCAACCCACAACTCAGTGATGTTGAGGCGATGGGCTGATGTCACTGCCAAAATTACCACATTGACAAGACGCTCTTTGATATAAGTGTCATACTGTCATACGCCTCAATTTGGCGTACAGTGTCTGTGACAGCTGGATCGGCAAGTTCTCTGCCGTCCAGTATGAGGAGATCAATGATGTCATCACTGAACGGATTCCCCACCTCTTCTATGAAACCTGTGATTTGATATCTCATGTAAAACCCATCTGTGTATGTCTCGACTGCTCATGATGCTGGAGTTCTATCTTCTTTCTCTTCTCCATTGAGGCTTCGAACTCTCCAATCACTCGGGCCATCTTGGGACCAGATCCACCCATCACCTTTGACTGTGGCATTGTTCTGCTTGTGGGCCTGGTCTATGGCTATAGCACAGAACGCACATGCTGTCTTCTTCACAGTAAAGTTCCCTTTGAGAAACACATCAGGATGCTGGACTTCCAGTGCAGCCATGTCACACAGATGGACTAGAATTCACCTGGCATAATTGATGTGGTCCAACGTGAAGACCCATGAAACAATCTTGGCCAAATCATCTATGTAGAGTAGGAAGTCTGCCTGTCGTATTGCTCTCACATAGATCATCACCTCAAGCTCCAACTGCAGGATGTTGCACCAAAACTGGAACTAGGGACATGCTTCAGCTCTGTCAGTACATCAGTTTTCCTGGGACATCAGATTCTCTCCCTCTTCCAGGCTACTGCTGTATCAGTCGTAAGCTTTGTGCATGAGTAGACATAGAGTACTAGCTGCGACCTGATGAGCGCGTCGAGTGCGTATCACATGGGAGGCTTTTCCAAGTGTGGTAGCACTTGTCCACCCACTGTCCTCCAGAAGATCTCCAAGTGTCTTGAGAGCTGACATCTCAATGTGCAGCCCGCCGAACATCACAACAAAGTGATCTTCACCGTGGATTTGCTTTGCAAGTGTGTACAGCCTGTTGAACTCCACTAACCTCATCACTTGGATGTTGCATCAGGGATATTCCCGTTCCATGGAAGGAGTCACATGCACTTGTTGAGCTTGGATTATGGTCTCTGTTGTCTACTGCACCAGTAGTGAAGAGGCTACCTCTGAGTTGAGGTGGACAGACAGCTTTCTCCATCTCATAGTGTTGACAGATATTGTTTCCCAGACCATGTTCATCACTCGGTCGTATGAGATGGAGAGTTCCAGATTGAACAGAGTGTCCACTAGATCACATTTGCTGTTATTTTTTATTTTATTTTATTTTTTTATTTTATTTTTTAAATAGAGTTGTAATAAATAAAGCTGTGTCAGTTTGTGATGGTTCACGTCCCATCCCTTATAAAATAACAATAACTTTTAACAAGCTGACGTGTTTTAAAGGAATCCTGGAATAAAGCGGGACTGTTTCTTATTAGAAACTTCTACGAAAACAATAATATTGTATACTGTGTTCATTTAAATGTATATGAATTGTTTTAAATTTAACAATTGCACAAAGTAGATACATGACAGAGTATTACACTTTACCTGTGGGGTTGGAGGAGGCCGCTGGTGGATACCAGGACAGGAAAAAGGAAGACAAACAGAATAATCAGTATTGGAGTGGTGCTGAATGCTCAGTGCGTGTTCCCCTGTGAAGGGGCACGTTCGCAGGGAAGTACGTAGTTTGTTATTCAGTAACCCTGAATGTCCATACAAGTAAAACTAAATTAAAATAGAGATTAGAAGCAATTACTTACTGTTTTTTTCGTAAATGGCTTTTGTTAGCATCAGTGTGGTGCATGGGTGGCGCCATGTTTTTGCGAGCCGAGCAGTACAATGAGGTGCCATGTTTGTGAGGAGCAGATATTACCTCGGTTGTACCGTAAAGCCTGTTTGCAATGCGCAAGCCAAATTAATTGTTACTGAAGGGCATACCATGCCGTTATTAAAGTAAAGGGATGATTTGTAAAAAAAATTAAATTGTGCATTTATTGAGAATGATTCTAGGTAGAATTGTAATATAAAACCTAGTGATTTTATGTAATTTTGATATATTTATATAATAGTTGCCAACTGTATGTAAATAGAGTTTAAAGTTAATTGTCTGATTTTTGGTTTCTCCCAAGGGGAGGAGTGATTTCAGCCAGGGTATAAAAGGGAGGCTGTGAGAGAAAAAAGGAGGAGGGTTGAGAGAGATGGGTGCTGCATGAGTGTCCTGGCTAGACATAGCAAAGTATAGATATACTTTTTACTGTTTCCCTGCCAAAAAACAGTTTAATCATCCTGCACTTAGGATTTATTTTCTTTTGTTTTGTAAAAAGTTTTTGTTTTTCTTAAAATTGTTTTGTTATGATTTCGTTCTGTTCAGTTCCAGAACTTAGAAAAATAAAAAGGGAAAAAAAAGAGAATTTGCAAATGAAACTTCTGTTGTCCGTGTGCGACGGCGGCAGACAGTGAAACTGAAGAAGTCCGAACTCCGAGGCAAACTACACCTGCCGGCAGAGATCCACTAGTGATAGAACTGGCCAATTTGTTCCAATCTTACCTCCAGGTATAAGAGAGGCGAGAGGAAAGGATGGAATGGGAAGGAACTAGATGGGAGCAACGCTGGAAGGCAATGCAACACCAGTTCACCCAGCTACAAGAGGAGGTGCAGCGGAGTTGCCAGGCAAAGGGAGAGGAGAAGGTGAATATTCCCAATACCTCTACTGAGCAGTTGGCAGAGCCGTGGCGAAGCTTGTCTATGGGCTGGGGGAAGCCGGTACTGCACAGTCTGGAAGAGGCTGATGAAACTGAACAATACCTAACTACCGCTGAATGCATGGCAACTGCATATACTTGGGAGAAGGCAAGCTGGGCTATCAAGCTAGTACCTTTACTTACTGGCAGGAAGGTCATATTAAACCTAACTGTCCATTAAAGGAACCTAAGTCAGCTAATCTGAGTTATGTCCCTAGATCTAATGAATTGTTAGAAAAGAGAACTGAGGTTGAACAACTGGCACAGATTTCACTTTATGGGAAAACCTTACGTGCTTTGTTAGATACAGGAAGCTCACAGACCTTAGTAAGGAACGAGTTTGTTCCCAGGGAGTGTGTTAATGAGGGATCTACTCTCTGGATTAAGTGTACTCATGGGGAGGGAAGGCCATACCCAACAGCCTATGCATATCTAGGGATAGCAGACCAGACCTTCTTGGTTACTGTAGGAGTAGTAACGGAACTACCATACCCTGTATTGATAGGCCAGGATATCCCTATACTTGGGGATTTGGTACAGCAGTCCAAGCCCTGTAGTCTGATGATTACCAGGTCTAAAAGTAGACAGTGCCAGGACGAAGATCATGGTCTAAAGTACATGCCATTTTTCAGTGAAGAGCTGGAGGGAGGTCTTGTTAAATCACGTAAGAGTAGGAGGGAGAGATGTCTGGAGAGAATGAGAGGCACAGTGAAGAAGAATCAGGAAATAGAAATGCTCAGTGAGTCTTTGAGAGCTGTGGAATTTGATGTACCGGGCAATTTAGAGGAATTGCAAAGGGCTGATGGCACATTGCAGCATCTCTATGAGAAAGTAGAAAAGATTGACGTGGAGGTGCAGGCAGGTGGTATTTGACCATGCAACCATTCTCTTGTGAGATTAAATATAGACCTGTAGTGCAAAACAAGACTGCAGACTTTCTTTCTTGCATTCCAGAGGAACACAAGAAACAGCATATGGAGAAACAGTACACATTATATTCACTCTATAACATAATTATACCATAGGCAGAATCTTAATACAACTCTTTTGTGGCCATCTTGGAAAAATCTGCAGTGGCCTGGCCCTATAGCTAAAAAATCTTCCTTAGGACATGCCCTAGCTGTGTGCAAAATGTCATGCTTGTATCAAAGGCACAATACCCCCAATATTTCACATTTCTGCTGGACTTCAAGTTCCTTTGAAGCTTGGAGTAGGTGACATTTTTTTTGTGGTCTGGCAGATAAGGTGTCGATCCGTTTCTTTCTTTACATAAACAAATGCAAGTTTGGTGTTTTAAAGGGGGAGGGAAGATTTTGGATTGGAAACACACAGAATGGCTTTCTAGTATTAGGTTTCATTAAGCTCAATTCCCAATTAGTGACAAAATATCATCACAATAGGTGCTTAATATGTGTTATGAAACACCCCTTTACATCAAATTACACTGCAGGAGCAAATAAATAAATAAGCAACGCACACCTCAGGGGAAGCAAACAACACAGATATGCCATAATAATAATGAACTGGTGACTTGGTTTGTGTAGAACCAGGTTCTTGGTTGTTAAGACCGTTGCTAAGAAATTGTCGCATTCCCTTTTTTAATGTAGAGGTGCATGCAATCTTCAGCTGACAAGTGAAAACATTGAGAACCGCAGAACAAAATTATTACTTGAGTGGCAATTTATGACATTTTTCCATCCCCCAATTTTACAGATGCATGTGCATTCTAAGTTTTGATTGTATTTGTTCTATGTGAGGACACTTGGCATGTTTTAAAAAGACACACATTGAAACTAGCCTTAAAAAACAAATGAAGAACAAAGTAATGGGAAAAAAGTACTGCTCTTTACAACAACAAAAATAAGAATTGTATGTGGATGTTCACATTTATGTTTCAATGTGACAGAGCAAGGAAGATAATGCATCATTGATATCTGGATATTCACAATAAGAACATGCAGATATACAGTATTATATCCCAAAACAGTTATGATAAAATCAATTTAGACAAATTCAATATTTTACAGTGGAATAAATGAGGCTCAGTTTTTCAATAAGCAGGCAAATGTGTCATTATGAGGCAAAATAGATTTCTATTGACAATTAAATACAGCTGTAAACACCTCAGTTTAGTGTACAACTAACAAATGTTTAGAAAATCAATAAATTATAAACTAACATTATGTAGCTGGTGAGATTCAATGACATTCCACTTCATTATTAACAACCTTTCTTTTTTTCTCACAAAGACTGTGTATGTATTCTTTTTCACATACTTGCAAGCTCCAGTAACAAAAATGCACCGGATGAACTGAACTTCATGCAACATGAATATTCAGAGGCTGACCTGTAGAGTGTAAACTACCTTGCTGTATATTATGAGGCAGAGTCAGCTTTCTAAAATTTTTAAAAAGTCACCTTTATAGGAAAATGTAGTCAAAGTTAAATCAAGAGTTGTTTTAGATGACGATATATAGCAATCAAAAAAGTAAGCCTATTTTTGTAAATATAAAGCAGTTATATTGCCAAAAGAAGATACATTTTATTCTTTTACAAGTTACTTACAGATTTGAAGAGTGTTTGATAAAACATAACTGGCAGTTGCTGTGTGCATAACATTATACCAATTTGTCACAAGGCTTTCCAAATACTCTGTACTCCAACAAAGAATCACATAACTTTTCCGTATGAATCTAATTAATTTTTCTACTTTAATAGAAACATGTATTATGTATTACTTAGTTAGTACTATAGTAAATGTGAAATGATGTTTAATGCCCAATTGAAAGGTCTTTTTTTTTATATTAACTTAATATAGTATGTGTTTCTTGAAAACACCCCGCCTATCGTTTAAACTGTGTCGTTTAGTTTACTGCAAGTTTACACGTTTACCGAAAAATGTAAATGTGGCAGTCTTACTGCTCGATAACCTGTACAGTATTTTTTTGATCAGCTTTAATCTGGTTTTAGCTAACACAATAACTCAAGAAATTAGAAGAGTACCCTAAGATAGTGGAATAACATTTTACCAGCATGGGGAGGCAGGGAGTATATTACTGTATGTAGGTAGGCAAATACTAGCACATCATATACATGTACTGTGTCTGATAGTATGTACAGAGTTTGAGTTTTGTTTAGTGCTGAGAAGACCAATATAATAACTTCTAAAGTAAACATCTACAATACTAAAGTCTGTACCCCATAATTAGGTTTATTTCACAGTGCTTTTATCTGGCTCATCCAAACCAGGGAGGATTATAAAATCCAGGGAAAACAAAAGTTATGCCACAAACACTTTATTGTATGTTCTTAATGTAATGTTAATATATATTTAAGTGGATTTAAAATGCGGTATTGGTGAATACAACTCACACTTAAGCAAAGCTCAAAGGGAGTGTGTTATATGCTGCTGTCGTGACAACAGTGTGAAATAAATACTCTTTGAATTGGAAACACTTGAATTGGCTACAGTATGGCAGAGAATGAAGTATCAAGCCTTACACATAGTATAATACTATACAAGTTTAAACCAAATAAAAAAATAACAACAACAACAACAATAATAAACACTTTTTAAATGGGCTCTCCAACACAATGCAGGATCCAGATGTAATTTAGATGAAAACACATCTGGAAATAATATGACATTGAATATTTAACTTATTCAAATGTAACTGAATAGATACAAAATGGCATTTCAACGTATTGGGTGGTCAGTGAGTGAACTGGGTGTACAGTAACGCATGCCTGCTTACAGGCCCACAACATTTAGTGGAATTGCAAACAACCCCATAATGCTTTAAGCTGTGATTCATTCCATTCTCCTCCACTGCTTTCTGTCCATTTTTGCTTTTGCACGGACCAGCATTTTTAAATACATCTAGACTTCACAATAACAACAAAGGGCTTCTTTTACCAGCACATCTGGTACATGTGCTCACTGCTCTGTGCAGAAGGAATACTGCAAGCTATGCAGTGCGCACTCCAGTGCGCTCCTTCCTGCTAATATTTTCTATATTGCTGCTGTTGGGTAAAACAAATTGTCTTTTACAAAACCTTCATGATCAAACATACTTTTTTTCCCAAAGTTGGGACAACTAAACATGCTGTTCTACAGTATTTTAAAAGGAAAACACTATCTGCACTTCTAGTAACCTAATAGGTTACTATTACTGCACATTGTCTTTAAAAGGGTTAAATAAACCAAATATCTGTACGCATCTTACAATTCTGAAGGACAATATCTTTTAAACAGGAGCCCCTTACCTGTTTGTTCCGCTTCTGAAGCTGGCTCTGTATCCAGCGTTCCCTTCTCCTCCGCTTCCTCCTGAGGCTCTTGAGCCTGTTCCTCTCCCTCTTGCTTAACCTTCTCTCTGCTGCAGTTGATGTGGAGGGGCCAGTCTGTAACAGGCTATCCACAGACACTACCTGCTCTTCTCAAAGTCACAGACCGGATGGTTGTACTGTTACCTACAAGCACTTGTGCATTTGGTTCTCCAGGATGGTCCGTTCTACCCTCCATGTCCATGGCAGCATGTTGAGTAGATCTGTCTGGCTCGCAATCAACATCTGAACTGACCCTGTTTGGATAAAGGGTGTCAGATGTTGCCCGAATGAATAGATGCAAACTGGCTCTTTGGCTGTGGGGGTGTATTACCCTTTGCAATCTGCCAGACCGTGAAGAATCACAAGCGCATGCTTTAAGAAAATCAGAGAAGCTAACAGAAATGCCCATTCCATCTGTGCTGCTGTAATCCAACAAACCTTGCGCTAAGTGGCCCTGAAAAGGAAGAAAATGCTTGTGGATTAGGAGCTTTGAAGTCCCTCCTGCATGATCTTGCCTCAAGGCAAAGAGCTTCAGTTATTCACCCAATTTCATTATTAGCATTAACAGCATGGGAAAACATAGTGCTGCTTAACCCTGGCACACTTGCTTCCATTCCCTGTTGGGTGTTTAAGCCTTCCAGTGATTTTGGGACAAAAAGAGCAGCTCCCTTACTTGGTGGTCTTGATATTGGCAACGAATGCTTAGACTCATAGTCAGTCCGACTCTTGCAGAGATGTATGGTTACATCCTGGCCACAAGGATATTTTGCACTGCTGACAAAGTTAAAAACCCCTAAACGAGCCCCACAATACAAGCAGTTCAGCTTCCCAATTGTCCACTGGGCCTATAGGAACGAAACAAACAACAATGCATTCATTGTCAAAAAATAAGGAGAAATAACCAGTCAAATTTTCTTTTTTTTCAACCAACATAATCAGCTCTTTTTTTTTTTTAGGCACAAACCTAGGTGATGTCATTGTTGTGAAGTGAAGCACTGCTGGGTGCATTGTCAGACAAGGCAAAGCTGAGCGCCACAGCCACCTGGTCATTTAACAACAATGCACACCTTAAAGTGCCTTACAGGGATCATCAAATCTCCCATTCCAGAAGGAAAACCAGAGGTGTGTAAGAAAACAAGCCAGTGATGAGGCTAAAGAGATCAAACCAGTGTATTTTTGTCTACCAACAGCTCTGCTTGAGAATCTTGTTCAGCCAATCAGAGTGCTATGTTCACCCAATCCACTGTGTACCATAAGGTATCTATTTGTAAGGAAGCTCCCTTTATGCTAACTTTGTTCTTTCTGTACTTTTGAACCATTTTGCCTTGATGGAATAAAAAAATAATAATTTACCTCATCATACACCTAAATCATTAAAGAGTGATTCAAATCCATTTTCCTCATCATTATTATTGGCTTCTCTTTATCTATTGGTTCTTTGCTTGATTGTTATTTTAGTGAAACTGTTCTACAGCACAGTGATTCTGTACCAGGTAGCAGCAGTTACTTTAAACCTTTTAAATATCTATTGGTCATTTCTAAAACTACTCAGTTTCAGAAATGTAGCTATAATTAGTCTTTTCAGAAGTTACACAAAGTCATTAGCTCAAATTGCTTTTAAGATAATAGGCTTTGACACTGCCAGCGATTATTATTAATTTTACTTGACTTTACTTAGAGAATCACATAATACAGTTGTGTACCGAGTATAAAGCTTGTATCATTGGGTCTTCATAACCTGGACAGCAAAAAGTCACAAGTCAAAGTGAAGGGTACCATTTGATTTAGAAAAGGAGTTTCCATGAAATGGTTTATGAGAGTATAAGCAGTCAAAGCAGCAGAATCTTAATACAAAGCATACGTTATAGTATATTAAACAAGTAAGAAATTAAATAGTCTGAAAATGTTTATGGTATGAGGTATCTCTTTAACTTACCTCCTCTATATGTCCCATAATCCAGTCAGACAGAGCCTCATATTGACGTGCCAAATGCTGCATTTTACTGGAACATTCCCTCCCCCTGTATTTCTCTATGTGGAGATAAAAACAAATAAAAATCACTTAAGTGTGGATTGTATACCATTTTATTATTTTATTAGTTCCCATAAATTAATTAATAAGTAAAGAAAACACACACACACACACACACAGCCCAATTTCAATTAATTACACATCACTTACTTTCATAAATGAAAAACAGCTTTTTGGTATATAGTACAAAACATTTCTTTGTCTCAGTTCTCCTTCAAAACAATTGTATATACTATAGTATTGACTGAGACATAAAAATAGTGCTAAATACTAGATTACAATTTCCAAACAAAGAGCCATGGAAGACAAAAAGACAGACAAATACCGTGATCAAAAGACTTCTTGAATCTATTACACATTTGACACTTCCAACATCTCAGCACTGCCGTGTTCACGTGGCTTTCCATAGGGAAATGACACCATCTACAAACAATGAAAAAACTTGTACAATTACACACTATAAATGAAGGGATTTGTTTTTGAGTTTTACAGAAAATAGAAGATGACACATTTTGGGATGAAGAAGTTTTCTACATTCCTTTCCCATCTTCACCAATGGATAAATTGCAACGCCTCACCCAAAACTGTGTGGGCTTCCTTGTTGACCTTTCTCTATAACAACAGAAATTTATCTGGATTTCAACTTTGAGATGCTACCTGTATTTTTGTAATAAAGATAACACATAACACAACGCAGAGACAGCATAGCAGTAGGGGGGCATTACAGCAAAATGTTACAATATGTAACACCCCAGTAAATTAACTACAAAACAAAGGATGCCAAATAACAGTTCAACCGTTAAACGTTGTTTTGTTTATTCCCGAAATAAATTGTACATAAAGATAAAACCGCATTTTATTTATTTTTTACTTTTTGTTCATTCCTTGCCATTGCTGTTTCTTCACAGTAAACAGTGGCCATAGCCCCATTTTCATAAAGTAATAACATGAGGTTTACTTGTGCCTTTTTGTAGCTGGTGAAGCAAACAAAAGCAGAAAATTAACTTTAAACACTTCAAATAAAACAAACGTTGAAATGGCGTTGTAAAATGAAGGGGGAAAAACTCACCATTTTGGTTCTCATTTACATTCCACAAAACAGTGAGTTAAAAGCAAAGCCCAAAATGCAGGCAACCCATAAATTGCCCGTTGCCCCTGGAAAGCCTGAAATAAAAATTTAAATAGCTTAGTTCGGGCTTTTCCCATCGCCATCTGCCTGTACTTTCCCTCACCAACTGTCAGGCAGGGTATTTAAAGATGTGCGGATTGGCTGGGCCGGGCACTGCCTCCCTCCAGCTCCCCTATAAAAGGGGCTACGAGCAGGACCTCGAGGTTAGCCTGGAGAACAAGAAGCAGATACAAGAATCTGGATTGTATAAACTGGTTATTTTGTTCGATTTATTTGTGTGAGAATAAACCAAGTGTTTACTTTAAGCAACTCTGTTTTGTGTCCTTGACATCGCTACAATATAATAACATATGTAAATAAGGAGTTGTACTGAACCATCCAATCAGAGAGATCGATGCAGTTACTGGCTGGAACATAAATGATTAGCTGATTCACATTTGACAGTGTTATGACAAGCAGTTGGAGAGCGTACTCAGAGTGACTGACTGAGAGTGTAAGTTAAGTACGTAACACATATCTAGATTTTAATAATTTTTTAAAATAAATTAGTCTTATGTATGTTATTAAATATTTTATATAGCCATGTCGTGAATAAAAATAAATTTTAAATACATGCCTATTTTCTGAAACAGGACATCCTGTGTAGTTTTTATGAATGAGATGAGTGTGTGAGTGAATTACGCTACTCAGGCAGGTCAAACAGGCTCTTCTATCGTTGCTTTATCTCTGTTCCGTTGAAAACCTAAAATGAAAGATCTGTGAGATTCATTTCGGACTTTGTTGGGTACTCCTGCATCTGCCTGGGCAAAACCCAGAAAATCTTTTAGATTCATTTCAGACTTTGCCCGGGCAATCTGCAAATTGCCCAGTTTCAGGGTTTGCCCATAACATATATATTAATCTCGCATATCATACTCAGCTCTTTTTCAATTGCCATTTTTCAAACTGTGGTGCATTTTCTGATGAGGCGGTAAATAAGTGCAAGGTATTTTTGTCATTTGTAGCGAATACGAGCATCTGATTTTTGTATCCGAATACATGTCAAACACTATTTGTTCGGATATTTGTCCTGGCACTAATATATATACAGTGTGTGTGTGTGTGTGTGTGTGTGTGTGTGTGTGTGTGTGTATATATATATATATATATATATATATATATATATATATAGATATAGATATAGATATAGATATACACACACACACACACACACACACACACACACACACAGTGCTCACCCTTTACAACTCTATAGTGGGGAGCAATTGTTACAATTTGTGTTCTGCCTTATAATGAGTATACTAGGGGTACTGTAACGGCATTATGGAGCAAATCGGAGCCACGACCCTACCGTGTTATAACCAATTCCGCACTATAACGAGGAGCATTATAACAAGTGAACACTGTTATAAGACAAAAGAAAAAAAAAGAAAAAATGCATTGCACAGGCAGAGATTAAACCCGGCACCTCCATGCACGCGACTACAGCGCTGATCGGCTGTGCAAGAGAACCGCGACCCCTTAGGAGTGTGTTAATATTGTTGTGGTGCGTCACCCTCCGGTCCTGACCCCTACCCCATGCAGGCTACAGCCTACTAATATGTAGTATTGGCTACTAAAAGCATACTTTGACACAAGTATACATATAGCCTGTAATATATAACTTAAAAATATACTCATATATTAAATATTGCAATTCTGTTCCATGTGGGTAATACATAATTACTGTACGGCTTTAAATATATTCTCAATTATTTCGTGATATTTGTGATAAATCCTTTCAACCGTAATTGTAATATTTTGCCGTTAGATCACTTTTTCGCTTTGGAAGCGAATTGATCAGTGTGGGGTTATCGTTAAATAAATGTCTTTTATATGTAAAATATAGGTGCCTGGATTTGTGATTATGAATTGTTCCGTTACAAAAGTTGTCAGTACATTTTGGGATTGTTCACACTTGTTTCACTTAGTACGGTACTATAAATCCTTAGTCTAGAAAGGGTTAGACTAACTTAGTCTCGTACTTAGTATCCTCTAGAGGGCAGCGCAGTTATTTTTGTGTTTGCAATTGAGACCTTTTGCAATTGGTATTTAACTTCATCCCATAACTTCATTCATCCCCAGTTAGTATGCTGCTTTCAGTTCGTTGCAATTGACCCAACACGTTTATTTGAAAGAGTATCGCATGTACTAGTTCACGTGTTCTACATCATATACAAAGTAGTAGTACGTGCAAAAAATAAAAAAAATAAAGGCAACCGCAGGCCAAGTAATACATGTTTTGTTATGGTTTTGCATTTAAATGGTTTAAAAAACAAACAACTTAAAAGGAATTCATAGGAATTGGTTTGACCCACGGCCTGCACTGTTACAGTATATCAGCGATATGTACGCAACAGAAGCCGCTGGTAGATTACAAAAACGATTAATTAAACTTAGGCTAAGTAATTGTTATCTTAGTATGTTTATACTCTATATTAATTACATTATAGTCACTGAAAAAGGCAAGAGAGAACCAGGTCGTTGTTGTTGTTGTTATTATTATTATTATTATTATTATTATTTATTATTATTATTATTATTTATTAATTGTTTTGTTGTTTTCTTGGTTTAATATAATATAGCAGACTAATGTTCCGATTGAAGTAGGCTACAATATTTTTTTCGTTAAAGTTGTCGTCGTTTGTTGAAATTAAACAGCTTTCGTATTTTGTTGTGTACTACTCATTTAATCAAACCAAGTAGTGTAGGAAGTTGCTTGTATCGTTCATGACGTTTTTCAAATAAAGTAAGCTTATTGGTGTATAAAAAACAATGGAGTTGCATCCAAACGGCACTAAAGCTGAAATAATAAAGTAATTTAAAGACAAGTAGGCTGCAAACGTGGCAAAGGACTGTCTCTCTCTAGCGCGCACGCAAGAACTTGCAGACTTATCAAGTATTGTAGCGTTCAGTGCTATGGGGGTGAGGCAGACTCGGGGGAGACCAGATGAGGTTGCACAGACTTTTGTTTTTTTTAATAACACAACGAAACCCTGTTTGGGCCGGGGTTCACGCCAAAATAATAAATAGCTGTCTCTCGCAGTCTCTCTCCCCCCAAGACATTCACCCATGTTCTCCCGCTCGCAGCTCTCTTCTCCCCAGTCCCCCACCCCTCCTACTTATAGCCTCCGGGCGAACCGCCCACGGCGCACACACACACACACACTAACGGCGTGCCCCGTACCCTCACAATACATGGAACTTTAACAGGACGTAACAAACAAGACAAACACAACGTCCACGATGCTGCCATCGCCAGGGTCGTTACAGTATGTTGAGAATTTAAAAAGAAAGTAATTTAGTTTTAATTCGAGGTACCAGGAATATGACTTCCATTCGGTAATAAAAATACTAAAAGGCTCAAAACTGTAGATTGTGAGCGTCCCTTGTTAGTAGCCAGTCTGTTTTTCATTCAACAGTTTCCTTCAGTTTTCGTGACAGTTTTTGTAGATTCGGATTTTGAGATGGATTCGGTATTCGGCCGAATCCCCAAAACTTGGATTTGGTACATCCTTAATTTTAATGCTAATAATTGTCAGTATAGTTACTAGTGCTACGCACCACTACAGTCTTTCTCAAGTCGCAGGCCAAAAAAAAAAAAAAAATAAATTCACGTTGACAGACTAAAATACATACAGTATCTCTGTGTTGCACTTTCATGATGTGCTTTCCCCACACGGTAAACCCCCTTGCAACAACATACCGTACTGTACAACTAAGTACGAAATGCTACTTGCGGTTATTGATGTGCTCGATTTGGGACATCAAGGAAAACCTAAACATTTTTTAAATACTTACGTTAAAACTCCCCTTACAGAAAATGCTGGCACTTAATAGAGATAATTTCTGAAGCGAAACTTGATACTGTATGTCAATGAATACAGTGGCCGTGTTGTTTTGTTGTTATTATAGTTAAAGTATGTTGACATACGGCTAGCCGTAGCAGTCAAACTAAAGTTCTCTCCAAAACGGGACGGATAGAACAGTAAATTATCGATTTCTCCTGTCTGTGACATAGTTAGGCTCCCACACATACACACTAGTATTCCATGTTTGTTATGGTTTTGCCTCTAAACGGTTTAAAATTAAATAACAAATAGACAGGTATTCAGAGAATGCCAAAAGGGCCACATTGACAGGAGACAAGAATAAAACGCACATTACACGGACATTGGTTTGACCCACGGTCTGACAGAGTGACTGAAACACAAGCAGCTAGGCAGTTCAATGGAACCTACAAAAACATGTTAGTTTAAAATAGGCTAGGTCGTTCTTAGTTTAGCCTGTTTTTATTCTGTATTAATTAAATTATATTAATTGAAAAAAAAAAAAAACGTTTAAAAAATAAATTAAATAAGGGACTCCTATGCAGTGTGCGCACACATCTACTATTCTGAGCCGGTGTTCTCTGTAGCTGTAAATGTCTCCCTGTCTGAAATTAATTAGAGCAACCATGTGATTTTGGAGGCCTCTTCCCAGGGCAAGTTCAATAAATGTGGTATCAATATTTTGTGTATTTTCAAGTGGCAGCAGTGGTGAAGTGACACAGCAGCTGGTCTGCCCAAGAAAGGAGTTTGAATATCATTGTTTATGAAAAAAAGCCTTTTTAGTGAAGGCAGCAACGGCAATAAACTTGGGGGTGGGGTGCATCTTGCTTTTATAGTTACAGCTGTAACTATGAAACTGAGTGACCAATTGCCTGCAAAAAAATCCCAAAGTAGTAAGTAGACATGCCGATTTGGTCGAAGAACAATTACATGAACTGGAAGAGAGCAAAACAAAAATACCAAAAAAAATAAAAAAATAAAAAATGCTGTCTATACTGTCTCCTAAAATAATGTATTTTCTAGCTGTTTGTAAACACTACAGAAAAACACACCAAGCAAATACACTTGTGCACATTATCCACCCATCTCAGACACACACCTTGAAAAATTACTGAAATCTGAAATGTTGTTGTATTTATTTTTATTCCTCCAGTCTGTTCTGCTCAGTGTGGCTGCACTGTCAACTCCGCCCCTGATGTATCTTTTCAGTTGCAATGTCCACAAGATCAAAATTACAGATGTACTTTCTTTTGCATGTTCGAATAAAATTAATTTACTCAGCTTAACTTTGTATAGTTCAAAGTTATAAATGGGACTACTTCATTAGCGTAAGGATATTTAATTAAAAAATATATATATATATATTTTTTTTGCCCTAAACATGATTTATGCTTTTTTTCTTCAAATCCACTGTTTGACCTGGACTAAGGCCCTTCAGGGTGTCCGTATACGTTGAATATACAGACTTTGTCTCATGCCTCACAACACCCAGAGGCATCCGTATATTCAATGTAGACAGGTGGCCTGTCGGGCCTTATTGCATACATAGAAACTCTAGCCCCAGGACTTTAGTTTGAAACCTACAGTTAAAGACACCTTTTAAAGTGGGTCTTGTATTTCCAACACAAAATTAAAAAATATACATGCAGTAAAATACATGCAACAATTACTTTGACCTGACATTTCTTTTTAAGTTTAAAAATCCTTTAAAATATGGGAACAGTTTATTACCTATACTTGCCATGAAGGAAAAAATAAAGACCTCTCCTAAATACACGTACATATTTTGGGACAGGAGAAACTTCTTTGACAAGGCAAACTTTTCAAGTTGTTTATTTTTCAATGGGCCATTTTCACAAAGCTTTAAAAGCTCATGAGTGATTTAAGAAAAGACTGTTTTTGTATAGAAAATATAGTTTGATATTCATGAAATTGCTCAAAACTGGTGCTGGTTTCTTTAACAAACGTCTCGGACACGTTACGAATATCAAGCCTTGCAACTTGCAAAAAATAGAATCTTCCGACATGCTTTCGTTCAGAAGGTCATTAAAAAAAATTAAAATGCAGTCACATATTGTGTATCATCTAAATCAATTAAGGTACATGTTGAAAAGCTTGAAAAAAGAGTAACAGGTTCAGTCACATTAAAAAACATTAAGCAGAATGAAAATGTGCAGTTATGAGTACAACGGGCAAAAGAAGAAACACTAGCATCTACAGTTTCCATCCCTAGTCGTTAATAATCTAGCACGAGGGCAGGAGAAAAGGCCATTGTCAACAACGGAGAGAAAGATTGAGAAAAAAATGATGATACTCTGCATGAATGTGTCAGAAAGAGCTTTTAATATGATTTAGTAATGCACTACTAAAATACAAATCCGCTTGTTTGCTGCTCAGTGTCTGTAAAGTCAATATGTTTTCTAAACAACAAAGTTACTCTGCATTGCTAGCAAATACACATCAGCTTTAACAAAGAAAATAATAAAATGTAAGCATATATTGCCTCTGGTTAAAATACATATAAACATTGCATCTCTTCAACAGCACTGACCTTTGCATATTCATTTCTCATCTTGTTTGCTATCTGTAGTGAATAATATTGGTAGACATTATTTGTCTAATGTACCTGAAATGAAAATCTCATGTACAGCACGCCTCCATTGCAGCCTATCACTATAACATGCTTTTTCTGATCGCTGTTTTGCTCTTATTAATTTCCATGAATTTATGGGCTTATGTACTTTGATGAGAAGTCAGACTTCTTGAGAGAGATACAGATATTTCTTCTCTGATAATAGAGCCTTCTCTCACTATTAACAAATCATTTTGCTGAATTTGCATAAAATAAGAAATAAAAATGTAATGTATCCTGTTCATTCACTTTAAAGAGCTAGTTGGCGTGGTTATGAAAAATCGGAGTTATCTAAACTCATGTATTCTTGTGTTTCGGTTCACTTTGTATCATTTTCTGTTTCAGTCATCACAACATCCTGGTGACTTTTAAAACAGGCCTCAACATATGTAGCTCCCTGACTCATGTCTAACCTCCAAGTGTATCTGCTACATCAAGGTTTAACCATTAACCTTGCCCCCCACAACACTCTAGTAGGTGTAAGAAATACATCTGCTAGGAGAAAAGTGTTGAAGGCCCACAGTTACAATCTAAGTGGTTCCCAACCTTTTCTCTACCGCCTTGACACCTTTAGGGCACACCGCCATATTGTCTCTAAATGAACATGCCCTCTAATCGCCTCGGTTTGAGCTGTGTTTACCACCCTTGCCATTCCTCTAACATCATTCACTTTATTGTACAGACTGTGACAAGTACTTTCAGTGGACTCATACATTTTCAATTTCCTTGACTGCATGCACACTTAACATTACTCTCATGGTTTCTTTGCATGCTGGTAAAATTAATGTCTCTGCGATTCATTCTGATCCCTCAAACACTTGAAAAAATGTATATCCTTCTAGGCAGGGGATGAATGTTTGCTTGTAAGGTGTCATTTTAACTTACTTGGCACCATGGCATCGTTTGAGAGTTTCTCCTCGCACATGAGACATTGTGGAAGAGGGCAAGATGGTTTCCCTGTAAACAAAAATCTATATTACAGATAGCTCTCACAGAAGTGTTGGTTCACCACTTTCACTGTTAAACCCTTCACACTGGTATGATCTACCTGGGTCAGAATCTACCTGGGCAGGACCCCGTGTCATGCACCTCGTGTACGTGATTTCACACTGCCTTAGATAAAGCAGGGTTGACCTGGGTGACAGACGCAAGTAAACAATACGCATATCAATGCCCCTTAAGAAGCTTGTTACTGACGCGTACGAGCTTCTCTGGATTGAACCGTGGGCCCAAATGTTGATCAGAGAATATGTTTCTTCATCCCTGGTGTGTCTCAAGCAACACAAATATGGCTAAACAGAATAAACAGAAATGTTCCATACGGAAGTGAAACCTTCAGTCAAGCCTGACTGTTTGTTATTGCGTCGGCTCAGGAATGGCTGTCAAACATTTTGTCTCGCTCAAGCCAGGTCAAAGCATGTAGACCCACATCCTGAGGTGGGTTGCTGGGACCCGGGTTAACCCAGGTACGACCCAGGTACGTGGTTCACACTATGAAGGATTGTGACCCGGGTAGCCAGGACCCGGATCCGGACCAGTGTAGGCGTGCTAGTGTGAAAAGGCCTTTAGTTTCATGTTCAGTTTCATCACTGCAAGTAGATGTGGAAGCGCAAAATCACTTTTCTTCAAATACTTGTCCATAAATTCAAAATTCCCCATTGTAACTTTTGAGGTTTGTAAAGTTTGAAAAAACACACTGATCACTGACTCCCGTAACAGCAAGTTCACATGAACGTTGCGTAATGTTGCGTCTGTCACGTCAACTGTACAGTACAGTATGCCATCCATCCGGTTCCGACACTAATAAAAATACAATGCACACCTGTTTGTGCCTGACAGCACACTGGTTGGGAAACGCTGCTCTAATGTACCAGATGTACTTATAATGGGCGTTTCAAACATTTCAGTTTTAAAAAATCACCAAGATGTGATGATTGAAACAGACAACTATACAAAGTGAATCTAATCAACAACAAAAAGAATACATTAATTTAGATAACTTTGATATTTCACATTTATATCAAGTTCTTTTGTTTGTAAAAAACAGACAACCTAATTGAATTAATTACCATACATCTGCCACCACCATGCTTCACAATAGGGATGGTGTTACGTGGGTGATGTGCTGTGTTGGGTTTGCACCGGACATAACGCTTTGCATTTAGGTCAGATAGTTCAATTTTCGTTTCATTAGACAGTAGAATCTTTTGCCACATCTTTTCAGAGTCTCCCACATGCCTTTTTGCAAATTCCAAGCGGGATTTTACATGGGCTTTTTTCAAAATGGCTTCCTTCTTGCCAGATTTGTGGAGTACCTCAGCTATTGTTGACACATGGACAGTTTCTCCCATCTCAGCCATGGAATGCTGTCTTTCAGAGTTGTCATTGGCCGCTTGGTGGCTTCTATGACCAATGCCCTTCTTACCCGGCTGCTCAGTTTGGGGGGACGGCCTGCTCAAAGCAGATTCTGGGTAGTGCCGTATACCTTCCACTTCTCAATGATTGACTTGACTGTACGCTAAGGGTTAGTTGCACCTGAGCTTATTTAGGAGTTTCATAGCAAAGGGGGTAAAAACTTATCTAATGAAGACTTGTTTCACACATTGAAAGTGTTAGTAGGTTGTGTAAAAATCCCATTTAAATGCATCAAGTTTTCAGCTTGTAACACAACAAACTGTGAAAATGCCCAAGTGGGGTGAATACTTCCTATAGGTCCTGTAAATCTTTAAATCCTATTGTAAAAAAAAAATAAATGACCTGGGTAGATATCCTCATCAAGTTCAGCCCAGGCTTGTGACACCCAATCAATGACATTTTGATATGTGTCTTGCTTTTGATTGCCCTGAGTGGTATGTTCATCCCTCTAACGCCAGTGCACTCACAACTCCCTCAATATAGTTTTAAAGGGTGCATTCCATGAAACATCTGCAGGCTGAACAAGTGTGCATCCAGCAGGTATAAAAAAACACGTCTGTATTCCGATGTTCCATATCATCTTTCACAGAGTCATATGTACCCGTGTCGAGTATAAGCAGACAGTGTTGATTACCATTGTCTGGTCCCCAAATGTGATTCGCCCATTCCAGCATTTTTGGGCTTGTCATCCAGCCGTTGACTGAGGCGGTGAGTTTCACATTAGCTGGGGAACACACAGGAATCAACGATGCCATTTTGTTCCATAAAGTAAATAAAAACGGTATTTTTATACCCAGATGCCAGAGCAGTAGGTGCAATGGTAAATCCACTCTTTAAAGCCCCTCTTTGTTCCCCCAGTTGTGATGATCCTTACAGTTGTTTCCCATGGATGCTGTTTGTTGCGTTTGGTTTCATGTCAAATCTTACCATTGCTTCATCCATATTCCCAGTATTATAATCTGTATATCCATGTTGATTGTGAAGCACATTAACAACACAGCAAAAGACATTGATTTCATCAGCATATTCTGCTGGAATTTTTTGTCCCTCAGCAGTACCACTCAAAATGGACACATTAAACCTTTTTTTTTCCAGTTTTGAAGCCAACTGTCAGAGGCTGAGGAATCCCTAACATTGTGTTCTGCAGCTGCTTTTAAGGCATGTGCTTTAAGCATTTTAATGCTCACCATACACTGACCTTCATTCCTTTCTTCTATTATCCAATCAAAAACATCTAGGTCCATAGCATTTGATATAGGTTCCATGCCTTAATGCAGAGATCGTAATTGTTTGTTTTTCCCGTGGCACAGGACTCTCAGCACAAATTTCTTTTATACCCATTCGCGAATCCGACACCAGTCAATTTGGCTCTCCTCTCAATAATTTGGATCGTGATGCCGCAACCAGTCAGTGACCTGAAGTTTAGTTTTAACTATATAGCTTCTTCTTTTTGGTGGCTTGTTAATGTAATGGAAAAGTATTAACACTTTATTCAATCAATCCAAAGAGCAACTTGTGTACTGCACCGCTTGTTCTACTCACTTGAAGCGCGAGATTTGAAATCTCAGGCATTATTTGAGCATGGTTATTTATCTGGTTTGTTTTCTTTTTGTAGGTTTTTTTTTGGCATGTGTTACAGTTCCTCGGTTAGACAGTCGAGTCCCGTGGAAGATTAATTTTTCTGACTATAAGTTAAGGAAAACAGTCAGCCTTGCTGCTTTCGCCCCAGTGATCAGATACATTCTGAAGAGCTAGTAACAACACAGACCTATATATGTATCTCTTTAATGGCGCCACCAACAGGCTGCCTCCTAGGCTAAAAAATATGCATTTTTCAGATATTTTCAGAATCCGGTACTATACAGTACCTTCATTTAGAATCCTGATCAGTATCTCTTTCCTGCTTCGGCATTTGTTCCAATTTTACCCCACTCAGACCCTTGCTTACCAAATTTATGTAGGAGATGACATTCTGCATAAAGTATTAATTATGTATTTGACTATAAGTTTCTTCTACGTTAAAGTTTTATTTTCATATTTTGATATAGCTTAAAGCACATGTAACTAGCTAAGCAAGACATTTGCAGTTCCTCGTATCTTGGCGTCTGGGCAGAGAGCCAGAGTTAGCAGGTGTCTAATCAAGATGTGTGGAGGAGTGGAGACACAGTATGAAAACAGAACACCTCAAACAAAGGACTAGTTTGAAACAGTTTCTAACTAATTAGGGTAAGATAGTCTGTAAAATGCTTAAATGTGACGCACTATAGAATGTTATAGATTTGGGTGAGTGTCGCCCCCCCTCCCTTACCAGGAGGTGTGTTGAAGGTGTGTGATAGCAGGGTGGATCCATAGTGATTGGAAGAGAGTATAAGAAATGGGGATGGAAATGCTAATATATTCACTGTATTTAATGTAATGCTTTTGTTTGAATAGTCAGTCAATTACATTATATATATATATATAATATAATATAGTATCTTATATATATATATATATAGATAATATATATATATATATATAGAGTGAAAGTAGTGAAAGAAGGTTTGTGTGAGGAGACCTGCATAGAAATAGTTACAGTAATATAGAGGATACTACAGCGTATATCAGGGTTTCCTTATTAGAGAGAATATAGTTTGTAGTCTACAGATGCATAGATGGTAAAAAGCTGTTTTTAGGTAAATATTTAACATTTACATGTGAATTTGTATTTCTAAGCCCTAAAATATCAGACTTCATTAAGCTCCAAACTTCATATATCCCTTATTTATTTCATGATTATTAGCATATTTCATTAGAATTTATCTGCTCAGTACTGCTACATTCTTTAAGAAACAGATCAACAAAAAAACTCAAGTCTATTTAAATTAATGGAATTCACATAACCATAAGTTGGGCTGTATTTTTTTCATGGTCTAAAAATAGATATGTTACAATGAAACAATATTTATTAAAGCAGAAAGAAAACATTGTCATATTCAAAATTGATAATTTTTCTCTATAGTTATGTGGCAAAGTGGTTTGCAGTACACAGGTGTTGAAGTGAAGCGGTGCACAAGTAAAGACAAACAAGTGATTTCAATGTCCAAACAATGTTTTTTTTGGGGGGGAGGGTTTGTATTCCCAGTCATTTGTGACCGCAAATAATAATCCCAGGCAATACACAACAATGTGTATTGCACTGTTTAAACTATGGGTTACAGTCCTGAAATAATAATGCAGTTATTAAACACACAAAAGACACACACACCATCACAAATCCGCACTGTCGTGCTAACGTGAAAGTGGTGAATATACAATGAATCCGAAGTGTTGTCCAGGTTTGTGCTGGCCTTAAGTGATAGCTCTGGATCGTGTTAGCCATCTAACAAATAACAATACAATTAGACTCGACAAAACAAACAAACACTAAACAATCATGGTTATTTTACTTTCATCCTTCAGCGTTCCTCTTAGCCATAAACAAAGGAACAGATCACATAGCCACGTCCCCTATTTGTACCTTCAGTCACGTTAGCGGGTGCAACTGTTTCTACTCCAATCCGCGGTTGCTACATCGCTTTCCCTCTGGAGCGATGACTTCATGTACCTTCATGTACTCCTTTACAGGGTCGTGGTGAGCCGGAGCCTAACCCGGTGGACACAGGGAGCAAGACAGGACTATACCCTGGACGGGACGCCAGTACATCGCAGGAGACCACACATACAGAAACAAACACACAGAATGACAAATCAACCTGAACAGCATGTCTTTGGACTGTGGGTGGAAACCAGAGTACCCGGAGAAAACCCATGCAGTTACGAGGAGAACATGCAAACTCCAGACAGACAGACTCCTAGATCGGAATCAAACCTAGGACTCTGGCGCTGTGCACTAACCACCACGCCACCTAACCATGGGAATAAATTGTCATGCCATCCAGTCCAGGGCACTATGTTCCCTTTACACAGCTTTACACAGAGATTTATCACAAGTTATTATAAAACGTATTTCACAGAAATAGTGAAATCTGTGGTAACAGTGAAAAAAATACAGCCGCTCTAAAAATCTGCAGACATGTCTGATTGCTCTTCATATTCAATCAAATTTGATGGGAGGCCATTCAGTTATATATACTTAGTGGAGACAGAGACAAGAATTATTTAATTAATATCTTTAAGCAGTGAGTCAAAAGACCTTTGTCTGTAACTTTTGCCATGTTCTTTTGACTGTACCCTTTTGGCATCTTTGGATTTTACACAAAATGACCACTGACATAAAACGAACAGACAATTCCATTTTTTTTTTTTTTTTTAATGCTATTAACTAATCCATGTTCCAGGAAGCACTAAAAAAGATAGTCAATTAGCATATCCAAGGAGGTAGTCCAGGAAGTTCCAGAACGCAATCCATAACAATTGACCAGTTATTATTTATTTATTTATTTATTTATTTATTAGCAGACGCCCTTACCCAGGGAGACTTAAAGTTGTATACAAAATAAAATACATATCAAGAATTACAGTACAATTAAAAGCAAGATACAAAATACAATGACTTCACTCCTAATAAGAGCAAATACAAAACACAGTACGATTTGATATCAGGGCAATTCAAGAGCAGATAACAGTGTTGATAGTTACATCAGGGTTAAACAAAGCGAAATACCTGTCACTAAACTCAGAAGGCTTCAACTTGTTCAGAACGCAGCTGCCAGACTGCTTTCTCACACTCGTCATTCTCAATACATTGCTCCAGTGCTTAGGTCCTTACATTGGTTACCAGTGAGCTACCAAACCTTGATTTTAAAGTCACTGTAATAACTTATAAGGTCTGTCATGGATTAGGGGCATATAATCTCCAAGAACTACTAACTCTGTATAATCCTAGTCGTTCTTCGAAATGGAAAATGCTGAACTGTTGTTCCAAAAAGTCATCTTAAAACAGTTTTTTGCTGTTGTGCTCCTCAGTTGTGGAATTCTATTCCAGTTACCATTAGGCTGAAACACTGGCTTCTTTTAAATTTAAATTGAAAACATTATTTTTTTTTTTAATGTGCTTTTAAATAAGGGTTATAACTGGAGTGTATTGTATACATGAGCGATTTTATTGTGTTTTTAACTTTGTGCAGCGCTCTGGGGTGCCTTGGCGTGAAGGGCGAATATAAAAATTAATTTGTATTGTATTGTATCTTGATAAACATTTTTTTCTTTGTGTCTAATTGTAAGTTATCAGCCAATGTTAAGGGGCCATATAATGTTTAGCCTCAGTTTGTAGAGACGGGTCTTAAGCCATAATTACAAATGACATGCATCTGCTGAATATTTGATAATGGTAAAATATTTTGTGCACTTTATATTGTGAAAGATATATGAGTTGAGTGAAATATTCTGGAAAAAACTAATAAAAACAATGAAATAATATATATGGAAAGGTTAGATTTCATACTGGTACAGTAAAAAAAAAAAATACAGTCCACATGCAGCAGTTCATGTATGAAAGCACAAAATAGTGTAAGATATCTAACAATGTTGGAAGAAACCTTTTCAGTCAAGTGTGCGACCTATCCCAATATCAAGTCAAAAACAGAAAGCAGTATGTGAGAAAAAGTTTCAAACATTTTATTATGCCATGAAAATATATAAAACACCTAAATTGCATGAACAAATAGGAAGGAAGGAAAATACAACCAAGTAATCAAACCAGGAATAAACAACTCCAACCTACTATACAATTTAGGGCCTTGTACAGGTAAGCAACCTCACTGGTTTTAGAATGGGATTTGGTGTAATTGGAACATTACCAATAACCCTGCTCAATTTAGATATCTTACTTTCTAAATTTAAATCATTGAAGCAATAATCAGTGCTTCAATGAGGCTGAACAGACCTTTATAATCAATTGGAAAGGCATTCTGAAAGTACAACTAGTAATTAAGTGTAATTGCTTTTTTCATCTCTGATTAAAATTACAGGGTCAGTTTGAAATCATGTCTTCCTAATGTCTTAGTAAGGAATAATACTAAGCTAAGGTACTGCATGCTCATTTGATGATGGCTTAAGACTACAAAGCCCTAAGATAGTGAAGTAACCAGCAAGGCTTATTAAAGTGTATTAAACAGGTTTGCATACTTGTACAAGATAAATACAAAAAAAAAAAAAAAAAAACACATATACGATATTTAGAATCAACCTGTTTTTTACATTTCAATACAACATATACATCTAATACAATCAACAAAATCCACAGAGCATAAAGCACAACAGAAAGTAAACTGAACAGTAGGAGTTATGGATAATTATAACCAATATGCTGTGAATATTTCACACCAAAAAAAAAAAGAAAAAGAAACAGACATAGAAAACTAAATCATTTATTTAGTATGCATAAAGTAAAAAAAAAAAAAAACAGTAGCTCATCTCCCAGAATTATTAAATACATATTTCTTATTCTTAGTAGTAGTATTAATAATTATTACTAACAATATTGAAGATATTTTCCATAAATTTATATAAAAGCATCGCTCCTGTATGCTTCATTTTGGTGTAAAATAGGTTTATTGTAATTTCCTTATTCTATATATTCAGTTTGAAATTAATGAAAATGTTTGCAATCCATGGTCAATAAACGTGAATTCGCTTCTAGAGTTACAGCAATAAAACTGGTAAGGTAAGAGCTGTATCATTTTCAGGATTTCGTGCCATGAAATAAATCTCTCATCACTGGGAGAAACTTTGAAGAACGGATACCCCCTTTTAAACTGGTGAGTTTAGAATCAATAGATTGAAATGCCCTTTTGTAGATGGTGTACCTGGGTATAGAGTAGGTTGTAACAGCATAAACCATGGTACAGCCGTAAATAAAATGCAGTTCTCATGAAACAAAGCGTACACAGAAATACAAGGCATGAACCTTTGTGGTCTCAATGTGTCCATTTGTGATACAGGGTGCAATTGATCTGCTGTTCTACAGGGCATGTGCTGCTGTAAGAACACGCCCACGCTTTATCAGAACAGGAGCTGCTTTATTTGTGTTGTTGGTTTTTGTTCTTCTTTTCCTGAGGTCCTTGGTCTTGGTTTTGTGTAAAATAAATCAGAATAAAAAAAGGAATCATAATCTTTTGTTACAATCGTCCCCAAAGGAAATACAGTCTTCATTTCGTGGTCTTTACAATATATTTTGTGAAAAGGGAATAAAACCGTTCACAATAAAAAAACATTTGTGCATGCTTCTGTACTCTTTATTTAACATTCGTAGGGCCCAACTGTGGGCAAAATGTTCATGTAACACATTTACTATGGAGGAGGCAATTTGCCCATATGGGAAAGTATAGGTTTTAGTCGCTTGTTACTGCTTTTGCAACTTTAAGCCATAATCATAAATCTTACACCATTAAGTTGTCTTTTTCTTTCTAAAAAATGACTTTCAATCAGAGTAAATACATCGATCAATCTGATCTACGATCTTGTTAGCGTTATACTGAAGGTAAAACTGACACTTTCAACATGACAATTAAAAAAAAAAAAAAAAACTTGTGTCTGCCATCTCCTCTCCTTGTATTGTGAGTAGGTATTTTTAAGGCATTTAAAGACTGGCTCTGATCATGCTCTACTCAAAATCATTTGTAATTTTGGTTGCATTGCCCTCATTTTCTTTCCGCCCCAGTTTCCTCTGTGTTATTCTGTATAACAACACGACTTGAGAGCTAGACACCTATTTGTGATAAAGGCAGAACCAATATTTTGAGATTTACACAAAGAGAGCTTCATTATTTATAATAAGTAGGATATCCTTGAGAAGTATTTCAGAAAGTGTATGTCATTCCATGCCCTAAATAACTGCATTAAGGAAATGAGTGAACTTTGCGGTCTCATGTATGATGAATTGAAAGTTCTAATCTCTTTCCCAGTAAACAAAAGATCTTTATGCAGCACATGTGCACACAAGCGCCAGATCAATAATCTGAAAGGTTAATGTGTATAAGAATTTGAGAGGTCACCAGCACCCAAGAAAAATGAAAGTCAACAGACTGCATCCAAGGAAAAGCAATTAAAAGGGTAACATATAGGCTTTAAACAGAAAGGGACGGAGCTCCATGGGACTTATGAGTTCCCCTCTGAAGAACGGTCATCAGTTGCAATAAATTGGTAGAAATTATGCCATTTTTATGGCAGCCATACAACATGGGTGGACAAAGTACCTGATATTATACTGTGGTCAACAGGGTCAAAAGCTCATTTTATTTCCTGAAGGATAAGCAGTGTCAAAATTCCTTTGTCACTGCTGACAAGCATTTCATTAGCGCCCTTTGCAAGGCTGTCTCAACAGGCTGTGGTTGTCCGTTACTCACTGTTACTTGTCAAAGACAAATCTGATAGTTTTATATTAAAATTCAAAAGGTCCTTGGGTCTATTTGAATGATTCAGACACTGGCATATCTTATCCTATGCCACTCTCAAATGTGCTGTTCCTTGGCGTTAACTAATTTCATTTCTAATTTTACTGTATTTCAGAAAGTTAATCAGAGGGTCACACCTCTTGTGGAAAAGAGCAGCCAGGATAATAAAAAGATACACCTGCTGCACATATTGAGATGAGTATTTCGATTGAAGTAGCTGTTCTGATAATCATGTAGCCCTTATCAGCTCAATTACATACCAAGGAAAGTTTCCAGCTCTTAATCAGAACATTTCCATCCAGAATTTGGATTTGAAATCACTGAAGAAGGTAAATAAATAAATAAATAAATAAATAACCTAGAGACCATTTCAGATCGTGTAGAGATAATTGTCAATGGAATACTGCAGGACCAGATCATGGAGGGTAATATTTGGATAAAAACAGTAAGAAAATGGCATGGGAAGATGTTGGAGAAATGAAATAAATTTTTATGTTTTCTGTTAAACTGGTGTAGACAAATACCCAGATGGGATGTAATTTATAAGCTGTACTATTGTAATTCATGTCTTATCACCTGACAACAGAATTCAATAGGATTCAATGCGCAATAATCTGTAGGAAAACACTTCCAGCAATCCCACCAGGTTTGTCAAAGCAAGCTCAATATAATGAATAAACAGGCCATCCAATCAATCGCTCAACCTTCACTCAACCACATCTTGATTTGTTGAAAATAGTAAAACTAGCATTCTGCTTCCTCGTTACAGTCATGTGCTCATAATACATTCTATAACATGTTAACTGGGTATTTCTCAGCCTGTGAGACAACAACATATTGTGGTTTCCAAGCAAGAGGAAACATGGATTGCTCAAATCCTTAACCACATTTCTTATTACTGGAAAAGTAGCATTTAGAAGTATCCTCATCTGTTGACCTCTGAGCTCCTAATTTAGATGAACAAGCAGACTGTGTGAGGTTGGGAATATGACAACAGGAAGAGAAGGTTAAATTAATAAACTTAAAGATACCATCTTTTTGTTACTACAGAAACAACAACAGTCTGATTTTCCTATAGAAAATGCATCTTGGAACAAAAGCTGTGATATTTATTTTCAGTAGTAGGTCCTGTAAACACCTAGAATGTAAAATGACACCCAAGTAAACACTTCTATAAAGAGCTTATACACAGGCTTCATGTCGAGCAGTGTGATTGACAGTGTGGAGCAGTGCAGGTATATCCTGATACAATTTGAGGGAGGCAATGATCAGACCTCACAACTGTCTGGTATAAATGTGGCAGTGTGGTTCAAAACCCTTGTCTGCTAAAATGGCTAAAATGGAAAACAACCTCTGCCATGGAGAGCAAGGCAGTTAACAGAAAACCCTTTACTTGTCAGATGAAGCTGAAAACCAGGAAAAGCAACCAGACTCAATATTTTCTCCAGGACCTAACAAAAAAACATCATCTGGACAAATGGTCTTACAGTAACACACACACACACACACACACACTATAGCAGTGTGTCTTGAAATAAGTAAGTAAATATAGAACAGTTGTAAAGCACCCCTCTATTTACATTGTATTACATTATTATTTTTTGTTTGTGAGGCAATATAATCTATATCAACAAAGAGAAGGTTAAAAGGCTGGAATTTACAGTGCATGTTCATTGTTTCAATTTGAAGAGAACGTTCGTGCTTCAATAATGACCTTCAGGTTCATGACCTGCAGGTGGCAGCAAATCTCCTTCCAGCTTGGGGCTGTCGGTGGTGCTGAAATTCTCAAAGTCTCTTTAGTCTCTTTAACACATAACAGTATTGTTTTGTTATTATTGTGTACATTGCGATAAGAATTTAATCTAATTAAAAATAGCTTTATATATATATATATATATATATATATATATATATATATATATATATATATATATATATATATATATATATATATATATATACAGTGCCTTGCAAAAGTATTCAGACCCCTGACCAATTCTCTCATATTACCAAATTACAAATGGTACATTGAAATTTCGTTCTGTTTGATATTTTATTTTTAAACACTGAAACTCAGAATCAGTTATTGTAAGGTGACATTGGTTTTATGTTGGGAAATATTTTTAAGAAAAGGAAAAAAAACTGAAATATCTTGCTTGCATAAGTATTCAACCCCTGTGCTGTGGAAGCTCCCAGTTTGCACTGATGAAAGAAATTGCCCTAACAAGGACACAATTACCTTACCATTGGCCTCCACCTGTGAACCATTAAAGTTGCTGTCACATTTTCTGGATGAAAACCCCACTGTTGAAGGATCACTGGTAAGGCTGTGAATCTGAAGGAAAATATAGACCAAAGAGCATTCTACAGCAGTTAGAGATAAAGTAATACAAATGCATAGATTAGGGAAAGGGTACAAAATAATATGTTTGGATGTTTGGATAGCCCAGTGAGCACAGTTGGATCAATAATCAGGAAGTGGAAGCTGCATCACACCACCCAGGCACTGCCAAGAAAAGGCTGTCCCTCAAAACTCAGTGCTCAAACAAGAAGGAGACTTGTGAGAGAAGCCACAGAGAGGCCAACAATCACTTTGAAGGAGCTACAGAGTTCAGTGGCTGGGAGTGGAGTAATGGTGCACCAGTCAACCATATCAAGAGCTCTGCATAACACTGGCCTGTATGGGAGGGTGGCAAGAAAGAAGCCGTTACTCAAAAAGTACCATCTGAAAACACATCTGGAGTTTGCCAGAAACCATGAGAGTGACCCAGCTGCTATGTGGGAAAAGGTTTTGTGGTCAGATGAGACCAAGATAGAGCTTGTTGGCCAAAACTCAAAGCGCTACGTGTGGCGCAAACCTAACACTGCCCATGCCTCAAGACACACCATCCCTACAGTGAAGTATGGTGGTGGCAGCATCATGCTGTGGGGATGCTTCTCATCATCAGCGACTGGGCATCTTGTTACAATTGAAGGAAGAATGGATGGAGCAAAATACAGGAAAATACTGCGAGAGAATCTGCTTCAGTCCACTAAAAAACTGAAGCTTGGGAGGAAATTCACCTTTCAGCAGGACAATGATCCCAAGCACAAGGCCAAAGCAACATTGGAGTGGCTCAAGAACAATAAGGTACTACAGTGGCCCAGTCAAAGTCCTGATCTCAATCGCATTGAGAATCTGTGGCACTATTTGAAAATTGCGGTTCACAAGCATCGTCCAACCAACCTGAACAACCTGGAGCAAATCTGCCAAGAAGAATGGGCCAAAATCACTCTGAGACTGTGTGCAAAGCTGGTACATACCTACCCCAAAAGACTTATAGCTGTTATTGCAGCGAAAGGTGGCTCTACCAAATATTCATGTGTGGTGGTTGAATACTTATGCAAGCAAGATATTTAAGTTTTTTATTTTTCTTAAAAATATTTCCCAACATAAAACTAACGTCACCTTACAATAGTTGATTTTGAGTTTAAGTGTTTTAAAATAAAATATCAAACAGAAGGAAATTTCAATGTACCATTTGTAATTCAGTAATATGAGAGAATAGAAAGTATATAGAAAGTCTACACCTCCTTGAACTTTTTCACATTTTGTTGTGTCAGTGCCTCAGTTTCATGCATTTAAATAACTGAATGATTATAATTAGGTAAGTCTCCACCCAAATAGGCCAAAAAGTTGCATTTTAGATTTGTCAGACAACAAAACTTTTTGCCACATGGCTACAGAATCTCCTGAGTGTTTTTTTTTTTGCATACTTCAAACGGGATTCTAGGTGGTTTTCTTGAGTAAAAATACAGGCCAGATTTGTGTAGTGCTTAGAATATTGTTGTCACGTGCACACTTTGACCAGTCTTGGCCATAAAGGCCTGTAGCTCTTGTAAAGTTGCCATTGACCTCTTGTTAACCTCTTTGATCAGTCTTCTTCTTGCTCAGTTATCCAGTTTGGAGGGACAGCCTAATCTAGGCAGGGTCTTGGTGGTGCCATACACCTTCCACTTCTTAATAATCTTCAGGAACATAATCCAAGGGATATTCAAGGCCTTTGTTATTTTTTTCCCATCCCCTGATCTGTGCATTTCAACAACTTTGTCCCAGAGTTTTTTTGAAAGCTCCTTGGTGCTCATGGTTGAGGTCACTTAACTTGGTGTGTGATTTTGAAGGCAATTGGTTACACCCTCGCTAATTTAGGATTGCTATTACAAGGGGGGTAGACATTTATCCAACCCAGCTATTTCAGTTTTTATTTTGAATTAATTTTCTACAAATTTCTAGAATATTTTTTTCACTTGGAAGTTGTGGAGTAGGATGTGTAGATAAATGAAAAAATATTAATTTTAATGCATTTTAATTCCAGGCTATAAGGCAACAAAGGCTAAAAATTTTAAAAGGTGTTGTAGACTTTCTATAGGCACTGTGTGTATATATATATATATATATATATATATATATATATATATATATATATATATATATATATATATATATATATATATATATATATATATATATATGTATGTAGATAGATAGATAGATAGATAGATAGATAGATAGATAGATAGATAGATAGATAGATAGGTTTACATTCATACACATTTCTATAATATACTGTACCTTTAATTAATTAACGTGTGATCCTTCAGCCATAAGTGTCTTCCCTTTCCCTGTTGATCTATTCTTCTTTATCTGATCATCTCCAATATTTCAATATCTCACCATCAGGTGCCAGACTGATTTCTTGTTTTGTCTTATTCACTTATATCTGTATTTCTGTAATAAAAATAGAAAAAGAAAGAAAAGTATCAGACATTTAAAATACCCTTTCGAGGTCTGGTTATTGAATAATCAGTAAATATGTAATAAAACTATACAGCTGTTACGTTTCAATAAAATATAGTTCCAATGTGGAGGACAAAAAGTATATAACAGCAAATGGAAATAATTAAATGATGTCCTTTAATAATAATAATAATAATAATAATAATAATAATAATAATAATAATAATAATAATAATAATAAAGATGCTAGTAGAATATGATTTGAGTTAAAAAGGCAGCACAATGTAGGATTCTGCCAGCTGCGCCTGTTATATTGATAATGGAGAGGGGGGACGGGGCGGGGGGGCATCTTTGAAACACTCAGATGCTGAGATGCTGGATCGAGAACTCAAAGACTTACTGTGCTACAGATTGCAGCCAGTGTGAAGTTAAAGAGAGAGAGAGGGAGAGAGAATTCAGAATGGAAAGACGAGCTATTGCGACCTCTTAGCCATCTGACGTACCCCCCCACCGCTGGTATATATGAATTGGATTTGTCACCAGTCGTCAATGATTCATACAACTAGTAAACTGAAGCGTCTTACTGCCGTGTCTACAGATCATCATGATTCTTTTATATAATGGACTGGTCATGGAGACAATCGCTACTATAAAGGACTGAGTTTCCTACGTCTACCGAAAGCTGATGTTTTACTAGAAATGGAAAATACCAACAACACTACGTATTTAGACAGCTCTTACCAGAAGGAAAATAAAAAACCATTTCAAAACGTAGCACTAAGTTACCAGATCATAACTTCGCTGTTCCTTGGAGCACTTATTCTCTGTGCCATATTTGGGAATGCATGTGTGGTCGCAGCTATAGCTTTGGAAAGATCTCTTCAAAATGTAGCAAACTATTTAATAGGATCGCTGGCTGTAACGGACCTGATGGTGTCTGTGCTGGTGCTCCCCATGGCAGCTCTTTACCAAGTCTTAAACAAGTGGACTCTTGGACAGGTAACATGTGATATTTTTATTGCTTTAGATGTGTTATGCTGTACATCGTCTATCCTTCACTTGTGCGCAATTGCTTTGGATAGGTACTGGGCTATCACAGATGCTATAGATTATGTAAACAAAAGGACTCCGAGGCGAGCAGCTATTTTAATTAGCCTAACCTGGCTGATAGGTTTTTTAATATCTATCCCACCAATGTTAGGCTGGAGAACTCCCGAAGACAGGGCAGATCCGGATGCCTGCACAATAAGTCAAGATCATGGCTATACCATTTATTCCACCTTCGGAGCTTTTTACATCCCTTTAATTCTAATGTTGGTTCTTTATGGGAGAATATTTAAAGCAGCCAGGTTCCGAATTCGTAAAACCGTAAAAAAACCCGAAAAGAAGAAAGTGGCAGACAGATGCCTAACGGTCTCACCGGCTATCTTACCCAAGAAAAACAATTGTGAGACCAGCAAAAACTGGAAGCGAAGTGTGGAGCCAAAACCCAATTCTTGCTTTAATGGGGCGGTGAGGCATGGGGAGGAAAGCGCAGCATTGGAGATCATCGAAGTTCACCACAGCAACTCAAAAAACCATCTGCCTCTCCCAAATACCCCGACTGTAGCATGCTTCGAGAACAGAAACGAAAAGAATACAGAGGCCAAAAGAAAGGTGGCTTTAGCCAGAGAGCGCAAAACCGTCAAGACCCTGGGCATTATTATGGGAACCTTTATTCTCTGTTGGCTGCCGTTCTTCATTGTGGCCCTGGTGTTACCGTTTTGCGGTGAAAGTTGCTACATGCCAGACTTGCTTGCCGCGCTGATTAACTGGCTTGGTTACTCAAATTCACTTTTAAACCCCATAATCTACGCTTATTTCAACAAAGATTTCCAAAGTGCTTTCAAGAAAATTATTAAGTGCAAGTTTTGCAGACAGTGAAACATCTGTGTCATAGTTGTTTTCACACAAGGAATGCAAAACGCTTTGCCTTCAGACTAAATAAAGTGACACTAGTCGTTTCATTTTCATATGTGGTTAATTGTTTTTAAATGATACAATTATTTAAGATGAATGTATAACATGAGTGTATAACATGCATACTTCAGAACAATCTGTTGGACCAGTTGTTTTAGAAACCCAGAGCTTGGACACCAACATAGAAAAGTGCTTCCGTGTAGTTTGTCCAAGGTATCTACATTATTTTATCTCCATGCAAGGTGTATCATTTTGTGTGCTGAATTCTAAAATGTAATAACATTGGTGAGCCTGGCGTGTTGCTAAATTTACGCTGTTTTCTCAATTACCCACTTCGATTCTTAAGTAGTATTGACAAAATAAACCATCTAATGACTAAATCCCTGTTTCTGTCTTTTTTTTTTTTTTTTAATTAATGGCGTGCCATACATATATTTATAACTACCGGTTATGCAAACACATGCACCGAAACAATTAACAACCTTAAACGTGTATATATCTGCATATCAATGTTAGATCTATTGTGTGATGAACCCCATTACAAAGGTACGTTTACAACACAAATGTAGACACGACACAACTGCTTGCTCTCAGGAATTATAATTAGTAATATACTGTATATGAAATCCCTTTTTACCTTGCGTAAATAAAATATATAAAAATTATTATTATTATTATTATTATTATTATTATTATTATTTATTTTTATTATTATTATTATTATTATTGTTGTTGTTATATAATGAAATATCTTGCAGATAATATTTTCCCATATCCTTCCTTTGGTATTACATTCGATGCTTCTAGAGGATACTTTAACAAATGATCTGGTTTGTCACATACATCTATCTGGTTTGCTTTTTGTTTGCCTTGCACAGTACATTTAAAACGCATTAAAACGCATGGTAATGTATTCTATACATTTCAAATTGAAAGGCACTTAGCGCGGTTCAGCACAGGAGCACATCAACTAATGACAAAGGCAGAACTGTGTGGGAGGCACTAAGGAGATATATTTAGAAAATATATAAAATATGTAATTATACAAAAACCTTTCGAAGTTAAAATGTACCCAAGAAAAAATGATATGACGGCCGAAAGCTTTTTTTTCTTAACAAATCGTAACGTAATACACAATTAGTACGAGTTTGCTATTGAATAACAAATGGGAAAATCTGAATGAAACCGATCAACAGCAGTACAATACTTGTTAGTTATATAGAACGTCATCTTCCAATACAGTTTTGGCTAACTCTTTAGGCACTGATGAAACAGATGACTTTCATAAATAAATAAATAAATAAATAAATAAATAGATACATTTTAAAAATGACTCAAGAGCCTACATTTTCTTCTCCCTCATATTTTTCTTCTTCTAATATTATTATTTTAAAATTGTTAGAAAAAACATTTTCGATTATGACATGCAAGTGCAGAATAAGATTGAACAGATTTTGTTGTGATGTATTGTTATTATAGTTATAAATATGGAACTTACATAACGTTCAATATATATATACACACACACACCACAGAGTAAATGATCAACACAACCTTTAGTAAAGAACTAAATGGCACCCATTTATTATCTTTATTACATTTTGTAAATCCTCTTGGTGACCTGTCATGGCACATACATGCTTTTTGCACAAGTCTGAGGGTCAGTTTCAACTTTTTACTCTCCTCATTAGCTATAGTAGATCCAACAATGCTTCATAAGACTCAAAACTGGAGATGGACCAGGACCTGTGATATTTGATCCACCCTAGTATTACAATTGTTTATCCACATTTATGTCATGCTACTCAGGGGAATAATGTTGAGAGGGTGTCAATACATATAGGCTCCACTATGTATACAGAGATAACTATTTTCCTGTATGCTTTGACCACACATTGTCTCAAAGCCATTTACTCCACATTTATACTGGCATAAGTTTTGGAATGAATAAAAAAAAAGTACACCAAATATTATTCTAAAGCAAATTACAAACTATTTAAGACTGCAGTACTTGTGAGTTCCTAAATTAAACATTTGAGTAGTTATTTCTGGTTTGAAATCTTCATTGGTTCCTTTTTCCTCTCTGAAAAAAAAGAGCAAAAGATGATTTTTAGCTTTTAGAATCTTGCCCATTGACTTTTACCAGCTTAAAGAGGCTGCAAGAAACTACCTGAGTATTAGCAAACATTACAAATCAAACCAGGCCTTTACAGTAGAGTGCAAGGAAATACAGCTTTCTAGATGTGATTCACAAAATCCATTATAATTCCCATTACATCACCAGAATCTTGCCTGAAGAATGATAGAAGGCTCTTTTGCATTTTATTTACCAGTCATTCATGCAGTAGTTAGACAATTCTTGCTCCTAACATACATTAGGAGAATTGCTTATCCAGTTGTAAAGAAATTTCCTATGGATCTTTAGAAGATATTCATAGCATCAGAAGATAGGGAGTCCCCTGTGTGTCTGTCTATAGGAACATACACACTGCAGGCATATTTACTGTGATCTGTTTTTTCATGATACTCATAGTTCTAATTGTGCAATAAAAATGTGCATTAGAAATACCATATGGGAGATACTGAAATTGAAGAAGGAATCTATGAAAAAGATCTAGGAGTTTATGTTGACTCTAAAATGTCTTCATCTAGACAATGTGGGGAAGCTATAAAAAAAAAGGCTGACAAGATGCTTGGATATATTGTGAAAGTGTTGAATTTAAATCAAGGGAAGTAATGTTAAAACTTTACAATGCATTAGTAAGACCTCATCCAGAATATTGTGTTCAGTTCTGGTCACCTCGCTACAAAAAGAATATTGCTGCTCTAGAAAAGGTGTAAAGAAGAGCACAATTATTCCTGGAATGCCATATGCAGACAGGCTAAAAGAACTGAATCTGTTCAAACAAAGAAGACTGCATGGTGATCTGATTCAAGCATTCAGAATTCTAAAAGGTATTGATAATGTTGACCCATGGGACTTTTTCGACCTGAAAAAAGAAACAAGGACCAGGGGTCACAAAAAGGAGATTAGATAAAGGGGCATTCAGAACAGAAAATAGGAGGCACTTTTTCACACAGAGAATTGAGAGGTTCTGGAACCAACTCCCCAGTGATGTTGTTGAAGCTGACACCATGGAATCCTTCAAGAAGCTGCTTGATGAGATTCTGCAATGAATAAGCTACTACCAACAAAATGAGCAAGAGGGGCCAAATGGCCTCCTCTCGTTTGTAAACTTTCTTATGTTCTTATGTTCTTCTTATTTACAGTGGGGACATTTACGTTAGTGACATAAATGTTATAGCTACAGATGTTCATCAAATGCATCCAAATACATCTCTCTCTTCAATGCCAGCAACACCCCAGCCTTTTATTCTGACGCACACTTTATATTTACAGTATTTCAAGTTTCCTTTATATAAGATACAAAAACGACTTGTGTATTTCCAAATATTGGCCGGAAATGATTTATACCAACCCCAGCCAGCATAATACACCAGTTTGACTCATTTTTCATTAAGTAATGTTAACATCTAGCTCTGGATATTTATGCTATGTTTGACCATATACCTCTAGTTACTCAATTTGGTAATCAGCCTGCATGCTGCCCCTATAGTTCAGCTCAAGACTGGGTGACTGACAGGCATTGAGTAAGTATGCACTGAGATTATGAAACTCTTTGCCTAAAGATATTTGTGGGTCAATCTTGTTCTGTTTCAACAGAGCTGAAACCCTAGTATTTTGACATTGTCTTTCTCCTAGTTGTTTGATTTCATTCAGTACCTTCAACAAAGATGATAAACAAATATTGTATGAGTTATATTGCATGGAGGTTATTATTATCGCATGGCTTCTGCTACATGTGGAACCTATTCTCCCAATGTCTTATTTGTCAAGAATGAAAAATAAGATTTCTGTAAATAACTTCATTTATCATATAGGTGACCAGCAGACAGTATATAAAATATAGCTTTTTTATTAAATGCCAAACCAGTTTAAGGTTTATTTAAGTAACAGAAAGCAAATGTGTGATAATTAATGGCTGTCAGTCACAAATGCTAACATGGCCTTGTTGTACCTGATTTGAATAATGTTTTTTACTCTTTCTTTCTTTGTTAATGATCTCCCTAAGATATTTAAGAATATGGTTGCTCATTTTTATGCAGATTAACAGTGTTAGAGATGAGTAAAAGGTTAATAGGGATCTTAAAAAGTTACATTAATGATGTGCTGCTAATAAGCTAGTGTTAAGTAAAAGTAAAACACAGATGTTGCTTTTTGGCCAAAAAGATAAGACTGATACTCATGATGATGGATTTGTCATATGCATTTGTACATCGGATGGCTCCCCTCTTTGGGATGTTAACTGCTTTAACCATAAGAGTTTGGATAAACACTGGGTTGATTTGTTTTGGTCAAGAAGGTCAATTTTAAACTTGTAGCTTTTTATAGGTCAAAATCCTGATTTAATTTCCAAATTAAAAAGAAGCTAGCAACTTATTTATTGGTGACTGTTCTGTATTTATGAGATGTTATTTACCAAAATACATCAGAAACACAGATTTGTAAACTGGATGTAGTTTACAATAGTCATGTGTTTGTTGCTCTGCAGCTGACAAAACAGATGTCAGTAGAAGTGTATGAAAAAGTGTACATTAAAGTTGGACCTATAACTCAAATTAATAACCATTTTTAATGCAACTTTTTAAGGGAAAGTGGAAAATCCAGGCGAATCTATCTCAGGGTTCCCAGGGTTACAACATAAGTTGGTTAAAAGGCACATTATGATGTGCCTGCAGAACCCCCTTGAAACAAATCCTCAAAGGCAAACATTTTTATATAGAAATACATAGAGATGGGTGTCATGACATTTAATATTGAATACATGCATTTAGTAGAACATACGGGTAAATAACAAAGATGAACCAAATGTTCTGAAACACACAGGGGTTAAGAGTCTCCCAGTGCACTTTAGCCTGGAATAAGCATATCACTTCAGCCAGCATGTTAATTCTACCTACAGACCTCCTGCTACAGTATAGTTGTGATTCATTCAGAGACCAAAGCATCAGTACTACAAAACCTCAACAGTAGAATAGTCAGGGATGACAATGGTACTCTAAAAGATAACCATGGTAAACTCGCACTGTAATAAAGCATTTTTCCCATGTTTTTCCGAATGCTTTTGCTATAAATTTATCACAGTTTACCAAAATTGCGTCTTAAAATAATAGTGTATCATATTCCCATGAAATCAGTTAGACTCAACTTGTGTTTCATTCATCAGGACAAAGTAACAGCAGTTTGCTTAGCAAATGTGTACACAAGTGTTTAATAAATCAATTTAAAAGTAATCTAAAAGCCAATAACAAGGTCTACACATCTAAATGTCACACTCAATTAAAAAACATAATTGATATCCTTATTGTTTACACCGAAAACAAGCATCAATATCCTTCGGTCTATTCAATGGATTTACAAGGTGAGGGATCTAAATACTGTGTTGTTGTTTCATTGCTTGAAGTGCCTCACGTAGACTGTTAGATCTTTGATTTTCATGTGCAATTTATTGTGACAAGCACCAAATCACAAACACCACAAGGTCATTCTGCAGTGTGATCCACTGTTGTGCCGCTTAATAGAGTAGATGCCCCATGAGTGAGAACTGGTATCAGTCTTTAGAATAGGCACAGATTGAAATTAATTCTGTTCTATTCTAATACAGATTGGGTACACTGGCATAGCATTGAAACCATTCTCTGATAGTTCTTTCCAATCTGGCAGCTCGCTCAATCTGTTGCACCAGCTCTCTACTGAGATCATTTTAATTAGTCCCTGTGGTGGTCCTCATAGAAGTCTTGTATCTTGTAAAGCTCTTTGTGATGGTGATCCACTATGAAAGGCGCTATATAAAAATAAAGATTATTATTATTATTATTATTATTATTATTATTATTATTATTATTATTATTATTATTATTATTATTAATTTTTATTATTGTTATTATTATTATAGATTATTATCCACTGGAATGACAATATTTGGTAAGTTGGTAAGTATAAGGTAAGTTGACTGCACTTTTTTGGGTAGGTGATCAGGCCCCTTTTTAAATGTGTATTTTAAACGTCTTTTACGGTGTATCATGTAGGGTGAGTAGAGATATGTGATTTGTTGTATCCTGGACTCCCTGAGGTAACCTGCCTTTTTAATTGATTGCATGCTATTTTAATGTGATGGTGGTTTTAATGTTGGCTGTGCTGCCAGATGTGTTCTGTACTTTTAGAATTCGGCCAGACACTGCTTTCTTTATGCTTTTCTTATAGTTTTTTACTTTTATTTTATTTTATACAGGTTTTAGTACAGTATTGTACCTTCTGCATTGTGTTTTATGTTTTGGGATTAAAGGATTAGCATTTACTTGTTTTTAACAGAGAACTACTTTGTGCGCTCCTCACGGTGCACAGGTTTGTTGAAGCATATTCATTGTTGTTGTGCTGGAGTCCTTTATGCTGGCCTATTAATACATTAACACCTTGTTATAAGAGTGACATAATCTCTGTGTTTGTTACTATTATATCCATCTTCAGCATTAAGCAAGCCAGGTTGTTGTCACTGGGGAATGGTTCAGGAAGGTGGTTTATGTATGAGTTTTTTTTTTTTACTGAGCGCATTTATAGATTGATTTACTAGTATTTTGTTTGTTGGTTTTATTTAAGCATTAATTATTTCACAGTGTATTTGCTTGGTCTGGGCTGATCTGGTGGACTGGATAGGTGTGTTCAAGGTGTCTATGTTGCCCTGGGTGTTCCCTTCCTCGGTGCTCCAGCCCAGACTTGTTTGTTTTCTTTTTAGATGCTGCTGTGTTAAAGGACTCCAAACTGTTTTATTCTTTCTTTGTCCACTGCCTGCAGCCATCACTGTTGGTCATTTTAGCTTATCTGTGTTATTCCTTGTGTGTAACAATAAAATATCCTGCTCGGAGGGGGCTCGAAATGACCTTTTTGTCTCTGACTTTTCATTCATTTTTGAAAACTTGCACAGGGGAATTATTTATTTATTTATTTATTTATTTATTTTGAATGGAAGTCCCAGTGCTCTTAATATTTGGGTCGCTTAGTCATAAGTTATTATGGTGCGCACCCCCCGCACTGCCACATGTATATCTTACCTTTACACACTGCAGTGCTGTTGTCATCTTGTTGATTGTGTTGAAAGCTACTGATAAAAGACATTTTTCAGTTTAAACTTTATCTGTGTACTAAATAAATAAATAATATCCCTTATAATATAAGTAGTATCCTTTAAAATAAAACGACTGGATTTAATTTAGAAACCAAAAAATTTAGGTTCTCCTTTTTAAATAATATCAGTTAATATCCAATTTAATTCTGTGACAGACATTTTGAATGTCCCTTTGACACTAACTGCCTTAATGGCTTAGATTTCAAATGAGCCACCAGTTTACAGAGTCGTTTCTTACTATATCACCTAAACTGCCTATGACCATTAAGTGCACTGACTGTGTCTTAAACAGGTTCAAATACAATTAAAACAAGAGTGTTATACTTAGATTTAACAGAACTGCAGGATGCATGGGCAGAGGGCCCATCTATAGCTATATACTGGGGTTTCTATTCGATTTTGTGGTGAGGTTTTGGTTTTGTTTGTATCTGGTTATTGGGCACTAGACACACTAGGCCTGCTTCCTCGTACCCAACCACCTGAGGTGTGATGTTATGCCAGCACAACACACGTCCTGTCCTGCATTATTCCTTTATTAACCGAGGCAAAATCATGATATCAACTGACATGAGGTGTACTTTTATAGTGCAAGCACGTACTAAAAATGGCAATTGTCTTATTGATATAGCTTACCTTGACAACAGCTGCCGCAAATCATAAGCCATACACAAAAACATACAGCTATTTTTATGCAGTATTAATGTCATTTTTTTTTTATTTGGAAAATAAGTAATAATGCAAGGGTCAGTCTGGATGCAATATGGGCTCTTTTTAAGACTTTATCAATGACTTTAAACTCTGAGGTAAATCAAGAGGAAATAGTCAGGCAAATGCGTTCCTCTATGTTTATTACACTAATGAAGGTTAATTAATATTAGTGCATTTTGCTTTCCTGTATTACATTATCCGTAACATTGGTGTGCTTAACTACTTAAAGATTTTCTCCGGAGGACAACTGCATACTGTCCACTGTAGTATATTGTATGAGAAACCACATGGGAGAGGTTAAATGCTTTAAACCTCTAGGATACACATATCTAAAGAAGAGAGACCTGTTTCCAAAATGAGAAAATCAGCCTTCTTGTCTTGTACACCCATGGCAGTACAGCTGCTTTTCTCTTTTTAATTAATAACTGCATTGCGGTAGCTCAGCAAACAGAAGAGCGAATGCCTAGAGCATTTAAACTACAGCAATTGAAAACAGTCAGCTGTAATTGCCCATAGAAGAAAAAATAAATATACAATATTTAAATTGATACCTTTTTATCATAGTTGAAAATACAAGCTTTCAACAATGCCTGCCTGCAGGTCTATTCATAAGGTAAAGGTGGAATAGGCAGAAATCAATCAAATTAATTTTGTATAGCGCCTTTCATGCCAAGGCATCCCAAAGCGCTTCACATGACAAATATACTATACAATAATATAATATACAATAAAACATCAAAAAACAGAGGGGGGGGGGGGGGGGGGGGGTGGGGGGGGGGGGGTACAATAAAAATATATACAAAATACATATTAAGAACATTCTAAAATAGACCATCCCAATCTACAAAAAGGCCTCTGCGTAAAGATCTGTTTTAAGCTTTGATTTGCATTTATTGAACAGCTTTACAGATTTAAATTGGAAGATTGTTACATAATACAGGTTCATAATGACTAAAGGCTTTTCCATCACAAGAGCTGCGTTTTTTATTGCAGTCAGCAAAAGCTCAGCATCAGCAGATCTCAACGTGCGTCCAGGGACAGAAGGTAAAAGCATATCATTAATGTAAGCAGGGCCATTTCCAGAGACAGCCTTACATGTCATTAATAACGTTTAAAAAAATAACTCTACTTCACCGGAAGCCAATGCAAGCGGGCAAGAACAGGTTCAAATCTTTTTGTACCTGTCAGAATTTGTGCAGCTGTATTCTGACCCAGCTGTAAGCGATTGATTAGTTTACAAGGTAGACCAGCCAATAGGGGGTTACAGTAGTCCAGATGGGATGAAACAAACGCATGAATTAAAACTTCTTCATCAGTTTCTGCAAGATACAAACAGACTTGAGATATATTCTGCAAATGAGAATAAGCAGACTTCACTACAGTTGAAATGTGATGCTGAAAACTAAGAGTAGAATCAAATATGACTCCAAGACTTTTCACAGCTTGTTAAGAACTAATGGGGGGGGGGGTTGGGGAAGTGGGGGTGCAAAGGTCATTGGTTGTGGGATTTTATTTGTTTTAGAGCCAATTAAAAGAAATTCAGTTTTATTTGCATTTAACTGTTTGTTTTTTTTGTTTTGTTTTTTTTACATTCAAGTCCTTATTTTGTCAAGGCAAGTTGATAGCCTGGAGTTTACGTTTACATCATCAGAACTCATTTTAAAATAAATGTGGGTATCGTCGGCATAAGAGTGGAAATTAAAACCTTGTTGTTTGGTCACATTACCCAGCGGTAGCATATACAAATTAAAAAGTAAAGGACAGAGAACAGAGCCCTGTGGAATCTCAGAAACAACAAGAGAATTAGCTGATTTTTGGACACCAATTGATGTTGGAAGGTTAAGTAGGAACGCAGCCAGGAGAGGTCTGTGCCAGTAATGCCAATGGTTTTCTCAAAAATAATTGTGCAATTAGTTGTGTCAAATGCAGCAGATATATTCAAAAAGACAAACAGCCCCTCATCTGCATTCAGCAAGATGTCAACTACACCTTTTATGAGTGCAGACTCTGTACTATGTTGTTTCTGAAAGCCAGATTGAAAATTTTCAAAGTGATTATTAGCAAAGAGATATGCAGACAACAAAGCAACTGAGCAACAACAAACTTTTCCAAGACTTCTCAAGGAAAGGTCAATTAGAAATTGGACAATAATTATCCAAATTCAATAATAGCACAAATGTTAAATTTTAGAAATTAGAAATGCAAAATGGACCACAGTTGAATAAAATACAGTTACAACAAGTGATAAGAAGTCTAACGTTATATAATGTTTTTCATATTCAGTGTTTCTGGGGGATTTAATTATTTTATTTAATTATTTATTTATTTTTTAACTGGATCTCATTTTGGATTCTTTCGTTCATTCAAATCCAGTGACAGAATGACTGGGTGGATCGCATTAATCCAAATTATGCCATGTTGCTAAGCAGGTGTGGAGTTTGATCTATAGAAAATAATTCTCGGAATTCAGTTGTTTTAATTTAGGTTTAAACATGCAGTGCTCCCTCTTCAAGATGCCAGACAAGGTACTCCAGGAAATGTGATGGTTTAGAGAGAGAACAATCTATATGCGTAAGGGGGGGGGGGGGGGGGGGGATCTTACTCTACTATACATGCATACATGTAGCATAATACTGTGTAAAAATGTGCAAACCACTAAATGACCAGGTGTTAGTTGCATTGTAACAACATACAGCAAAGACCTTGTTTTTGTACAGTTCATCCACAGACACACATGCATTGACAGGGGGGCAGTTTATGTGCAGGAGCACTGCACATTCTGTTCCATATAGGGGTTATTCGGCAATCCTATATCTCGGCCACATTTAAAGCTCCTTCTCCTGTGATACTCTAAGCAAGCTGTCTGATAGCATTCGAAATAATCTCATTGCAGAACCATTTTGCAGCCAAAACAGTTGCCTCAATTCCATATCATTCAATTCCATTTAAACAAACAAGGTCTGATTCCAGGATGATCGTCGGTAAGTTACTTTATTAATGCAGCAAGGAAGCTGAGTTTTAGCGGTGAGTAAATAAGGGTATGCACATATATTGAGGGCCACTTGATGCTTTAGTTTAATGTCGCTTTAAATGAAGATTTGGTTTTATTTGTTTCTTTTCGTTTATGTAAATAGCTTCAGTGAGTAAAAAATAAAGATAGCAAAATAAAAAATAACATATACTGTAAGAATCATGGGCTGTGCTATTGAAAATGCAATTAAAATGTTGAGATACAAAAAGCACTGATAGATGTATGTGTGTGATATATAATATAACTAATATAACTACTAGCAGTTCTATTTTCAGTGAGTATTGTATCTCTTTGTTATTGGTCTTCTCTTATTTAGAAATAATAATTGAGAATGTATTTGCTTTATAGAGCTGTTTGTTATAAATTGAGGTCTCTAGCTTCTAAAATGTCATCTGAATTGTTGTTAATTTTAAATATATATAGCTGGTTCTCTTAAATATTGAATACATGTTATTGAATAAAGCAATGTATTAAAAAATAAAAAATTTTAATCTCCAGTATATTTTATTAGTTGTATTTACGATTGTCTCAACACTGACCACTTACTACTGAGCAATGTCGTCACTGCTCTACCAGTGTTATTTAGATCTTTATTACTAAACTCACTGACAAAATCAGCCAATGATGTGACTGACAACTTTGACAACTTTGGCCGATTTCAGACTTTTACATATAGATAGATAGATACAGTGTCTATAGAAAGTCTACACCCCCTTGAACTTTTTTCACATTTTGTTGTGTTAGTGCCTCAGAGTTTCATGCATTTAAATGAGTATTTTTTTCCACTTATATACACCACAATACTCCACATTGTTAAGGGGAAATTTTTTTTATTAAGAAATATATATATATATAAAAATACAAAACTGAAAGATCATAATTGGATAAGTCTCCACCTCCTGAGTGAATACTTGGTGGAAGCACCTTTGGCAGCAATTACAGCTGTGAGTCTGTTGTGTGGCAAAGTGCCCGCCCCTGTGTATATTTTCTGTTATATGTTTTGTGTTAATGTTGGTGTATAGTCATTGGTACATGGGATATAAACTGGTCTGTGTAACACGAGTGTTTAAAATGTATATTTGTATATAGGCACGAGGATTGCACAGCACTTCATGTGCAAGTAAAAAGTAATAATATGTGAGCACGGGGAATTGCACTTTATTAATTCATGTGCAGTTGTACCGAGACTCCAACTGAATGATTGATTAGCAGCCGAGTCTTGGTACAGCTGCATAAAAGCAACATGTTTTCATTCACTCAGGGCTGTGTGTTCGGTGAGTGGAGAAGGGGATTGGAGACGGAGGCAAAGATAATAATAATAATAATAATAATAATAATAATAATAATAATAATAATAATAATAATAGCTAAAAAGAAGCTCATCGTGTTTTGTCTGTATAGTCCGTTTTGTTTGTCTGTTTATTTTGGTTACCAGTGCCGTGTCCTGTGTTTTTGTTTGTCTTACAACCATTTATTTTCTTGCTCAGCTCAGCTCCACCAAACTCCACCTCTCTCTATCGTTTATTTCCTGTTTCTGGACTGACATCACCCACTTCAGCCATCTGCGTGACATTTGGGATAGGTCTCTACCAACTTTGCACACCTAGACTTGACAATATTTGACCATTCTTCTTTACGAAACTGTCCAAGCTCTCAAGTTCCTTGGGGAGCATTGATGAACATTAATCTTCAAGTTATGCCACAAATTTGATTGGCTTTAGGTCGGGGCTCTGACTGGGCCACTCAAGGACATTTACCTTTTTGTTCCTTAGCCACTCCAGTGTAGTTTTGACTGTGTGCTTTGGGTCTTTGTCATGAAGAAAGGTGAACATCTGTCCCAGTTTCAGCTTTCTTGCAGAGGGCAGCAGGTTTTCCTCATGGACTTCTCTGTACTTTGCTCCATTAATTTTCCCTTCTATCCCGACAAGTGCCCCAGTCCCTGCTGATGAAAAACATCCCCATAACATGATGCTGCCATCACCATTCACAGTAGGGATGGTGTTCTTTGGGTGATGTGTTGGGTTTGCGCTAAACATAATGCTTTGCATTTAGGCCAAAAAGTTCCATTTTAGTTTTGTCAGACCACAACACTTATTGCCACATGGCTACAGAATTTCCTGAGTTTTTTTGCATACTTCAAACAGGATTCAAGGTGGGCTTTCTTGAGTAATGGCTTCCTTCTTGCCACCCTGCCATACAGGCCAGATTTGTGGAGTGCTTGGCCATAAAAGCCTGTAGCTCTTGCAAGCTACCATTGGCCTCTTGGTAGCCTCTATGATCAGTCTCCTTCTTGCTCGGTCATCCAGTTTGGAGGGATGGCCTGATCTAGGCAGGGTCTTGGTGGTGCCATACACTTTTCACTTCTTAATAATCGTCTTGACCGTGCTCCAAGGGATATTCAAGGCCTTTGACATTTTTTTATACCCATCCCCTGATCTATGCCTTTCAACATCTTTGTCCCGGAGTTCTTTTGAAAGCACCTTGGTGTTCATTCACTGCTGAATTTATCCTGAAATCATGTGAATCACTACAATTTAACATAGGTGGAGGCCTCTTAACTTGGTGTGTGATTTTGAAGGCAATTGGTTACACCTGAGCTAATTTAGGATTGCTATTACAAGGGGGGTGGACCCTTATCCAACAAAGCTATTTCAGTTTTTATTTTGAATTAATTTTCTACAAATTTTTAGAATATTTTTTTCACTTGGAAGTTGTGGGGTAGGATGTGTAGATAAATGAAAAAAAAAAAAACTAGTTTAATGCATTTTATTTCCAGGCTATAAGGCAACAAAAGGTAAACATTTTGAAAGGGGGTGTAGATTTTCTATAGGCACTGATATATACAATATTCTGTAGTTATGTATTGGAGATGTGTTTTAATGTGTTTTTCTTCATTTAGAAATTCCACACATTCTCCTAATGGGTTCCTGACCCACTGTTCATTGATTTGTTTAGGCTAGTATTTAAGTTTTCTGTTTTTGTGTAACACCCACATTTAGTGCATGATTAAAACTAGATGTAACAGAACTTTTCTGAAGTAACAGATATAGTAAATCCTCTGATTGGACCACAGAGCAGACGCAGAGCCTACCTGGATATTTACATTCCCAACTAGATTTTTTATTTGTAGCTGCTATGGCCTCTTTTCTCCCAGCAGGTGTCACTGTTTGGCAACTATGTTTGAGTACTGCAGTTTGAGGTGAGGTTGAGTTGATCAAATTGTCCAAATATACAGTACCAGGGGCATTTTGTGATGTTGTGTAATTGTCCACTCAATAACAAAATGTTGAACGCCACAGCTGGTCAAATATTATCCCAGAAAAAGTATTTTAAGTCAACTGTATAAAGCAGTTCATAAATTAGACTTAACATTTGTCATAACTTGCTCTCTAATGCCTTGGTTATACATTTTATACAATCTAATAAGCATCTATAAAGTGTAAATAAAGCATTTTTACATTTTATCAGGGTAGGCTGGTGGCATTGCACAGGGGAGTTCTAAACAATGCAATTGCTACACACTTTTTTGTGAAAAACAGAATAGCTTAAGTAGATCTGACAAATATAAAATTATTCTAGAAAGAAAGCCACAGGGCTTCACCGTTATGTTCCTGCTGTGTGTATCGTGTGCCCACTGAAAAGCCTTCATTGTGCAATTCAGTTTACATGGGGAAAAAACCTACATGGACAATACAGAGATGTCGTATATAGTTATTTTCAATTTTCAACCAATTTCTTGTTCAGCCCTGAAAAGGGACAATTCAGAAGTGGAAATCTACAAGGATAAGACTACAAAGCAGAATAGTCTATTACATAGTTTGTACAACCGATTCGATTTGTTCATGTTTTACATGCCTTTAAATCCAGTCAGTTTAATCAATAACAGATAAGCCCATTTTACAGTTTTGGCTCTCCTGAGGCTTGAGTATTAGCCAATATTTTAGCTCTGAGAAGAAAGTAAATTTGAAATCAAAATATAAGGTAACAGTTCCAAAATCCTACCATGTATCTCTGAGGAAACATGATAACTCTTCCCTCTTACTGCCTTTGCCTTATCAAAACAAAAATATTATTATACTCTACTTACCTTTTCCCCTGCAGGAGATGCATTAACAGACTTAAACAGCTATGGCCAAAAGTTTTGCATCACTTAGAATGTTAGGATTGAGATATTTTTATATATATATATATATATATATATATATATATATATATATATATATAATATATATATATGTGTGTGTGTGTGTGTGTGTGTGTGTGTGTGTGTGTGTGAACATAATTTAGATCTTTTATTTAACATCATGTAATCAAAGAAACTACAAATTGATATTGCAAAAGTCTACCGGAATGAAATGCCATATCTTTCAAATTGTTAGTTTTTTAACTAGAGTATATGGAAACTGAAAAGCGGTATGCAATTCAATATATTAATGTAACATTATTCAACAGGTTTTATTAGACTTTATTATGCTAAATTAGTTCATTCTATAGGGTGATGTAAAACCTTTCACCACAGCTGTACTGTTTGTACATCACACTTATGTTTACTTGTGTCTAGAGAACTGTATCATATTGTGATAAACTCGATAAGGACACTATTTGGCACAGGCAACTGGATGTATAGTTTGCCTGTGTGTCCGACTGTCTATCTATATAATTCACTGTTTGATGTATCTCACACTTACATTTATGTGTGCATCTAGAGAACTCGTTGTCCAATTCTGATGAAATTATATTGAGACTTTCCAACCATTTGTATTTCGAACTTAAGTTTTTTTTTTTATTTTACAGCACAAGGCATAATTATACAAGCCCTAAAGGGACATGGTGTGAATAAAAAGAGTGTTTGTATCTTGTGCACACAATATAATAAGTGGCGCGTGCTTGATCTATCCCAATAATAACACACAAGACTCAATTTGCTCCTTATCATGATGACCTTCATGGGGTAAAATAGCTTTCTCTTGCGAGTTAGTCTTCAGGAGCTGTGAACCGTTGTGTGATGTAGCACAACGGTCTCCAACCAAGGCCCTGGAGAGCCAGCAGGTTTTATGTGTCTAAATGGCTAAAGATCTGGAACACCTGCTAATCTTGACTAAGCCAGGACCAGGGTTCTCCTCCTCAGGGGGTGAACTGACTGAGCTGCCATTAACTCCCCGTATTCTAACCCCATCCCCAGCGTGGTCCCAACCCGAACAGGACGTGCACCTGTTCAATAACAAACAGGCAAACAACATAAGAGTCCCTTTAGGGCGCAGCACCCTCTGCAGTCCCCAGGTCTCTACAATATGAACTAACCTGCTTTTGTTCAACTAATAACGTGAGATGACCAAACTATTTTATTAAGAAAGGTCTAGATTTCCAAGCATTCAGCTGAAAGGCTAGTGCATTAATATACTGAGCCAACCAGATTTTTGATTAAAAAAAACTGAATCAATAAAATATCTATTGAATCCCAATGGAAATTGTACTTAATTGTTTTAGCAAATGTTGTCTTGTCCTTTATTTCATCTAGAATGCATCCATGTATGAACAGAAGTCCAAAAATAAACCATGGTAATACACCACAAGGCAAGTCAAGACCACCCCTTGGGATTTGTATTAGATATAGCCTTAATGCACTTAATTTAATTAGGTGGATAGAATGTCTTCCTAAAAAAAAATAAAAAATGAGATCTACCTTTTCATCCATGCCTTATCGAGTGTTCTGAAACTTAATTATCAATTAAGTTGCTACCACAGCTTCATTTTATCTTCTTGTATCTTGAGGGAAAGATAATAAACCATCCTTCAAGCTTTACAGTATATATAAAACAATCGCATGATTTATACCATCATTTATTTTTGAGTTTATGTCCTGGTTTAAATTAGTGTACTTTACTGCACTGGCCAAGGTGCTGTTATATGAATCACATAACTGCTACAGCAATATTGTGGTTTTAAAACAGGTCACTTAATAAACACTAATATGCATTAAACAGCAAGTAGCTTCAAACTACATTTTCACTGCTCCCTTACCCTTCTATGATGTTTGAAATTGTCACGGAGTGACCCTAAAACCCGTTTTCCCTTGTATAAAGTGTGGTCACCTTTGATAGAAACAGTGTAATTTATTTAAAGTCTTCCCACTGATGATGGGAATGTAGAGATGGGAGCCCTGCTAACAAGATCTTTGCAGATATCAGTCTTTAAAGACACACTTGTGGAGGCTTTGACAAACTCACTGATAGCAGAAACTGAACCAAGACTGTGACAGCTACTGGAAGCAGGCTGATCTTTGGGATACAAATTGAACATTTGTGAAACTGCATGCGTGTTAAAATGTTTTAATAACTGTACTGTGTTTTAAAGAATATAAAGCCAGCAGAAATACCAACCAAAATGTTAAAACACATTGTTCATACAAAAGTTCTAATATTCTCTGTATTAACCTATAGTTATGTGAGTGCATTCTATATTCCTGTTTATTCTGTGATAACAGTAAAAAATATTATTGTATCTTTGGAAGCTAAGGTTGTCTTTGTCTGAGATACTGGTGCCAAGGCTTATAACCTTGAAGAGAAGGGCAGAAACGAGCATCTCATTCACAGTCAAGTTTCTTATTTAGCTTGGTCTGAAAGTAGTCTTTAAGCTAAACACAGTTATTCTAGAATAATTCAAACAGGATACAAGTGTAAATATGTTATTATAACAGGAGAACTGTAAGAGTTTGAAACTATGAAAATATAATGCAGAAAAGGGACTTAAAGTAAAAACCATCAGTCAAAGCATACTTGAACCAGTCAAGTATATTGTAGGTTTGCCAAAAGTGAAGGTAATTAGTTTTGGTAACCTTTGCTTATTTACAGTGCCAGGCGGGGGTAATTGAAGGAAATAGCTTTTTGGCAACTAATGCAAGTTTTAATGTTTGGGGGGGTTGAAATCCAAGGTTTCTCTAGTGAGTGATCTTTTACATAATAAGAAATGCCTCCTGGTACAGGAAAGGGGAGTCAGTGGCGAACTATATATGGCTTCAATAAATCATAGAAATTAATTAAGACCTGGTAAAAACAAGTGAGCAACAGCAAGGACCATGTTTAGATTTAGTAAGAATGCCATACCTCTGTCAAAATGCTTAGGAGGCTGTGTGGTCCAGTGGTTAAAGAAACAGCAACAGGCAACCCAGTTGCAGTGGATGGAACATCCGGGGCGCAGGCAAGCGACCAGTCGGCTGTAGCCCCAGAAAGAGATGCGAGCCCAGGCGTCTGTGCAGCGACATCTGGGCTACCAAGGGGAGCGGAGCAGGAGACTAACTGTGCTTGGTGGTGCCGCGACCGGGTAGTCAGGCTCAGAGACCATAGGTCCAGAGACCAAGGTCGGGTGTCTAGGATCCCAGGTAGTGGGATCCAACCCCCAGGCACTGGGCTGTGGTACAGGGGTCCTCGTCGGGGCTGTGGTGAAGTGTTCTCCTCACCACCCCATCCCATCCTTCTCTGTAGCCGGCGGCTCCCCGTTCTTGGGTTCCGGCCACAGAATTTCCAGCAGCAAAACTGCCGCTTGGAAAAACAACAAATCCTCTGGTCCTTTCCACCTGTACATGGATTTTCACTCTGATATATATTTACTGGTGGGTAAAGCAGACAATTTTGACGATTGTGCCTATGGAGAGTTCTCTGTGCCGCGCACTATCTTCACTGTTTTCAACTTGTTGTAACAATAAAGCACAATGTTTCTGTATTTTTTAGAAGTATAAATGCTCCGGTAAATATAACTAATAAATCACATTCTCAATACTCATGCATTGACAGTTTTTGTTTTATTTATTATGCATGGCTGCATTTAGTAATAGTGTCTGGTTGAATTTGTGTTCGGTGTTTGAAAAGGATACATTGCTTGCAAAAGGAAACGAAGGAAAAAAAACGACTGAAAGTACAAAGTGACAGAAAGTTATCAGACCTTTCACCTCTTTTTTTGGACCGAATTTCACCTGTATTTTCTTAAACCTCTGTGTCAGCAAACCATTATTTTTCAGCAGAAGTCATGTAGAGTCTGTGGTAACTGAAATCAGAGTATATAGTGAAATAGTTGTATGTCTTTGTCTTATGTAGGTATCCATTTAAATTCAGGCCATAAAATTTCAGTTTACAAAAGTGCCCTTATTTTTGAAAACTCGGTGTTGACAGGTATGAGTTGTACACAGTCCCTTTTGGATTTTTTTCTTTTGTTTTAGCTGTCTTTAAAAACAAAAGTTTTAAGAATTAAGCCTACTGGTATTTTAAACCAGCAGTTTGACAGTCCCGGACTGTTGTGAAAATGTATATATTAAATAAAACATGAAAAAAATGTGTTAATCAGATTAAAGAAAATAACAATAAAAACACCTGATCTAGGGCAAATTCAGTGTCCATGAGATTTTTTGGCATTTCTGAAAAATGAACAAAAAAATTGTTAAGTGACCATTGCAGTTGTAGGATTCTGACACATGAGACTTGCTAGCTTGCTTGGTTCAAGTGACTTTTTTTTGGTCCATTTAACATCACAATACAAGCTGTGGACATGTATTTTTCTCATCTCAGTTATTAAACAGGATTGTGGTTTATACCAGCTTATTCAGTTGATATGGTTCATAGTATTCATACTACTTTTCACTGAAGTGCAAAAGTACAAGAACAAAAAGAACAAAAAAGGAATCAGGCTTATAAAATGAAGTACTATTTTGCTGCAACAACTAGGAATACTCCTGCATCATTTTGATTGTTTGTAACTCATTCCAATACATTTTAGAGCAGATGTAATCAGTGGGAAACTCAAACTAACTTATTTCTGTATTTAAAAAAAAATATGGTATTGTATGGAAGAGCCCTAGGGCCGCATGAGAACAAACTCAACTCTAAAAACTCAAAATGTCAAATTTAGATGTTAAAAACAAAACAAAAAACTGCCATTCTACATGCAAGCTAAGTCTGGGGGAAAAGCCAGAACTCAGAATTCTTATTGACAGCACTGCTGCTTGAAGCCTTAAATTCAATACTGTTGGGTTTTAATAAAGTCTAAAAACTGGCTTTTCTAGTATAAATTCATTGTCCCACATATATTATATAATATAGACTCTGTTTGAAAAAGCAACTAAAGTTTGGAGTATGTTTTACAAAAGGAGCATGTCACAGCACGAGGTTTACACTTGTTTACATCAAGGAGGACAGCGTTCGCTCCATGGAGAGAACTACTCCAGGAAACCCTTCCACTCCAAAACAGTGCTTGTGAAGGCATTGCCCAGCTATGGTCATTTTGAAGAGGCTGGAGTTGCTGTGAGGATGCCGGGACTCCAGGAGCCCCGGAATAGGTTAGTTTAGGGTATTTTAATCCCACCCCAGTATAGTGATGGTTAGCTTGTGTAGTAGGTTCCTGGAGATGTTCCATTTTGTGTGACTAGCGCTTGCCATTTGTGCGACAAACTTTTATTTTTAGCTTTCTTTTGTCTTATTTTCTTTATTAAATCCAGGGCTAGGTGTGGTGGAAATCTGAAAATCAATATATTTTAAGAGTTTTATTTACCCTAGGCACTTTCTCAAGAAAGGATCAGACACACAGAATGCTAAGCTGTCTGTAAGTATCTGATACAGAGCAGTTTCAGTACACAAAATTTGTAAGCCTGAATAGCGGAACTTGGTCTCAGCTACCTCAGGGGCTTTTTTGGCTCGTGGTCATGCTGGGACATTCCAGTCTAAGTGCTGTAGTTAGATAAGTTTCATAGCTGCCGAGTTTCTCTTTACTGTAATTGAAAGGCTACATGACAAAAACACGTTCAGTATTGTTCCATTTAAAACATTTCTTTAAACATTAAATTTTCTTACACACTAGGATTACCATTAGGTACTGTGGCATAGTGGTTGATAGTGTGCATGGAACAGACAGACAATTATAATCCAGGTGCAAAGTTTGTTTAATGATTTAGTGTCCAGTGCCTGATGGTGAACAATAATGATGTTAAGTAATACAGCAGCGTGTATTACTTAATTGATAATACCCATGTGTGGCAGTGCGATTGCCCTGCACTGTGGTAAATTAGTGTTGGTGTGATTTACGAGTATGTAAATTCCAGTGGAGTCAAGTGAAGGATAAGGACACGTGTCGGTTGGGGATTGGTGTTCCACTGACTACAGAGGCGGGACATTACATACTAAAGGGAACGTACTCGTGTTTTGGTCAAAAGTAAAGTAGGAGGAGTTGGCAGTTGGTGTGCATTTTTGAAACACTAACATTATTGTTTACAGACAAATTAAAGACGAGTCATCAAGTGAAGGATTCCACCCCTGCACTCCTTCCCTCACACCATTTTGTGTTCCACTGACTACAGAGGCGGGACTTTACATACTAAAGGGAACGTACTACTGTTTTCGGGGTTGGTCCGAAAGTTTAGGAGGAGTAACAGGGAGAGTCTGGTTTTGTTGTGTTTTTGAAAGGGGAACATTTCTAATGCTATGCTCATCACACATTGTTGAGGGGAATGGCAGCAAGTGTATTGGAGTGTGCTGGTCCTCAATAAGCATTGTTTACAGACGGGTCTCGACCGAGACTTGTCCGTGCAGCTTGATTGAAAAAGGGCATATTGGCTGTGCTGGTCTTCAATCAGCAAGTGGGAGGGTCTCGACCATGTGTCCGTCAGTTTAAAAACATACAATAAACTACATATTTCATTGTGCAAGGCTTACGCTTTGTCACACCATGTTTGCCCTGCAAATCTCGTTTTTGTCATACACCCACACAAAACACATACACAAGTCTGTTAGTACGTGAATTTGGGCTAGTGGGGCAAGTAGTTATTTGTTATACAAGTGCAGTGCTGTTCTGGGTTTGTGCTGGCCTCTGGCGACAGCTCCGGAACATGTTAGTTGTCTAGTGATAGCGAGCGAACAAATGGACAGAACAAAACAAACACTCACGATAATTCACAGAAACAGGTCCTTCCAGGTTACTTATTAATAACCAAAACGAAGGAGCAGATAGCATCGACGTTCCGAATGCGAACCGGGGGACAAACGGGACAGTTTAAGAGCAAAAACAGTATGTGGGTCCAAAACAGTGCTGGAAGTCTGTTAGTACGTGAATTAGTGCTAGTGGGTTATCTGGTACTCTGTTCCCCTTACTTAGCGCCCTCACAGGTTGGGAGGGAGATTTACCACCAATCATTGTCTTTCTGTCACAGGTACCTTAGCACTGGGGCCTGTGTTAATTAAATCTGTGCACCTCTGCGGTGTGTCAACACCCACTTCTCTGTGTCTGCCTTATTATTTGGTTATTATCCACATATGTTAAGTCCCCCTGTTACAGTCATATTGACATAAATACGATTATCAATCTATGTAAATATCACATTTATGTATAAGCCTATAATACATCACAGCAGGTTTTTTTTTTTTTTTTGTTGTTGCTTTTGGACTTTTGTATATATGGTCATAATTCCTGTATTATCCATAATTCCTGTATTATCCATAATTCCTGTATCATCCAATTTGTTAAAATGTCCACATTCCCTACATGTTGAAGTTTCATTGTACACTGCCAGATTTGAGTTGGCCATGCTAAAATAAATGTTATAAGCAATAAATAATGGCGTTTTCTAAAAAGCATCTCTCTTTTTCTGCATTTGCTGTTATTTGTACTAAACAGGGCAAGTCTCAGACTATTTATCTTTTTTTAAATTTTTATAGAAGCCTAGTGTGTGCACATTCATTTAATGTATGTACCTGTAACCTTTATAGTTAAAGAGTGATAGTAACAAATCTGGCAGTAAAAAACAAACAGAAAAAAACTTGATTGTGGATTGTGACACTTTCTTGTGATTGCTCAGGTTAGCTATTCCAATGTAATGCATGTAATCTAAAAACAAGCATTGTAACATTGTAGAACACACATGGTAACCTATTTATAACTCGTATTCTCTTGTATATTTGAGTTTACCTTTTAATATCTGTGAGAAACCAACAAAAATATACCAATAGGAGACCATTGTGGTGTCACTGTTTTGAATTGGCTTCGAGGTTGAATGGAATCCCAAAAGGTTCCTCGGGTAAGAGTTTCTTTTTTTAAAGCAGGTGACGTCAAAACAATGACATCATAATTGACTGCGTAGCTCATTAACGGTATTCTTTTCATCAACCTTTTCCCTCTTTTCAGTGAAACTGACAGACAGTTAACTAAATAGAGTTTGGTAATAATTACCAAACAAATATAGCTGGATTTGCAAGGTGTGTATTAATAATAAAGCTGTATATAATTGAGTTACAGGACAGTGACATTCTGTGTATGTGTTATATTGACACACGTACAGCTACACTGATCTCGGCTTTCAGCCTCGGACCGTTCACTTCTGCTCGTGCTGATATTCCATCATACACAGACATTCACCATCCTATAGCCCTGTAATACATCACGGCAGAAAACAAATCGGAGCCATGGACAAAATTACTTTTAAATTTGTGTGACAGGGTCATGCTCGTGTCACGTGTGTGTGTAGCCGCTGATTAAGCATTCACCACATTGACACAACTAGGGGTGGAGTTGAAAACGTCAGCACAGGTGCCCAGGATTTATTAACAAACAAAAAGAAAAGCAAATAAAGTTTGTCTTGACGTTATTCGCGCACAGAAGACCAATACAGCAAACCACAAAAAATCTAAATAAAACACAATACAAAAAACTACAACTAAAAGGTGCCGTAAAAATGGCTAGCGCTACACCCTGAACAGGAGGACCCGCTGGAATCCACTTCTCGCTATACTGTAGGCTGCTGTTGACTGAAACTAAGCTCTGTTCCAACCTCACCCCGGTATACACACGACTGCCAGCGGTTGCAATTTTTCCTTGCGTGAATGCTGGAACCCTGACCCTGGTTAACTCATGGAGCAGTGAGCAGTCTCCAGCAGGATTCCAGACCTCTGTAGCATCGAGGTGAACAAACAGAACCGCTTTATACCTGACGCCGTGCTGTAACACATCTTTTTGCTGATTATCCATAGTTGGCAGGCTCTCCCAGGAGCGACAGGTACTGCATTATTCAATTACAACAATTGCACACATTTACACAATACAATTTGCAATATATACACAAAACCCACATGGGCAGGGCTCCTTGCCCTACTACAATTTGTCAAAAAAACGATTTTTTACTAAATCTAAAACATTTTGGATTAAATGTTATGGAAAAATATAAACAAGTAGGTGCATTTACCTTTACTGTAACATTGGCCTTTGTCTTAATTTGATATAATGTTTTGGGGTTGACAGCTACTGTAATTCCATATCAAATGATTTTGCAGCGGCAGATGCCTCACAAGGTGTGGCAATCACACACAGGCGGAGGGCTGGTGCGAACACTGGACCTCTCGCACTAAAAGCATAGCGCCGATACCGCTGTGCAAGAAAGTCGGCTCTTTGCAAGGAGCGTATATGGGGCTTATGTCTTTGTATGTGATTACATCACCTACCAGCCCTGCTGCTGCCTTCCGCCGTGCACACTACACTTTGTAAGAGATCTAACGTTAGCCGGTTATCGATCATTTACATTGTCAGATTAAACGATTCATAAAAAGTGAGAGTATATTCCCCTAGTTTATACAGTACCGAATGCATTTAACAACACTTCTATAAATGAGTCTCACTCAACGATAAGCAGTACCTGTCTCATACCCTTGCAGGCTGTAAAGACATTCACTGTGTTGTTGTTATATTATTTTCTGATGTTTTAGTCAGCATCAGAAGTTTAGGTACTGTCATTTTTGACAGAAGAGATTCACCCTCCCACTTCTGGCTGGAGAATGTTTATCTAGTATATTGATTCTCCTGACAATTGCCCAGTAGGGGCTGGGAAAATGACTTGTGATTAATGATTCAACACTTTGCAAACAGCATGTTCATCATGGTAAATCTCTCCAGACAAGAACATGTGTGCGCAGCCAATCCCCAGGTGGAATGGAGATGAAAAAGTGAGGGCAAAGGTGACCTCAACAAACAAGTCACCCTGGGTAAGGGCGTCTGCTAAAAAATAAATAATAATAACACAAATGACCATTTCTGGTAACACTTTGTTTGAAGTGTCATGCATTTTTTTTTTTTTTTACTGCAGCATGAAACTACCAAGCCTCCAAAAATCTGAAATATGAGCTCAAATGGCAATCGAGTGATAGATATAGACATGCATGGCATATCTGTTGAAAGTTTATTAACAGGTAACTAAACTTCAGCAAATGGTTAATTGCATATTAATTAAATACTTAAGACACTTGAAATAAAGTGTTAAGCATTACTGCATTTTTCACTAAATATATATAGGAATAAAATATAGATAATGGTAACGGTTACAGAAAGTGAACACAACTAAAAAGAAAGCACATTAAAAAACAATATACAGTGGTTAGAATATGGAAACTTTACGTTTGTTTCAGTCTGTCTTTGTACAAATCAGTGGATGACCCTCCATCACAGTTTACACTGTTACTTTTGATTGTATAATGTATTTGTTAATGGACATTTTATGAACACATAATATTCTTAAAAGCTGATACACACAGTAAAGAGGATTACAAAAATAATGAGTTCAAATGGCTTCACAGGATCGAATGCAATATTTTCTGTTTGTTGGGGAATGTTGGACAGTAAGTACTCGACAGATCGGTTTTTTTTATTATCGTGTTCCTAAAAGTACTGTAATTACTATATATAGTTGCATTCAGAATGTTTTTTGTCTCATTGATGTGATTGTGTTCACTACTGTGCTTTACATAGATCCTATAAAACCTAATTTTGGTTATTTAGTTTCTAATATTGCTATGTTTCATACACAAGATTGACTATTCTGGAATACTGGGGCAAACTGTGACTGTATTTGCAGGTCTGCACGTCATAAAGCAAAAATAATGATTCAGTGAATACTGTATTTTGAAGCCTATGAGTATGAAAATCTGAAACCATTTTAGACCCCTAAAGCAATGTGAGCAACGCAACGCAGCAAATGTTTTGATGAAATGCATCAGGGACAGTAAATGCCAACGGGCATCCCAAAGAGTATGCAGAGCAGATCTGCTGAGAAAGAAACTCATTTTGGCTTCACTCTTATTGTGATTAGCCATATAATGACATCTGATTATTGTGTTTTTCACAACAGTCTAACAATCCATCAGTTTTGATTAATTTCAATGAGTTTTTTCAACTGGCTATTGTCGATTGGCGGTGATATTACTGCAGGACTGCAAACGAGACAGTCTGGAAACATTTTCAATACGTGATTGATTGATTGATTAGCTTGTGTATGCATGATTAATTCAACACACTGTAAGCTTTCCACATAACCTCTGCCAGTAACACAAACACTTGTATGGCTTTCACATCATGGGGGTGATGTAATTTGTACTGCGCTTTCTGCTAGCTTCTGGAAAAGTACAACTGTGCCTAAACATTTATAAGCTCCGATTTGTTACAATATATAAATATATAACAAAAAAACGTGACATCTGCATGACTCCAGTTTGTTAAAATATCACAAAACATTTGGTGAGCCTTTTTCAAGTTACTTTAGATTCTTTTTGTGGGTGTGTGGGCCACAGCAATACAAAGCATGATACTGATATAATTTTTTTTTTTTTTTTCAAGCGCCACAGTACTGGCAGACATTATGATCTTTTAAAACTGTATCTAACAGCCAATTATTGTGAATTACACATTGCTAACCAATATACCCTATTGTATTCACAGAACCTAAATAATCCATCCATCACCATTAACCGCTTAATCCTTTACAGAGTCGCGGTGAGTCGGAGCCTAACCCGGCAGACCCAGGGCAGGACTAGACCCTGGATGGGACGCCAGTCCATCACAGGGCACCACACACATACACAGGGCAATTTAGAGTGACAGAACCTAAATAATGCCCAATGAAAACATGTTGAAAGTGTGATTATCATTCCTGGTCAGGCTTTCAACACCTGTTTATCATGATAATGTGCATAGAGTAAAGGTAGAGCACTAGAATTATAAGGTCCTATTTTGAAAAAGCGATAGCAAATGTCCTGAATGAACTACCTGTATATAGTTTTAGAGGTATATATAAATAGAAATATATTAACTATTGAAGCTTCTTGTGAGTATTAAGAACATAGAAAGATTACGAGATACTGCTTGTTTTAACCAGGACTGCTGTATGCTTTCGCTTTGCTGTATCAGTGAAAGTGTAAAAGGTATTCCGTTGCAGCTGTTGTCAGCGTCCAACACTTGGATTTTTGCAAGTTCGACTTGTATTTATAGTTCAGTATATTGATTCCAATCCTCTCCAGGGTTTGATTAAACTTGTAATTACCAGGCACAGCGCAGTGTGTCAGCGTCCACTTTGCTATTTGGTAGATTTTAAGGAAATATCACAAGCTACCTCTCTTGATTGTGTCACAAAAACCTGAATCATTATGATACATAATATTGAATAACATTTTAAAAATTGACACATATCTATCTCTGACTGTAAACGAAATCCAAAATCCATCAGTTTATCATCAAGAGTGAAATACTGTGCTTGCTGAAATCGTGTAGTATAAGTGGATACCCACTGTTTTTAAAATTATTTATTCAAAGAGAATGCATAACACTTGTATTACATTCGAGTCGCTACATCTAGTTATGAAATTAACAGCATGTTAGATGCACAGTGATCACCTAATAACAGCTCATACAGCTCCAATTAGTCGTTTGTACAATTATTCTATAGCATGGTATTTTTAAACACTAAATTTACATGACTTCAAGCCTGTAACTCTAAAACAATGCAATCTAATGTGCTGTTGTATAATGTGCATAGCATGATAGTGTACCCTGTCATAAAGATCCATTAATAGCATATTATGCATTACCAGGAGTCATATGATAATGTTTTTTGCTCAGCTGATGCTTTATGTAAATTGAATAAACACTACAGGACTCTTATGATAATGATAGTAAAAGGAGATCAAAACATATTAATATTTTAATATCATGACTAGAAAGCGTATTGATAATGAACTGGAAGAAAAAATTGTGCTGAAAAAGCGGTTCTATTATGAGGAAATCTGTGCCAGCCTGAACGATTGTTTTTGTTTTATTTTTCAGTGGTGGGAGTTCATTTGAACATCCTGCTGAAAGATTATTTGCCAGAGAGGGTGTTCAAGGCTATTATTTATTTACTCGCAGGAGCTTGACAGCGGATGTCGGCAAGCTACCGGTCCCTGGAGGGCAAAAAGCATCTTGGCCAGTAGGGGGCACTATAGCACAGTGAGCTGACTCAATCCCATCAAAATTTCCCCTCCCGAACACCTTAGGAGTACCAGATATGGTGCAACACTCCCTGTAGAACTCCCATAAAACAGTGGTGACTTTGCACAGTCAGAATGCGACTCTGCTATCCCCTGACTGTCTATCTCACCCTGCCCGCCACATGGACGTGTCTTTACTAGGCAAGCCTCTCAGGAACTGAGGTTGTTATTTTGACTTATTGTAAAAGAACTGTGGGCTGCATACTCAAGATGCAGCTGCAATAGTTAGTGTGGATAGGATGTTAAATGTTGACTTTGAGCCTTACAAGTTCCATTTAAAAAAGTATTGCTGTCAATCGGTTTTAACAGCAACTGCCTGATTTCAGGGTAACAGAACAAGAAGCAAAACTAAATGTGAAAATGTGGCTAAATACAGGAAGTAATTTGCTTTTGTTGTCACTGAAAACCTTATATTTTACCATTTATACACTATTTCCCTATACAATTTCATATTTATTACTAAATACAATATAAGCAATGCATACTAATTCTTCTATTGGAATGGTCCGAGCCAAAAATCCTCTGTTCTCACCAATTAGTAAATGTGCATTTCTAGTGTTAATATAGCTAAAGCCAGTAGAGGCCATGCCTCGATCTTTTAACACCACAAAGATTGACTCCAGTGCTTTTTAGCCTGTCAAACCTTAATTACAATGCTGGTGCAAACTGATCAGGTAGCTGGAAACCCAGCAATCGCCTGTATAGACATGTTCAGAAATACATCACTTTTGCTGTATGCCGGTGCTATCACAACAAAGGGTGTGCAAATTAAGTTTTCAAAATGTGACTTATTTTATCCTTCAAACCTGCTAATGATTTCACACTGCCGACTCCAATTACACTTTTAAAATCAACATATTACGCTCAGTTGAATTCTGAGGAAAATTGTTAAAACCTGAAAATTATCTGATTGATTAATTGATAGTACTTGCATCTTGGTGTACTCTGTTCCTTGTACATCACTCTATATTCTTTTAAATTAAGAATGGTTCCTGTAGCATTCACCTGATGTCACCCAATATCGGTTCCAACACCAACACTAGGGGGGACTACTAAACTAAAAGGTTTGGAATGGAGGCAAAGTGACCGGGATTGACAGAGGCAGAATAAAATTTTAAAGCTTTATTACAATGATCTAGGATTTACATAAATCAGTTTAAATAACTACAAAATAAAATGCATTAAAGTTTTACTAAAAACAAGGGGGGGGGGGGGGGGGGGGGGGGGGGGGGGGGTTAAATAAAGCCAGCCAATAGTTTAGCAGCAAAATACAAGTTTAGTTATAATTAAGCCAGTTAGCAGCAAAGTTCAGGTTTAGCAGCAAATTAAGGGACATCATCAGTTGGGGGTTAATTAGTTGTTAAACTGTCAGGACTTCAATGTTAAATAAAAGGAAACACAATGAATTACATTACCTAATTAGCAGGTCAGTCAGGTAGCTATTGCCCTCAACCGCCCCGATTAACTACAAACCAAACAATAATAATAATAATAATAATAATAATAATATCAGCAACAACTCCTTACACAAACACTCAGGAAACTAGCAAAAACGTAATAAAATCTATCTCAAACTACCATGTCTGCAACACATCAAGTAGGCCTATATAAAAAAAGAAAAGAAACAAAGACCACCAATTACCTTTCGATGCGCGGAGGACAGGACACATACCGCCCTGTAATTGCTAGCCAGCGAAGTATGATTAAGATAAAGATGTTCCCCCATGAGAGGAGGAGGAGGACACAGTGGTGTAGCATTAGTAAACAAAACCAAAAGGTGTGGGTTTTTTTACCTGCCGCTGGAACACTTAATTTAACAAAACCAAACTTATGAGACTGGGGTTTAACCACATGTCTCAGAGCTTTATTCAACAGGCTAGCTCTCGAATTACCAGACACTTTACTTCTGGAATATACTCTCACTGCTCTACCACCACAGACACAGAAACAGCGCGTCTCCTGAACACTTATCTACAACAGCACACCGAATCTCAAATAAAGAGACATTTTATATATGCAAATAAATGATCCAATCAATCACTAATAAATCAATCAATTAAAATAAACACGACACATGAAATGAAGCACTTGTAACAAAACATAAATAAACACCTGGTTGCCTAGGAACCAATACATAATCGAAGTAGCCATATCTCTAAGAAAAAAAGAATGCATACTTAAAATGGGTAATGTTTGTTTTTAACAAATATCTTGGATGACTTGAGATTTCTGATGACTGTAATTCCTTAATAATGGCAACCATGGAACAATTCACATTGCCGAACTTTTTAATTTCAAATAAAACTTAAAAACAATAGGTGATCTATTGTAATGTTATGATATGTACCATTGTCTCTCGGAAGCTTTTGAATGTCATCCAAGTGATTACATTAGACACAGGAACCAATCATAAACTATGAAATGATCAAAGCTTGAGTGGTCTGCATTGTATTGAGTCACAGCATAAGCTCGTGAGACATTAACTGGCGCCTCCTGTTTTTATCAACTTATGTCATTTTTTATTAGTAGCCAAGTTTTTGGGCCATGACTGCATGGAAAGTAACTTACAGTACTCAATAGTTAGTCATGTCACAGTATAACTTTTACGGCTGGTTTCACTTCCCCTGATTAGCACTAGGCTTGGACTACCCAATGTTAACTTAGATAAGGTAGTCAAAGATTAGTGCTAATCAGGGTTTGTGAAACCAGACAATTATTTCTGTTCCTTTGTTTGCTGATACTGATTACAGTATGAGGTAGGTGTCCAGGGATTTCTGTACAGTAACTCAAACAAATCCTCTGTTTTAATTGTATGTATCATGTGTCACTGCACTGGACAATGGCTGACCATCTGGAAAACATTCTCCTAATTTAAGTAGAAGCACTTGTTGATTTGTGTATATACAGTATTTGTGCAATTTGCATTTTGATGGGCAACATATCCCTTCATAACTTTGAAGAGCAGGATAGGAGAATAATAAGAGGTCTATTTAAATCTAAGTGCAGAAAAATAATAAGCGGACCTTCCAGATTGCACGCCTACAGCCTGATTAAAATAAAAACTCTTATTCTCTAGCTCTACAAGATTAAAGAAGACAATCTCAGGCTCTTGAGATACAGCATCAGCTTATCAAATCGGATAAACTAAACATAAAAAATCAATACGTTCTCAATAAATGTTTGTATCAGTCATTTAAATGAAAACATATATTGTGGATAATCTTTTTATTCAGCTTGGTTTCAGGATATAAAAAGGTAAGATCAAAACACTATAGTGGTTGTTCATTAAGTCTTCAGCAGATTTCCTTGCTGTTACAAAATAGACAGGTAAGGTATATAGATATATACAGTACATACATGCTACATATTTTATTCACAGTGTCCGACTATAAATTAGAACATTATAGATAGATGACGATGCTGGATGAGAAATATATGTCTTTCATAAGCGAGAGTTAGGTGAATACATTCTGTGAGCCTAATAACAGAGCTTAAAAAGAGTCACGACTGGTGAAACAAAAACCAGGGAAGCTTGATTTGATTAAGGTTGGTTTGATTAACCCATTGGTGGGTTTCAGAAGCGGTTTAATTGCAGCAATAGCTTATATCTTTAGAAATATTCTATTGTATGTTTTTATTTTTTTAATGGATTTGATTAATAATACACAGTGTGTTTATATATTAAATCCTCTACTACATGATCTCCAATGGAAACGCAATAACACTACCATGGTTATGCAATTGTTCTCTACTATATTCTCTACAAGATATTTTCATATTTTGACAAGTTGAATTGCAGTGGTGCAATATACAGTATGAACTAATAGACACCAGTACGGTATTTAGTACAAATCTTGAGTGAGTATTTAACTGTCACTGAAAAAATGTATTATCCCAGGAACTAAATACAATGAAATGCTACAACAGTATTATCCTTTACTGTGAGACAATTACAGTGTGTAGCCAGAAGAAAAGGGTATACCCACAGCTGTTTCTTTGTTGGAGTTTTGCTAATGCCTGAAGGTGGATGAAGAGGCATACTTATTTTTTGTACTTTGCAGTACATACAAAGATACAAACCCTACAAATATATATTTATGAAAATAATAGACAAATGCATAAATACATACTGTAAATCAATGCGTTTAATATATTGATTAACACCAAGATACATGCCAATTATGCTGACCAAAGTAATTTAATAAATAATAACAGTGTTGTGTGTTCAATACAATACAATATATAACATTTTCTAAGCTACTAATATACTGGATGTGCTGTATAGCTGACCCTGAGCAGTTTGTGTAAACAGCAGAACCATCAAGAACCAGTTGAACTCTTCCAGAAGATTGACTGGGGAAAAAATAGCAAGGTCTGTACTTGTCTTAAAATGTCATCCATTATGTTTGAGTGCAAACTCGGTTATGTAAGGAATATCCAGGAGTTGAAAATCAAATTTTATTCAACAGA